>NC_092643.1:9007490-9607490 GCF_039555335.1 Amphiura filiformis | reverse complement strand
CATGCATGAGGGTGGAATCAATACAAAAACCCAGATATGTGATGACCTTTGAGGGTTCTGTTACAGATTTCTCATAATTGAGTGTAAAACCCAATTTTGTCAACAGCTGTGTTGTCGCTTGGATTGAGGCTTGCATTTCTGCAAAAAAAAAAAAAAAAAAAAGATTGCTTCAACAATAATATTTGTATCCCTTGTGTGTGTTAAATCATTTATGTATAGTACATGTATTTGCTCACATGTTAACCAGATTGCAACCTATATATTCCTATAACATTCACTGCAATTTGCTAATTTTAGTGACTTTGTTTGGTATATAAATGAAATGAAAAACAAAGTCACTTATATGCTGTTGAGTAAACAACAGAAAAAAATGGGACCAGATGGCTTGCACATCACATCCAACATAGCACTGAAACTGCGCTTGCATGTGTTCAGAACAACTTCTTGTGTGCTCTAGATAACCAGAAAGCTGTCTTTCTTATCATGTTAGATCTCAGTGCGGCATTTGATACCGTGGACTCTGAAATATTACTGCACAGATTAGATCAAGAATTTAGCATTGCTGGTTCAATTCAAACTTGGTTCAGAATATACCTTGATAACAGATCTTTCTGTGTATTTGTTTCAGGGGTGTATTCCGACAACATCTCTCTCAAGTACGGCCTACCCCAGGGCTCAGTTATAGGTCCCTTAGGATTTGTTTTCTATACTCATGTTGTCGGTCGTATACTTCGTCAACATAATCTGCAGTATCACATATATATATGCAGATGACATACAGATTTATATCACTGTTGACCCATGCATTCCTGGAGATGCAGCTTGTGCCATCTTTAAGCTTTCTCAGTGTGTCAAAGACATCAACAAATGGATGGTGCCAGTGTTCGAATTTAGGAAAAATAAATGGTTGTCCCACGGACAACCAGATTACAATTTCTGGTTGTCCGTCTAAGTTTTTGGTTGTCCAAAGGCCTACAAATGTAGGCCTCCAAAGAGGAAAGACATTGGAAATGGAAGTTTATTACTTTTGGCTAGATTTATGGTTGTCCGGTGGACAACCGAATCAGTATTTTTGGTTGTCCGGTGACTTTTTTAGTTGTCCCGGGCAACCGGACAACCAAAATTTCGAACGCTGGATGGTGCATAACAAATTGAAACTCAATCCTGACAAGACAAGAGTTCTTTGTTATGTCTTCTCCCAATCATGCTAAACGCTTACAAGATCTCAGCCTCAACCTTGATGATACTGTTATATCGGTATCGTCTACTGTGGGCAACCTGGGTGAACTGTCATCATGGGATGTAGCAAGAGTCTCAAATCATATTATTAGAAGTGATGATTGTGCTTGGCTCACCATATATGCAATGCGAGTGATTATAATTAATTTGCCTTTGATAAAGATCCTGCTAGGATTGAAAGCTCAGGCCCCTAAACTTTGAAATAATGATTATAATTAATTATGGAAAGTCATACTATTAATGAGCAACAGCCAATACATTCTCAGCAAATGGATCATCAACAAGATTTCAAAGCAAACAGAACTCGATCACAGTATCACATTCACAGAAGCCGTCGAAATAGCACCGATAGCGACAGTTCTGAAAAATTAGATGAACTGAGGCGTTCGTACATGGAAACGAACTCAAGTTATATAAATGATGAGTTAGGCATGGAGAATGACATATACCCTGATGATCGTAGTGAGTATAATAGACCTGCTGTAGAAACTGTTAACATTGAACCTGATGAGGACAGTGCGTCTATGGTAGGCATTAAGTCTGTAAAAGTGAGTGGTGCAAGTATTACAACATCGCTTACCAGTTCACAGATAGCTCAGCGAGCCATCAACAAAGAGGCTGAATTAGCAGCACAAGCAGAGCTGGTCAGAAAGAAAAAATCATTTCCCTGCCAGAAAGCAACAGTTACAAAGAGAATTTGAAGAAAGCAGCAGCACAAGAAGATATGGAGGCTGCAGTCAGAAGAAATGAGGAGGAGTTACGTTTAATCAGAGAGATGACAAATCACCAACAGAGAAAAAGAGAATTAAAGGAGGAGGATAAGTTAGAAAGAATACATGAAGAATTAGAAATAGAAGCCAAATTATAGAAGCAGCAAAGGTTGTGACAATGATGCATAAAATGGAACATATATTATCATGTTCGACTATTGCAGCAGCATCAGAGGCAAGTTATGATATTAACGACTCGAAGCAACAGCAGTCATCTACAGCAAATTACGACACAACTAGTCGCCCGCTGCAACTTCAGTCGTCGAAAGCAAATTACGACACAAATAGTCGCCAGCTGCAACTTCAGTCGTCGAAAGCAAATTACGACACAACTAGTCGCCCGCTGCTACTTCAGTCGTTGAAAGCAAATTACGACACAACCAGTCGCGTGCAGCAACCGCCGGCATCAGAGGCAAGTTATGATATTAACGACTCGAAGCAACAGCAGTCATCTACAGCAAATTACGACACAACTAGTCGCCCGCTGCAACTTCAGTCGTCGAAAGCAAATTACGACACAAATAGTCGCCAGCTGCAACTTCAGTCGTCGAAAGCAAATTACGACACAACTAGTCGCCCGCTGCTACTTCAGTCGTTGAAAGCAAATTACGACACAACCAGTCGCGTGCAGCAACCGCCGGCATCAGAGGCAAGTTATGATATTAACGACTCGAAGCAACAGCAGTCATCTACAGCAAATTACGACACAACTAGTCGCCCGCTGCAACTTCAGTCGTCGACAGCAAATTACGACACAACTCGTCACCCACTGCAACTTCAGTCGTCGAAAGCAAATTACGACACAACTAGTCACCCGCTGCAACGTCAGTCGTCGATTGCAATTTACGACACAACTCGTCACCGCACATTATATGCTGAACCTAGAGGACATGCAACATGAATGTGACAGGCTAAACGAATGAACGACAAAACAAACAGCATGGTCAAGGATCTAACAGGGATAGTGCTCCCATTTTGTTGACTCGAAACGCTTTTGAGAAATTTGTAATGGAGGGTATCACAGATATCAAAGCAAAACTTAGCAATTTTGAGGCATCATTAGAGTTTCAGGCACAATGTACAACTGAGCTGGAAGCTCGTTTTTCACCAGTAGAAAAGAAGGTTTGCGAGTTGGAAAAACAATAATGGAACACGACGCCATGTTAAAGCGGTCTGAAGAAGCCGAAAATAAACTATAGCGTTTCTCACGCAGGAATAACTTTTGCATTGTTGGTATGCCTCAACTCGCAAATGAAAATTCATCTAAATTAATGGATAAAGTTTATCACATTTTGAAGGATTATTTTGACATTGACACTAAAATGTGAGTAGTCAACATCATTTTTCATTGGAATTTTTCACAACGAACCATGTTATCAGTTAAATCTAACATTCCTAATGAACTCGTTCAAAGATTGGTGCAAATCTTCAACTGCTTGGATCATAAGGTCAATTTTTTAGTTTTGAGAAAAACATTGATAATTTTGAATTATTGAAACAACTGAAAAATCAGATTTCAGTCTTAATGCATTTTCACATGTAACTATGGATCAAGATGGTGTTCATGCGAATATAATTTAAAATCAATAATTTGACAGAAAACAGGCTATTTTGACCAAAATTGCACTTAAACATACTACTTAACACTTTTCTGCCCCAAACAATATTGAAAAGTTCAATGAAGTACTGAATTAACTCTCATAAACCATAAATGCACATAGATTAAAACATCAAATTCAGTGACAGGCCCATTATAAATCGCCGTATTGTTCAAACACATATTTTTTGTGATACACCCAACTAATTGCATCATATCGGCTAAATTGATTAATTCAGTTTGGCTATATATAATATTCAGTTTGTTGCTTGAACTTGTTTCAAGTACTTGATTTACAAATCTGTCACCACTTTTCAAGTACTATTGTTCTGGATGTATGCCTGTCGATGGACTTACAAATTACAAAAAAGCAACATGAAAACTAAAATCAAACACTTGAACCAGCCCAGTGTATAGAACTATCAAATGTGACACGATCTGGTCCAAGGAGGCCAAATGAGGCATTTTTGAAAACTGAGCAAACAAAGATTAGCGAGGCCATCATATACTGAAAATACCACTAGCACACTTGGTTCTAAAGCTATGAAGTTTTGTGTATTTTGTATTTTTGTGAGTTTTGCATATTTTTGCCTTTTTCTCAATTTCAAATTTGCCACCTTTGGTCTCCATGGACCAGATCATGCCATAAATGTACATGTAACAGTATAAAAAAAATACTGGTTTCATACCGTCATGCCGCTTGACGCTCTTATGACATCAGTATATATATATCAATCACTTCACCGCTTTGCACAAAGCAGCAAATCGCTTGGAGCATTGCCACTATGGCTTATGGCACAGGATATGATTTTTAGCCAATGAGCACAAAGCGGCAACACTGGCTTCCAGAGTCATGCTGCTGTCACTGAGCAGCATACGCCGTAGAAGTGACGTAGTTAATCGGATTACCTACCATAGCAATAGATGAATACAATTTTGACTATACCGCCCTGCACTACATCGTTCACGCGACACCGATGCATTGAACCATAGGTGTCAAAGAGAGGCTGATCACTCGCACCTGTAAGATAAGTATCTTTGAAAAGAGCGGTATTGTATTCAATCTATGTTTGCTGACATACACAAGTGATTAGTGCGATCTGCTTGTAATGCAGGGCGGTCTATTCAATAATTGTATTCGTCTATTGCTATGGCAGTTAATCCAATTATGACGTCACTTCTACGGCGTATACCGATGACTGCTACTTGCAGAAACAATGCAAGCAGCAGGATGAAGCATCACACCGCTCAGTGGCAAACGCCAGGATGAAGGGTCAAACAACTGAACAGCAAGCAGCAGAATAGTATGAAACCAGCATAACATTTGTTTATTTGAACGCATTAATTACCTGCGCTGTGTTTCAAAAGAATAAAAGTAACCGTATTTCACTGACATCTATTTCTGTGATTTTTCATCTTGATCACTTTATCAAGATGGTTGTCACTGTTTTACAACTAATTTGCACTTCCAACCTTCTTGCGTGCAACTAACATATTTGTTACATTAACCACCCAGTGTGTTTAACAAAGTCATTTTGGGCGGGCACTTATTTTTTACATTGTTTACATAATTGCATACATAAAAAATGGACCAAAATATTTATCCATCATCTGCAGTGTGACATGTTTCAGCCCATGATCCAGATTTGCAATGGTAATTAATAATATGTGACACGATCTGGTCCATGGGGGCCAAAGGAAGCATTTTTGAAAATTGAGTTACTGTAATTATTAGCATTATACATACAATAGGCTATCATTTACTGAAAACACCAAAGGTCTAGCATACTTAATTGGTTCTAAAGTTATGAAGTTTTTTGATGTCTATTTTCTTAAGTATTTTATTGTTTTCTCACTCCATATTTTTACCTTTATCTCAGTTTCAAATTTGCCGCCTTTGGCCCCCATGGGCAGATCGTGTCACATATCTGTTTGCAAATTTTAAAGTCACTGTATGGCCGCTTATAGGGGCATGGGCGGGTAATGGAACAAATATGGTACAAGTTGTTGTTTTTTACAACATGTCAATCTAAATTACCTGGGATTTTAATAACACAAAAGATTTGCCACTGATTACAGCAGCTCACACTCATCCCACACCAATTGAAGTGCACACATGAGTTTGTGCCTTATACTAACAGACCATTGCAAAATCTTTCCAAATTTGGATATTTTACTATAATACATTCCATATTCGTTTAGAGTGACCTTTATTTTTGCACAGGTAATTTTATCAATTGACATGATCACCGACTCAACACTATGCAGTTAGCAAGAGATCAATAATATTTAATTCCATTACCTATATCATACAATGGTCAAAATCCAATGCTCTTTAACCTTTTCCCAATGCTCCATTCATGCTCCAATATAATATGGAATCTATTATAGCAGTGATTTCTACTACAGGTCACATTTAGGGTATGATTGTAATGAAATTTTACACAAATTAGTTGACTGCTTCTTCTGAATTTACACTCGAGTGCTTTTACAGAAAAGCAAATTTTGGATCTGGCTGTCCCACATCAGCCTTGTCAGTCAAATATGGACAACAGGCTTTAGAATTTCATTACCAAAGCCAAGCCAAGAGTGAGAAAGAGAAGCCCGACATTACTTCAACACTTGGGATGAACGCATGCTCCATGTTTACTTCCATTTTCAGGACATGAAGTTAATCAATCGATATCCATTGCTTTTTCAAGTTGAAAAAAGTTCAACGCCGGAACTGCACAGACCAATCACTGCCTACCTACAGGGTTATTATTTTGCTAATTAATTTACTTTTCTGGATCATCAAATTTCGGAAGTGAATTAATTCAAAACAATAATTATCAATAGATGGCCAAAAAAGTATTTTGAATATTGTAATTCTCACCTGCAATCATGATCGCCATTATTAGTGTAAAAGAAAAAGCGACAACCGAAGCATGGCAGAATTCTGCCACTGCACATCACTTTTTAAGAACGATGGATGCATCGCAATCGTTCAACAATCGAATGTCAATTCAGCTTAAGGTCTATTATAATAGCATACATGTAGATTAAAGACTCTTTAAGAAATAGGATACAGGTAATTCCAGATGGTCAGGTGATTCCAGAAAATGTTCACTTTCTTGTTCCCAGCAATGAATGCAGCAGTATACCTGGCAAATAGAAAACAAAGATGTATTAATGGTTTGCATGGATTGAATGATAAACTGGACATTTATGTGAGATTTTTCAAGAAGACATCCTTATTTTTGTCAAAAAATGAGATTTTGTATGCAAATGCAATCCACCAATGCATTACATTTTATACAACTGCTTCAAGAAGAAGCAAAAACTATTTTCTTTTGGAAATATGTAAATAGTCCAGATCTGGATACTACATGTAATTCATGGTCGCTCAACTCCCTTTATGTTATCTGTGGTTCCTGGGTGCATAAAAAAGTCAATAATGATTAGAGTGGGCCCTTTGGTAATTCCTTACTTTACACAGATAATAAATTTAAAGTCCAACTACTTCCATCTTGAGTGGATAGGTGCATGGGGTCAGAGAATAATCTTTTTAAGGGGTTCGCTGATACAAAAATGTTTGATTTAGTCATGCGATTATTGCTACATGTAATAATACGCTTGCAATTTTGCTTATCAGAAAAGTGTTCGGTGAAATTATGCTGCTGATATGATTCAGCAGTTCATCTAAAATATGATTCATGAAAAAAATAAACTGGTTAGAAATCTCACACAGCCCCTGTAGAAAGATGTTTATGAGCCAAGAAAATAATTAATTTTCTAACAGAAGTATTGAAGCATCTGGCTTCATGACAAATTGCCCATCAATCTGTGTTCAAACATGCAAATAATGAACATACACACAATCACCCCCACACACCGTCATCATCCCTATATCTTCGTGTTAAAAATTGCTGTGATAGTACGATGAATCCTCACGTTTTTCAACAAATACGCATGGTGATTTTATTCGAGATAGGCTGTGCAACTCAGGCTAAGCATACAATTTGAGATTTTGAGCGCCTGCCACACTGTTTCTATTCTATGTTTTACGATTTTCGCATGATCAATATATGGCTGGCCGTAACCGCCTAAGCGTGGAGCTGCTACGCGTAGCTTACTTTTTGCTTCAGCGGAGCTAAATTGACCAATCATGTTAGATCTTTTCATTACGCGGAGCCAGTGGATGCATCCTCGTTCCAGAGAGAGAAAACTCTTGCCAAAATTAATGTTTACTATGGGGATTTTAAATTAATCGATTGTAAATAAACCACGACCAGTTGTACAGGATCAATACAATTGTTTGATTAGTGTATAGTCAATGTTACCTTGCTTGCATGTGTCATGTGTGTGGCGTGTTTGTTTGTTTGTTTGTCTACTGTGTCAGGCCAGGATCACTGACACCCACGGTACTGATACTCTCATACTATCACGGTGATCATATTGTTGAATGTTGTTGACTTAAAAATAATCATGATGCAGTCATGTCTACAGTAGAACTCACCACGACCTTTGAAGGACTTAAACCCTATTAAAAGCTATTAAACCAAGATAACACTCAATGAAAACGGCTCAACTATGTTACATCAGATCTTCTCTGGTTAAATACATACTGCACTTGTGTCTGTTTTACCTGTGCAATGAGCAATGAGCTGGTATTATAGTTTCAGTTGGGTGAACGATTATAAAGCTTAACATAAGGTAACAATACTGTGGGCTTTTGTTTACGAAATGAGACAATAGTCTGCTTATTGTTAACCAGCGTTCTTGAAAATGAGAAGCTTAATGACTTAACACGGTTTAGAAATAATTTCTTCATATTTTTTGGTACAAAAGTACCAATATTTCCAAACACCTAAATTATTAGCTAAAATTTAGGACATGTTACAAAACTATATTTTCTAGAATTTCAGAGAATACTTTAAATATTGGCGGTTATTTTTTACACAGTAGTAGCGTCAACTAGGCAATGGCCTATACTTCTAACATACACTATTTGTAGAGGTCACGCGTCAATGGTGAGCGCACTGAGTATTGTGTATAGGAAAAGCGGACAGTAACTACAGTATGTATGGCCTACTACTAGTATATAAAGTAAATCCGAACTGGTTTGCAGTTTGCTGAAGGTCGAATTCGCGCAAGTTATACAAATTAGCTCCCGGCGATACACTGCAGATCGCAGAACTGTGTGCATAGTTTACCACCACTCTGCCTAGCTATATAGTTATGTACAATACTGTATGAGTTTCTTATGAGTGCATGTCCATCTTAATAATAAGTCAGTTCGTACTTTTCATAAACTACTTTTTGAATCATAACTTTCGTGACCGAGGATATCTTGCAACTACGTGGCGCTTTCGTCTGGCAAATTCTTAATGAATAAATTCGCTTCACGTAATGAGTAAGTCGTACTTAATTAGTCAGTTTTACCTCCGAGTAATGAAAAACTCTAACATGATCATGATTGGTCAATTTGGCTCCACGGAGCAAAAAGTCAGCTACGCGTATATCCAGCTCCATGTTGTGGCGGTTGCGGCCTACCATATCAGTATCCCATATGATATTTCTATTGCAAGAAAATTTTATTTGTTGTCAGGTTTTATCTTAAATACACTAACTGGAAATTAAATACACTAATTAGTGAGGACCGGTATTTTGCTGTGGATATGTTTAACTGCAATTTGCGGGTAAAAATTTGAAATCCTGAGTAAAAATTTTGATCATATTCAACTCTTTGAGAAAAAATTTATATAAAAGAATGCATGTAAAATCCAGCTGCAATACAATGTACATTATTGACACACTATCACTCTCTTTATCTACGGCAATAATAGAATATCGATTTCAATCGAATTGAATCGATGCTCAGTTTTGAGTTTATAGTTGACTACTAAGCGACCTAAGCGATAAGCGATCGATTGCTAGCCAATCAGATAGAACTCCTTTTCTTTGCGTTCGGTGAAATACCAGTCGCCCGTCGCTCACCAACGGAGTATTAAATTTATATTTATCGAATAGGAAGTCGACACTGTGCCCCACCCCTCCCCAAAACACACCTACTTGCAAAGGCTGGTCAACACCGACCAAAGTTGGTTATCTGTTAACAAGGACTTTGTACACTTGAACTTGCACCAAAATAAGAAACCACTTGAAGTTTTTAAATCTAATCAAGTCCGGAAACTATACCAGCGTACATTCCGTACAAGACTTGGTCTTATACATTTCAATGCTGTTTGCAATATGATGGTGAGGATGTCTGCAGTTGGTGAGTGTCTGCGGTTGTCAGAGTGTATCCAGGTGTGTCCTCATTTGATGGTGTTTACAAACGCACACAAACACGCCTTACCTGTTGCTACAGACACATTGAGAGAATCAATCCCAGGATGCAATTCTCTTCCCGGCTCTATGGTAAGAAACTTGGAGCAAACAGTTCTCACTTTGGACCTCAGACCATATCCTTCATTACCTAGGGAAAACAAGAGAAGATAATATTATAGTCCACTTGGCTTTCTCGAGACAGTAGCGTCTCGAGGAAGCCAAGTGAACAATAGATGAATCCGATGAGCCACATTCCTACACCTCACTGGCGGCCATCCATCCATTGCGTGCAGCGTTTACCGCTCCTGTGACACAGTGCAAGTGCTATGCGGTCCGATGCGCTCGCGATAGTGGGCGTCTTGGATCGCAATCCAAACGAACTAAGTTAGTTTGGCGCGGATGGCCCCAACTATGGCCGACTTAATCCTGACCATCACTTGGCTCGTCGAAATCGTCTATAGGCAAATGATTTAAGTGGAACAAGAATAATTTAGTATCATCATCACTTTAATATTTGATGTCTGCAACTGCTCTCCGATGCACGATTGATTTTCGGGTTTCTAAAAGCAGTGTATACTTCAACTACAGTTCAACCTCTTTTATCAGCCAATGATGAAGCTAAATAAGCATTGATAGGCCAAGCATAGATAAGTAAATATTCTGAAAGTGAATTTACATAATTCTGCATTGAGGACACCTGCAGGTTTCTAAAATTGTATACTTCTACAGTTCAACCAAGCACTGGCTGCCAGAATCCAGAAAGTGAATTATATATAATTCTGCATTGAATATTGTAAGTATTAATATTGGAGCAAACAAAGTTTACTCAATTTGGGTGATAACACTGAAAGATGGTTCATGTATTTGAGTGCTGTATGCAATATTCAAGGCTTTCTAAATGCTTCTGAGCATAAAATTAGGGTGTCACAGCTTTAAAAACATGTTTTCTTATGAAGAACACAGTCAGTTGACAGAAAGGTCTGTATAAAAGAGGTTCGGATAAGGGAGGTTAGACTGTGCCAGTGCCTTGTACAGCTAGAGTGAGGCTGTGCTTTGTACAGCTAGAGTGACGCACATTGGTTTCCAACTACGTACTGCATGTAGGCAATGTACTGCATTTGTACTGTATGATTTTAAACTGTAGGTTCGTCCATCAAAAATAGGTATGTCTGGTTGACCAGATTTAAATTAAATCTTAATTTCAACATACCATATGAATGAGAGTCTACACAGTTTGTAAAACAAATAGGATGATTAAAATAAATATATTTAAACTTCATTTTGATTATTTCAATTCAGTTAATCAGTTTGCCAATTCTTACCGACAACTAACACTGTAGGTTTTGTGAGAGTAAACTGGTGACATGGGACATGTTCGATACCCTCTTGGTTTGCAGCAGCGAAGGTAGAACTGCAAGCACCAATCACCTGCCAGCCATGGGACGACATGCTCTGAAAATAATCAACAAAATATGGGAAGTAATGAAGTAAATTAGGAATTGGATTATTCCATTGAAATCTGCCATATTCTGTAAAAGAAAGAAAAGTCTTCCACAGAGCAAACTCAGAGAGAACAGACGCCACTAGTTTTCATGTCGTTCATGCAGGTCAAACCAAGCCCCTTATTTCGCTGATCCGTGCCGACCTTTCCCAGTTCCACACCAGCACTCTCGAACGCACCCAGCACCTTGACGCGTTCCCAACTGTCAATCACAGGGGGGTCAATCACCTCAAGCTTGAAAACTATATCTGAATAGACTATCGCCAAGTCTTATGTGAAGGGCATGAAAATTTAAGTTAATTCTCATGATTGAAAGAGTATTTTCTTGTATTCTTGGCCAGGATCGCGGGATTGTTGGTCGATTTGGTATATTTAATTACCTAAGTTCATGGATGGGCTGTTGGGTCAAGACAAGATTTCTAAAATTTTAACCACATACCTGTAAAACCAATGGTATATCATATGCAGCATACACCTCCAGTAATTCCATCACACCACTGCTAGCTTTACTCACCACAGGACTCAATGGACAACTGTGAAGGAAAAAAAATGTTTTGCTTTACTGATCATGGTTTATACTTTAAAAAACAGCTACAATTTAGTGGTTCTCAGGTTGCACGGTTCTCGGTGGTTGTGATCATAATATTCACAGAATATTAGTACGCCACTTTTATTTAAGATGTTACCTTTCCTCCTCAGGTTTATGTCCTCAAAATTTGAGCCCTAATCAAGTAATTAAAAATTGTACTCCAATGACCTTTGACCTTGAATGACCTCTGCTTGAATTTTAACAGGTTCCCCTTCCCCTCATGTTTATGTCCACCAAGTATGAGCTCAACTGGAACAATTTTAAGAGTTGAACCCTTATGACCTCAATTGACCTCTAGATGAACCTTAAATATCTCCACTCATCTGATGTCTGCTACCCAAGATTATTATCACCATGTTTGGTTGGCACAAATATGTTAGAAGCACAGATATGACCATTAACATTTTTGGAGCATAAACATTTTTGTCAGGTTCACATTTTTGCCACACATTTAAATCCATGCAACCATCCACTCCCAATGTGGACGCTGTTTAGGAATGCGTATGTCTGAATCCGTACTTAATCGACAAACTGAGGACATTTTCACCATTTTGTGTGGGACATTTTACCCAGCATACATGCATTTGCAGACCTCCTTGAACCAAGGACGGTACCCCGATGAGGAGAGGTCCCCAAATGTGAAAAATGGGTGTGTGTGTCCTCATTGGCAGGCATTTTCCCATGCAACCAAACAAAGATGGCTAACATGGTCCTCCCAGCAACTCCCATGCAACTCATTTCCTTCAATCAGAGGATTCAGGGCACATATTTTCAATTCTATTTTCATTAAAGGAGTATTTTGTGATCCTAGCATCCTCTTTTTTATGACATTTTTCAGAAAAAAGCTTATTAAAAAAATTTCAGTTGATTCCGATTTTTTGATTGCGAGTTGAACTTGCACATTATGCAGAGGTTGCCAGTGGAATAAAAATCTCAACTGTTTTTGAGAAAAATGGGGGATGATGCTGCGGATCATGAAATGCCCCTTTTACTGAATTTATTGGAGCAACTTACCTATTGCCAACACAAGTAATGACTCTATCAACTCCTAAAAAGTATGATGATCTTAGCACTGCACCAAAATTCATTGGGTCCTGGAAAATAAAGGTTAAACATCCGTATCACAATCTGTTATACCAGTACCTGAAATTATTTGTATTTTTTTTTCCTTTTTCCGTAAATGTTTTAAGTTATAAATTAGACAGAGGGCACTACATTTCACCAACTGCATTTAGCTGTGTCCTCATCCATCATCGTGCTTCTTTACATTTTTCATAAAAATAAATTGCTTCTTGCTTTGTATATAAAAAAAATATTTTGCTAATTTGCATTGTAGCTCATTGTATATTATCAATCAAATCAATCAATCTTTATTTTCATCAATCTCATACAAACATTATAGCATTATTATATACAATTATTGTGTATTAACAAGATTTGATGAAGGTAGGTACATCACAAAGCCGAGGCCTGATAAGGGATCAAATCAAAACTCGACCGCCGGTTGCCCGCCGGTTCCGGGCGGTTCCGTCCGGTTGGCAGAGGTCATTGGTATATGAATATTCAAGAATGCATGAGTAGCAACCGCCGGTTGGTTTAAGCACATAACCGGAGAGATTATAACAAAATGTCGATATGTTTATTTCAGCGATCACAATAGCGCATACTTGAAATTTCACGGTCACAATAGCCCATACTTGAAAGTACTACACGATGATCGATTGTTCTTAGTCGTGTATCTATTGGCTTGTCACCAAAGCAAATTAGTTTTGGAAATGATTTCTTGTTTATGGTTAAAATTGCTTGAATATGTCACCATTGTTTAGATCATTTAATTTCAGTTCAGAACAGTGTTTCAATGATTTCTATAGGTTAAGTAATTTAGAAGTTGTGAATTATTATTTTGTGAATCACATAGGCCTGTGTTGGTGATGCACAATTATCATTTATAAATTACTATAGGGTCATGTTTTTTGAGGTGGGACCCAATTGTGTCACATCTTGCTATTGGTCAAAAATCAACTCCTTTTTTGTATTTCTGATTATATTTCAAAAAGTTTTCACCCAAACTAGTAAAAGTATACATTTTTAGAAAGCATATATTGTCATGATTGCAAATCTGTAAAGTTTGAGTGGATATACAGGGTGTACCAAAAATATACAGGGTGATTCCATTGAAAAATACTGAAAAATTAAATTCCTTTACCACTCCAATATTTCTACATAGTATATTAAATTGAAAAATGAACTTGATATTTGGAATGTACACAGTTAGTCCTTTCATTAAATATATAGTTTGTACTATATTTAGTAAGCCCATTGTGTTATACAGGGTGTGAAAAAAGTTGTAAATTAAAATTTTTAATTTATGTAAAATTTCCCAAAGTGTCATTAAATTTGGAAAATATATTCAAAATAGTTTACAGAATTGCTATAATATCAAATTCAAATATCCAATTCCTATATAGGGTGTTCCAAAATCAATATACAGTGAATAATTAGTAACAAAGGTACATGTACATGAGGCGTATACATGCACACTTAGCCTACATCAATAAACTATTTAACAATAACCAAAGATCAGTATCTCATCAGAATAAATCCTTTGACTGTAATAATCTCCTTTGAGAAGATTTATTTTATATTTCAAAGATAAAACAATATTGAAATTTATTTCATATGCATGCATGCAAAATTAAAGCCCATTGTATTGTATGACACCCATTCCACTGCATTAATTAAAAAGCTTGTTAAATCCTTAATTACTATGTTTATTAAGATTAACTAGGCAATTATAGTTATAGAAAGTTAAAAATAAGATTAACATTATGCAAATGCATTTTTACTTCTCCTAGGCAACAAAGTGCATACATTTTATTAATGAACATCAACTTCCCATTGTAATTACACAGAGCTCCTCCGCTTCCGGCTCCTCCACTTCCGGCACCACCCCTGACTAATTAACTTAATTAAGCTGTTGTAATTAATTAATACATTTGTTTAATTGTATTTGTTATTAATTCATTAGATTAATAATTTATCTTCAAAATAAGACCAAAACCATTTGTTCATGATGAATTTTAGCAAAAATATAGGAATAAGTAGACAAAATGATTTAGCAAAATGTGACAGCACCACCTTTTTTAGGGTCCCAGTATAAAAAGCATGACCATAGGGCGATTTCACGAAAGGTCATTAGTTCAAATCTTCCTGCATAAATCACAAAAGAAATCCCCAGTTGAAGTGATATTGATTGACTCTATTTCGGCAACAACAATTCTATGATCCCACCACCGACACACCCCTAAACAAGCTAAAATCAGTCTTTTTGAATAAAACAAACACACTATCTGTGGTCATCTTATGACTCCCTACATTTTGGTTATCAAAATTTTATTACCCCTCCCCCCGTATATTTGGGACACCTCCCCCTCTTCCCAAGAAAATGATAGCCCAAAATGGGGTTGATTTTGGGTCTAAAATAGACCAAAGGGAAGATTTTGTCACAATATTTCTGTCGACTGGGCAGGGGAGGGGACTGACTTGCCACCCTGCCCCATGGCTAATCTCCATTGGTGCTGATGAAGGGCGCGGTGCCGATGGGTGATGGGATTGGCATATATTTTATGCATCTTGCAAAATCATTAGTTCTTTTTGCACATCACCTCAACGAGCCTGGCCAACATAATTATAGGCCCAATATACCGGCCTAATATGGCCTATATTACGAATAGTGTAGTTTTGTATCCCCCTCTCTCTCATGTGATCTCCCACTCTCTCTTCACCTTCTTTCTTCCCTTCTCTCTTCTTTTTTCTCTCTTTCCCCTTTCTTTCTTGCTTTCTTTTTTTTCTTTGAGTCTGTTTTGCTTTCTTTGTTTCGATTATAAACTAAGTTTATGAGAAATGTATTACCCTTGCGTTTTAAAACATACAGAATTCGAGATCGCGATTATTCCTTGAAATGAAACTTTAATATAGGCCTTGTCTAACCTGTCACGATGTAAAATAATTAGAAATGAATAGACCAAGCCTCTGCTTATATTTTATCAAAATAAAATTCTAAAAGTAGCTACATTGATTGAGAAGAACTCCGGGAAGGAAAATCGATTATTCCTATTGTACTAAATTTGAAAAGAAACCACTTGAAATCACTCCCCGCACTCACTTGATGATACCATCCGGCCATATGAACCAGGGTGTGACGACTGACCTCATTACTGTGTATATTTTAGAACCGGACGGAACCGCCCGGAACCGGCGGGCAACCGGCGGTCGAGTTTTGATTTCATCCCTAATGATGTACCACCTTTTAACTAACAAATAATTATAATTTAATCAAAACAACGAATATACACATAAACATAAATAAATAAACAAAGAACCCATCTTAATTTACCATAATACAATTTTAAGCACACAAATATTTTAGCAGTAGTGTAGTATCAAATAGTATAGTGAATAACATAGATTCAGCACAATATGAATTGTGACATTATTTGTTATCTTTTAGATACCTTAACATACTTGCATTATTGAATGATATAAATGAAATCGATAGATTGATTGCAACAAGTAAGTGAAATTAAAATGCCAAACATTTATCACTTCACACAAGAGCAACTAAGCCCAAAACATTATAAACCCACTCTCCTTGATTACATTATAAACATATCACATAAAGTAATTACAAGATAATAAATGAAAATCTATGTGTCAGTTTCAAAACTGAAATAGTACAAAGAAATTCAGTTTTGTTTTGCCAATTTTTATGCCTCATAACCTCATTTGTCAATATAATAGCCAAAGAAGGTGTTGCAATGTTTGTGATCATTTGAATGAAAAAGATGCATGTAAAGAATGTAATATAGCTTATCAGTGCCACCTTTGAATCTGCATCTTCTTCATTTAAGGAGTCACCATGGCATGGCTACAGATTTTAAGCTATCCAAATAAATGAGGTATCAAAATTTGCAGAACTAAACTGGGATTCGTTTTGCTATTTCAGTTTCAAAATTGGATACACAGATTTTGAGTTATTGTCTTGTGATAAAGATAAAGGTGGGTAAATTACTTTGTGCTGTGTTTAAGTTTCCATGTACGTGTATTCTTAAATTACCTTGACTTGATCCAATGCTAACCAAACAGGGTGATGCTGTGCACTCTCAGCCTGTTGCTGCTGCTGTTGATGGAAAGATTCTAATTGTGCACCTAACACATCCTCCCGATCCGAGAGTGTGAATACCTCCAATGGGCTGGTCTCCAAGCACACGCCCTACATGTAAAACACACATATTCAAACATTGTATGATTGATGTAATGTAAAATAAGCAGCACTTAATGCACAGGGTGTATTTCTGATAAAAATTTATGAAATAAAAATATTTATTCTTTGTGCCATGGCGCATAATAAACACAACCTATTACAAACCACATTTAACACTTCTCACCTGATGAGGACGCTGTCCTGTAAGTCTGTCCAACTCATTTCTATGCACAACTTTCATGTCAAATTGATTTTCCAATGCTGCAAGGATACTCCGTGCCTCATTCCTGTCCGACTCCTGGAAACTTGGTGTAATGAATGCCCGATGGATGACCCTCCTGGCTCTCTGTAATGCCAGCCAACACGGAGCGATTCCAAAGAGTATTTCATTACCGGCTGCTGGCACATCTTGCAAAATGCTGAAACATACAATTTGCCAAAGGCTGTTATTATCAATTGAAATCTACACATAATACTAACGGGCTGATAAATTAGGTGTTCATTCATATATTTTCATGACTAACCGGTTGTTTATGCCAGAGGGGCCGCTTGCCCCGTTCATACATACCAGCACATTTTGTTCATGGGTGTGATAAAACAAATAACAAAAAACTACCAGTAAAAAACATGATTTTCCTTCATTTTCCCTACCCGGCGATCTCACATCCGGGACACCAGGCATAAATGTTGCTTATGCCCAGCTCTCGACCAATCATGCACGCTGTTACATAGCGTGTATGTATGAACAACTTGTTTTCTATTCAACAATATATCTTGAATATCTAATAAGTAAATTACTGTCCCGATTCCCACAATGTATTGTCACGCAAAGTCATGCCACCAGCATTTCTCTCCAATACTGATTGCTTGGGATGGGGAATGGTGGCATAAGAGTCTCTGCTACACATGGCAATCTTCTCAGACTTGCCTCTATATTATCAATATCAGAGCTGCCAACATTGCAATATGTAAATGCAGAAGATTTCTGTCAAGTGTAAAAAAAGCTTAGGATGTGGCGCTCTCGCACCAAGGGAGGCGGCCCTGCGACCTGCGTGGGATCAGCGCCCAAAAGCTCCTGGATGTTAGCTTCCAAGGCTACTCAAACTTTTTTTGCAAAAGGACAGGACAGTGTATAATTGATTTGATTTTGATTTTTTAGCCAGATGGCTGTAAATGCAGAAGATTTAGCCAGATGGCCGCAAATGCAGAAGATTTAACGTTTTGCAGAAGATTGTCAGCAAATGAGGAAGTCTTCTGCAGGATCAAGAAGGGTTGGCAGCTCTGCAATATGGAACCAATTTGAAAAATAGTTTGCAAACTATTTTCTTTTTCCCTTGATTGTCTGTTTTATTCCTATCTAACAAAAGTTCCCATGAAGTCACCCCATGAATGTCGCCAACAGAGGTAAAGTATTTCCCACTTTAATCTCATATTTTCTTTTATTCCCAATATCTTTGCCTTTTTCAAAAAGGAACACCAGAAAAATTGAAAGATACCTTCTCTTTTCATGTTGCTTTTTCCTCTTCTCCATCCTTTTGGACTCCTGCCTTTTCTTCCAACCTTCATTTCCAAACTCCTGCTTTGATCTCCTTTGAGAGGTCCACTCCTCATCAACTTGTAGCAAATCGTCGGAATCTCCATGTTCAATCACACTGGACGACGTGGATGGTGATGATGTTCTATGTGCTTTGTTTTCGCCCATGTTCCCAGACTCATCTCCATCAACAGACTTTTCTGCAAACCAGGAATCATCTACCCACTGTCGTTCAGTCTCCGGTGACAAATCATGCCTCCCTCTTTTTTCTTTCCAACCACTTTTCTCATTTCTAGATCTTCTTTGAGTTGTTTTGTCACGTGGCAAATCATCCGATTTAGGAAACGGAAATGCGTTTGACTCTTTTGGTACTGTTATTCTTCTTGCTTCACTTGAGGCATCCATAGTTCTTGACATGTTCTTACCGTCATCATCACTTTGAGTTACCCAAGGATTATCAACCCATTGTTGCTTATACCCTTTCGTTTCCTCTCTCTTCTGTGGCAACTTTTGTCTTGACACACTGCTGTCATCTTGAGTCCCCCAAGACTTATCAATCCATTGCTGCTTATCCTCTCTCCTTTCCTCTCTCTTCTGTGGCAACTTTTGTCTTGACACACTGCTGTCATCTTGAGCCCTATGAATCCATTGTCGTTTATCCCCTCTCATTTTCTCATATCTATTCTGCTGCGAATTTTGTCTTTTAGTTCTTTCCATTTCCATATAATCCCTATCACTACTTTCATCCAATTGTGTATCTACTGATGAAGACCTGTTTGGTTTTCTCTTTTTCATTTCATCATTATACATGTACACCTCATTATCATAATCCTCATCCTCAGCAAACCACAACTGTTCACTGCTCTCATTAATCAAAAGATCAACTTGACCTCCATCTTTCTTTGAGGTCAAGTTACTTTGTCTGTCCATAATATAGGTACCAGTCAGACCAACGTCTTTGGAGACTAGTTCCCTCTCCCTTTGTTCATCGCTCCCTGCTTGATGACCATCTAATCTGGATGCTTTCACCAGGACAGAGGAAGGACTTCTGAGACCTCTTGGTACTTTGAGTCTGGGTGATGAGTGAAACTTGTGAATCAAAGTAAACCTCTGCAGCCAACATGATGGTGAGGTTCTATCGATGTGTTGTAATATGCTGGCAAACTGTGGTTTGTAGAGTATGAACAATGCACGGGTTGACCTCCCCTGTCCCTGACAGATGATGCGTATAGAAGTACCCAAAGCCATGGTCATGTCATCAACATCGAGTTCTTGATCAGTTCATTATGAAATTGTATGTGCTCATCTAAAAATTTAAAAACAGATAGAGAAAACTTCAAAAGGTTTTTGATTGGTAAATCCAGTGAAAAAGGTAACTCATGACTTTAGCTTTTGCCAACTGTGCTGACAGCTTGACCACAATTGACTTGGTCTCCCCCCCCCCCCCCCGACTGCTTGTTGACATTTCCTGGAAGTACATGCATGTATGTGATCAAGAGAAATGATACCTTCATCACAGTTGATTGCTTTGGTCCTCTGTTGCTTCCCTTATTCTTCTGGTGATTGCATTAAAGCCATAATGTGTGATTTGCTCCACAGCAACACCCTCAATTTTTCGCAAATATCTACTTTTTTTGGTAGTGGTGTACTAAAATACCACATGAAATGCTAAGCATGAAGTACTTCAATTAAAGTAAAATATAAGTTTTTATATTAAATCCGAAGATCTTTGCAGTTTTATTCAAAGCACCAATCAAGTGCTTGCTAACACATCTTGTGAATGTCAGCTCATAATTCTATCAATGAATCAGTGACGTATAAATTGTGTGCATATCGCTATTCACTGTACATCATATAATATACTCTGGGTGGCTGCTCCATGCACTATGATAGAAGAGCTGATACAAGCATTGTATGTGCTGGAATTAAATAGCAAATTTTCTTCATTTTACCTCATTTGTATTCTTTATGCAAATCACACATTATTGCTTTAAAAGTCAATTGTGATCAAGCCATCAGCACAGATGGTGAAAGTGCAAGTTGTAAGTTTATTTATTTTGTTCGAATTATTCATCCAATATATATGGTGTGATCAATAGTAGAGGACCAGCCTGTAGAATCCGTGACTAAATCATAGAACAAAAGTTTGAGAGTCATTTTTGGATCTTTGATTGATTCTGAATAAATTTAGCTTGGGCTCACCTCCTGAAACATCCGGGCATTCCGGGGAGGGGTCAATCAAGGTTACATGGGGGTCAAATTTTCAGAATGCTCCAATTATGTCAAGTATTATATCAAATTACTCGTATGGTTATGAGGATTCAAAAAAATGTATGTCAGACCTTTCAAGATGGCACTATGACGAAAAACGTTCAAAGGTCAACAACCTTTTTGAATTCTGATCATAGTTAACAAAATAACAACGTCCGATTTTGGTGACGTGGTCATTCATGGTGGTGATGAACAGCATCATGAACTATAATATTTTGCAGTACCGGTACCGGTAAACCTTTACATGTTTAACAAGCGTGACTGTACCGTGTACTGTGATGTTGCAAATTCGGAGCTAAGGGGGCTGGCATTTTCTTCGGAAGGGGGGGTCCCAAATATGACGGTGACCGGAGAAATTTCTTTATGACCTCCCCATCTTGGGTCGAAAATTTTTATGACCCCCCCCCTTCCACCTACACAGACTCAAGACAAATTATTTATTGCCGGAACTAAGGCGAGGAGCACACCAAAACTAAGAGCGAAGAACGTGCATGGAGCGCGTTAAAATGTTTATTGCAAGTGTAAAGAAGGCGCTAAAAAGTTTGCATACAAAATGTAGATGGTACGCACATTTCGATTATGAAGTTAAAGAATGCGCGCGTAGTGCGCTAAAATTTTAGTCTGAAAATTCTATGACCCCCGTATTTTTAGAACCCCCCTTCCGACGAAAATGCCAGCCCCCTAACAACACGTACGGTGCACAGTTCATTCATAAATTTCCACTCGGCAACAGCAGATCACCTCAGCAGCCAATCAGAGACAAGAGTTTTATTGCAATTGATAATAGGAAATTGACTGGAAAATTGAGATATTCAAATTAGCATATATCTTTGCAGCCTAGACTGGAAACGCCATTTTGGATGTCAATGGGAAATACACACTTAACAATTTGCGCAGGTCAGAAATTTGGAAAAAATCCTTTAAAATTTCATCAGTTGTCTATATAAAAGTGGTACCAACCTTATTGTGCTTGCTAATTTAAGACTCAGTTGAAACAAAATTAAGGATCAAATGCATTTTAGTGTCGAAAAAGGCAAAATTATCGTCAAAGTTCTGCACTCTTTGAAGGGTTCAGAATTCGAATCGGAATAAAAATCAGTGTTGTAGTCCTCGAGTACTGTCCTCGGCCTCAAGGACTCCTTGAGGATAGGTTTTGAAGTCCTTGGTCCTCGGACATGTAGTCCTTGACCTCGGACGTGTAGTCCTTGGCCTTGGCCTTGGTCAGATTATGTTTGTATAAAAAGTCGTTAAAACATCGGTCAAAGTTGATCTTTAAGGATTTAATATAAAATTTCAGTATTTTCTGAAGCAGGCCTACAATATTGAAATTTTACAGTGGTTGCTTCAAAATGATTTAAAATCAATATAGTACTTGCAACCTGTAATTTGTAAGTTAATTTTGTCATTGTTTGTAAGCAGCTGATTCTTTTTTATTTGAAAATCAAGCAAGTCCTAATTATTATTTTTTTTCGTGCCAAAAAGGTACGAAGAAAATATCCTAGCATTGTCGCACCCCCATCCACCATAGCGATGGCACTGTATCCTATGCATACAGGTTGAGTTTTTGATAATTGACACTTGCGTTAGAGGGGAGGGTGGAGGGGGTTAGCGTTCTAGCGAAAGGACTTCCGTTTATAGGACTTCATCAAACTTTTGGGTTGTTCTCTAAGACTAAGAAACAAATCGATATAATGAACAAGTTGGGTTTTGTTGGTTGAAACTAGGATAAAGAGTTCATTTTAAGCATGTTTATTTTATAAAGTTCTATAGATATGCTTACTGTGCAGCGTTATTTAAAGTGCATATAGACCACTTGACATGTGACGTCATTGCCCGGCAGTATGCGCATGCATTATGGCACTTTCCATTGTTCTTTGCGCTGCAGTGTGCTTGCGCATCGTAGTTTGCTCAGGGCATGTGTATTTTAAATCTCCCACCACATTTCAGATAGCACAAAAAGCCATTGAACAGTGAAGCGGTTCGTTCGAGCATATCGAAAGACCAATCCCTCGCCTTTGTTGATAAACAAGTGGTCTATAAAATTGCCTTATGTTGACGACAATATGACCCCCCCCTTGGCCTTGGCCTCGGAGACAAAAGTCCTTGGCCTCGGAGGGTTGTCCTTGGCCTCGGACACCATGTCCTTGGCCTTGGCCTCGGACACCAAGTCCTTGGCCTTGGGTGCTTTAGTATGCACGTATGGAAGTATCCTGATTATGATGAATTAGCCAAAAACTGCTACGCAAAATTTTTAAACGAATTCGTACCCTGCGGCCTTGGGCTCGGACATGAGGTCCTCGACTAGTACAACACTGAATTAAAAATATCTGATCTTTGCAATCAAAAACACAAACATTGACAAAAGACATTATTGCCAAACAATATAGAATAGAAAATTTGACGTCAACTTCTCAAAATATTGGAGGAATATCATGCTCACCAAACATTGGTTGGTAAAGTATGCAATCCAACAATTCCCATTCACCATGCATTGGGAAAGTGCATAAACCCCACAATTGCAGCCACATGACGTATGACTTTCATTTATGGCTCATAAGTTTTCTTTCATTTAGCTCTTTTACAATATGAGACTCGTTTGATGAGAATTTTAAAAAAGTTCAATTTTTTTAATATAATTATGTCAGTATGATTGGTATAAATAAGGCATGAATACTATTTGGTAAGCTTACCTCGAACTTGTTAGAAATACGTACTCTAGACAAGACAAGAAAACACTGATGCTGAATTTGAAACAAAACTATCATATAACATACATAAACTATCATGGTAACATAAAACAGTGCATTCTTCAATCCAATGTATCCCTTTTTACCTTTCAAAATATAGGAAAAGTAAATTCGGAATTCGAGCATGTGGTGACGGCCGATGACAGCAACATTAGAGGCGCACACCACTAAAAGGTAGGGACATCAGGAATAATAGACAAAGGGATAGGCAGGGGGGGACGGAGGATTTCTTGATGACTGGCAACCCTTTATTTATTCCCTGGTCCTAATCGATAATCGTGATCAGATTTTGCCAGGCCGGTCTGGATCGGAAAAACTTTGGTAAAAACGCCGCCATTTTGTCATCGGAAAACACAGTTTTTAAATTCCAAAAAAAGTCAACATTGCCTGATGTTCATGACTTAAAACTTCGTGTATGTAAAGATTTTCGGACTTAGATCATAATGGGCACACCGCAACTCTTTGATTTTGAGAGATTTTGCCCATAAAAGGTCGTCAAATCACTGCAGAAAGCGAACCGGCAACTGACAATTTTCGTATGCAACACACGCAACATGCATACCCTGTCGAGCCACTCGGGTCGAGCTGTCAATGGTGACTTTCCATTTCCAGTACGGTTTACGTTTACGTCGATACTCAGTAGGATCCTTTCAGGACGTAATGCCGGCCAAGGGTGCAGAAATGTACACATTATTTTATGCCATGGATTGTGTGTAAAGTTAAAGTTGAGATAACTGCAAGAGTTCATGTACTAATCGGACATGTCAGAAGAAAAACACTAGTCACTACGCCGTGCATTGGCAATGTTTGCACACCAGCACTGCAATGAATAGTACGAATACAGGACACTTCGCCCACAATGCACTTCGCCTACACGCCATTTCGCCTACGTGCCATCTCGCCCCCTAATTAGCTATTGCGGCAATGCAACGCAATGGCATTGTGGATGTATACGATCGATGCGCACAGGATGTGTGTGTATTCAGATCGTACTATCAATGATGTATTCATTAAATCGCCCCCATTGAATGGACGACAATAGTGACCACGTCCTGTTGTAGTCTTGAGAATAACCCGGTGTCGATAGGTGATGATTGTTTTTGATGATGGTGCTGTGGTGCTGTTGAAGTTTTGTTTGTTTTATTTTGTCTGTATCAATTAATATTATGTCTGTCTGTATTTTGTACTGTTTCCTTTTGATTTTGTTTATTTGGTATTGTTTTCTGACATGTTTGGGGGTTGGGCTTTTTTCTTTTTTTTTTTTTTTTGTATGCTTTTCTTTGTTCTTGTTTTCTTTTAGATTTAGGCCTTTTTGTTCTATTTTTATGTTTGTTTTTCTACTTTTTGTTATGTGTTATGTTATTGTTTTGTTATGTGGTTCTACTTTTTTTAAATATTTTCAGTCACAATTTTGTTTTACTTTTATTCGCCTCTTTTATTTGGTCTGTTTTTAAGTTTTACTGCATGTGTTCTTAACTTCTTATTATTATATTGCCACTTTGGATGGATTTCCCGGGGGATTTCCGTGGTTCCTGGTGGGTTGTTGTTGGCATCTGAGTCTGACTCGCAGTAGGTCCTATCTGATCGGTATGGTTTGGGTCCAAGTTGGTCTTTTATAATTTTCCTTTAGCTCCCGCCCGATAATAATATATATATGATCGGCGAGCTAATACACAGATTGTAGGCGCTGGAATGAAATAGCAAATTTCTTCGTTTTAAATTTACCTCATTTGTTTGGCTCGAAATTAAAAGGGGATAATGCGATCAGTACGAGCTAATATATAAGAGCTATCAGTGAACTATCATTTAAATAGGAAGCTATTTTTTATGCAAATCACACATTATTGAAGGACCACTTCGTATGAAATGGGAATGTTTTGTGTAAGAAAATAATGTAACAACAAAGAAAATTAGTAATTACATAAATATAACATATTATTGTCTTTCTCGTGTGCCCACGGACAAACGAAGTATAAAACGAATTTAAAAATATGCATTAATATTGTACTAGTCATATATTATAATGTTAGAGATGCTTTTGTATTTGTGTTGTGTATGTTGTTTTTTATTCTTTCTATCTTTTTTTTTCTCAAGTTATTTGTGTTTTGTCCTGTTTAATATAAATGCAAAAATGAATAATAATAAAAAAGGACCACTTCATATAACTTCCAAATCTGGGAGTTTGATAAACCTAGATTTGGAAGATATGTAGGCCTATGTCATGTGCACTTTATTCATGCATGTCGTATAAGTTATACAGGTGTTGAAACTTTATAAAACAAACTAATAATGATGATTTATATGTTTAAGCTATAGTATTCTATGAGTGTCGTACTCATGCAATGCTATTATTTAACCGTCTAAGCTTTTTGACAGTCGGACGAGTAGGACTTTTTTTTTCTTTATAGTTACCAAACTATGCTTAGCTCAAAATATATGATCACTACTAGTATCTCACTTGGCGTAAGAAAGACCATGAAGACGAACTGGTGAAAGTTCCTTTTCGGGTGGGGCGGTTAGTGGACTTTCACAGTTTATCTTTCTTGACTGGCGAGAACTACTCTTTGACCGTTCCTCATCAGGGATTTCCCTTTTAACAAAGGGGCACCTGCGCATATGATGTAGCATAAACACCGTCCGCATGATCTGACTCGTTATACTTAATTGCTTTGGCTTCAAGTATTTAGCATGTATCCTATATAATATATTTATTTGATTCAAATGCAAGTAAGGCTTTAGGTATTTTAGTCTCAGCTCAAACCAAAGTCAGAAAGTTTGAATCATTTATGTATATGACATGACCATTGACAATACCATAACGTATCAAAGGGGAAAAAGAATTAGGCCTAGGCCTCAAGAAAGAACAGGATTGAATAAAGAAAAATTAAGGACAAAAGGAAAGAAAGACTTTGGCCTTATGCCTGAAGGAGGAAACCGGGTTTAACAATCTATTCGTTTATAGTTTGAATCATGTGATTACCGACGGAGTACAAAACAAGCATAATTGGACGGGAAAGAGAAAAAATGATTATAATGGGTGTACTGAAATGACATGTGAAAGATTAAGCTAAAACTAAAAGACCTACGCATTTACAGCTGTAAGTGTTACGTTTCTCTACGCAACATGTATATAGATGGTCATCTCATGATGGAAGGGCCTTTTGATGACCAATGCTCAAAGTCTATTCGGGCCTTCCCGGAGTCCTTCTTTCTTAAATTTCTTGGTGAGACTGGCTCAAAGTCGAATCCTTCCCATTATTTCTTAAGTTTCTCCTAGTATTAATTTAGTGTGCCGAAACTGAACTGTCAAGAGCCGGGGCCAAGAGATAAAATACCATATAGTGTAGGCCTTCCATCGTTTTACATAAAACGTTTCAACCCTGATCATGCTGATTTTTTGGCATTGTAATGTTTTAACATGTCCACTGAGTATACATTGGAATCAAATTCGGAGCTACCCTGGGAAAAAATTTCAAATAAATGGAAACATTTTGTGCAATAAATGTGTTTATTGATATACGAGCTGTGATTTAATTTGAAACTTCACGTAACTCGTTATTTTCCCCAGATTTGGAAGATGTAGGTTGTTTGGCTTTATATACAGGTATGATCGTTTTAAACCTCATATAACTCGTTATTTTTCCTAGATCCTGTTAACACGCGCACCGCGTCTTCTAGGTCTATCAAATACCATGCATGATTTCATTTTAAACTTCATATAAATCATTATTTTGCCTATTTTGCCTGTTCATGTGCGCACCGTCTACGAATAGGTCTTCCCTATCTAGGCTTATATCAAACACCCAGAATTGGAAGCTCGGATTACTCAGATGTCGTTTGCATGATCAGGCTGGGCATACACACAATTAACACTTGTCTAAAATAATTCCTTCCTTGTTTCTATTATTATAATTATTATAATGTGTATACCTTCTTGTATATTATACATATGCACATCATATTTCTTTACTGATTTCTAACAAACACCACCGTCAAACAAAAACAAAAAATTCAAATTCGGATTTATGCGCGCAAAAGTAACGTTTTCAATTTCCGCGCTTGATTCTTCGAGATGTGTTCAGGAAGGGGTGTGTATGGAGTGTTAGGTGGGTGTGTATGCGGGAGTGGACGTAGAGAGAACAAATAAACAAACCAAAGTCATTATAGAATTATAGGAGAAAGAAAACAAAACACAGATTCCAGATTCAGTTTTATGCGCGCAAAAGTAACATTTTTCATTTTCGCGCTCATAAGGTATTTCGGGGGCAAAATTGTGCAATAAATAGGAGTAGGATCCAAAAGAGAGGTCTTTCGAGGGCAGTTGCTAACAAATGAGGCCTTTCGAGGGAAGACCCCCCCCCCCAAGAGTTCTTTCTGGGCCATATTCTAAAACTTAAGACTTTTCCACAAAATGGTCTTGGGAGCTGGCCTTTTGCGTGAAAACAATAAGAAAATGATGGGTCTTTGGATGTGTAGGCCTATTATATAAGGAAGCACGTTAATACTAATAATATTTGACAAAGAATAACCCCAAATTAAAATTTTACCGAGCAATCGTTCGTACATCAGTGTGTATGGCATGCGGCCGCGCGCGGGGCCCGGCCTTGTCAAGGAAGGTACATCGGTGTATTCTGGCATTTTTGCGTGCTTGGATCACGGTACCATTGATTGAACATAATCACACCCGGCGTTTTCGTGTAAGTGGTAGCTAATATCCGCCGTTAACACGCGGTGCAAAATGGGGCATAAGTCACTGCACAGCACCCCACAAAATATCTCAAAGCTGCATGCTGCTGGCGTTTGTTTTGCTAGTTGTGCGCATTTGTCTTTGAAAAATTTGGCAAATATTTTTTCCCTTAATTGTTTCATTAGGCTATGTCAAAGAAGATCTTCTCTGATTTAATATCTTTTATAGGACTGCAAATATCTTTTATAGGACTGCAAGTTTTAAAAGTTTTGAACATCTCAAACTTTATTTTAAGTGAGTTTGAGCCGGTAAAATGAATGATTCGGTTATAGTTAATTAAATAAAAATACACAAAACTCGCAAGCGCTTTTTTTGACCATATTATATAAATTATTAGGCCATACTGGCCATAATTAATTTAACACTAAAAAGTATGAACTTATATGAAGTAAGTAAACATAATTTGTAAAATAAAATAACACATATAATAGGGCCTAATTGATTCTTTTGTTCATGAAAACATACCTGTAAAAATAAAATACATAGGCCTAAGGATTTAACATAAAAATACATTGATAAGGCCTAAATTTCGGACATATTAAATTAATTATTGTTCGTGAAAATATAGGCTAATATAATGTAAAAAAGTGATGCCGATGATGGGAAACTTGGAATCAACTTTCATTATCCTTATGATTTTGAATAATAATTCAATGGCTTTCCTTCGTCTTTGTGTGCATGGTACGGACTTACAAGCACAAAACATGTTTTAACACGGCCCGCAATTACACATTTTTTGTTGCGCACACTACCCGTCCTCCAACACGCTGGCAAGTAAAGACTTCCGCGAAATCGCCGGGTATGACATGGGTAAATCAATGGCACTGTCACCGTAGCACGCAACGTATCCAATATATTCCATTTCCGGGCCATTCCGTGGTTTGGCTGGCGGTCACGCAGGGGACTTGTCAAGCAATCGTCGGCAGCAAATACCCGCGGTGTAAAAAGGGGCGAAACGCACAGCAGGCCCTGCTCGCTGAAAATGGCCAAAATTGATTTTAAACACTTTATCACATTATCAAGTTATTAAAAGTAGGCTGGAAGTTTTAACAATCAATGGTATTAAGAAAATTAAGACTGCCATATTTTTCTTTATAATTATCTTCATAAAAATTCACGTATAAATTCACTTTAACACGAAAAATGCATGTTGAAAAAATGCATACACATATTAAAATATTTAAAAATATTGTTATAATATCACATCAGCACGGTGCGTTAAAAACCGAACCGTAATCTCTGATCTACACCGGGACGCGGACGGTAGGGGCCTCAATTTATAAAACGCACACACATACCCCCCCCCACACACACAAATTTGTTGAATATTCCCGTGCATTCATTGGAACGAATCCTTGATCGTACAGTCTGCTACCAACACAGGAACACACGACCCTTCTGGTCACATCGATCGTCATGATACATCCACAATCGGGGCCTGAGATTGGAATTCCAGTTTCCTTTCTCACGAAGTAAGGGCTAAGAGTAAAATCTGAGACCATAATACCTAAATGTTTAGGTGAGTTTAGGTATTATGGTCTCAGAGTAAAATTGTACAATTGTGTTTGGGAGTGGCCTTCTCTCTTTTCTCTTTTTCCTCTAGCTATTTTCTTCCATTTCTTGCTTTGTTTATCAAAGCTATCTAGGCCAGCATGCATATATTAGCCTACACTGGCTATCCAGGCTTGTGCATTTGTATGAGCTTGGAACGGTCCATGGTTTTCCATGGATTAGCATGTGTTCCTCACGGACCAACCTGGGTAAACAAACAAACAAACAACCGACATTGCAATGCATTGCATTGCATAGGGGGCGAGATGGCACGTAGGCGAGATGCCGTGTAGGCGAAGTTGCGTGTGGGCGAGGTGTCCTGTTTCCGAATAGTACAGGGAGTGGCACTGCATGATCCATTCCCCGGCCAGGACGCCGATCGATGGTTGCATTCATGCATTTGAATCATCATGGACATGGCCATCATCATGATGATCATGGCGGTATGGGCTGATCATGATTACAGTACTTCTGCAAAGTTAACTGACATGAATGTTCGGTAAGTAAGTAGCTGAGATCCCCTGACATGCCTGCCCTGAGTGACTGAGTAGCTCCGAGTCCCAGTCCCAATTATCACTCTCAGAAGTCAGAACTAAACAATCTAATGAATAATATAAATATACCTGGTGGGATTCCGTCATTTGACTAAAACATGACAGTGGCTTAGCATGGGTACGCACATGTGTTTGCAACTGTTTTATGGGTACATATGCGTATGTGTTTATGGATACGCAGTGTACGCACGCATTGTGTGCAAGTGTTATGGGTACGCACACACGTGTGTGCTAATATTGGTATATGGGTATGCACACACGCAATTGTTTATGGTGCGCACATGCGTTTGCAACTTTGCAAGTGTTTATGGCGCTTTTACGCACATGGCGCATACAGCTCAAATGAGAAGTCACTGCATGCAGCCCATAAATCGTGGCTCTTGAGCCACACACAGTACATAGTGGTGTGTTGGAGCAGGGGTAGCGCTAGGTCGCTTTTTGGGGTCCCGGACCCACCACAATAGAGTTCGGACCCCCTGTTTTTAAATTTTCTGCAAGTTCAGGGGTCCCTGCAGACCCCCAGTTTTTCAATCTAGCGCTATTGCAAACATACTATTTATGCTGCATTTGTGCAACTCGGACTCACCAAACTCTACTCCGGACCCCCTACTTTTTAATTTTCTGCAAGTTCGGGGGTCCCTGCGGACACTGGAGTGTTTAGTTCTAGCGCTACCCCTGTGTTGGAGACTGATTCTGAACTTAAGACTTACGTGAAGTATTTCTCTAGCGTAGCATGTTAGACTTGCCTTAACTTTGCTTTGCTTGTGGGCAAGCACAGCGCTTGAGTAGCACTAGCAAACACTTGGCACCCGCAAAGTGGAACAAACAACTGTGTGCGTAGCCACAAACACTTGCGCAAAAACGTGTGCTTACCCATAAACAGGTACGCGACCGCGTGCATACCCATATTCACTTGCGCGCATATATCCGTAAACACTTGAGTGTAGGCCTATGTAGGCTACCCATAAACGCTTGCAAACAAATTCTATAGAAAAATTATCAAATTCGTATACATCGTGGAACATAGGGCCCTACTCTTTGCGTGGCTGTGCGTAGTAAGTAGTTGTACGCAGATAGCCTCGCTAATATGGATGCGTAGAGTAGCGTTGTACGCATAGACATACCACCTAGACCTATTACTGCCCATCCCTTACCACAGCGGGAGGTGAAGCCCCCTATCCACGGTGATATCGACGGATTGGCGGGGTTACTAGGCGCGGAGAATATCGCATACATGTCTGACGCGCTCGTTTGCGTGATTGCTGCGCCGTTATCGCCGGCGTCAAATGCGACATGTTCCGTAGACGCGAATATATCTGCTTGCTTGCGTCCGGGTATGCGTCCTTGTCAAAGTTGTTGCTAAGCAGTGTTGACTTCACTACGCGAACCAAAGTCATAGGTCTAGGTTCTTGTTTGTCTGGGGTTGTACGTGCGACGTGCGTGTAGTTAGCATGATTAGTCGCGGAGTAACAAGCGTAGTTGAATGTTCCACAATGTACATGAATTTAATATATTATATATTAGTACCGTACAATTTCAATTTCGCCACTTTTGAAGCCAATGTTTGAATCTATTCCTGAACATAATTGACTGATTTATTGCTCACGAAGCCGCAATTCAGTACAACCAATGTCAACCATCCATGAATATTATCATTTTTCATAGTATGAACCAATCAGAGCAAGCGTTAGTAAATTAATAGCCGTGCCTAAATATGGTATAATTGCACTGGCGCGCACTCCACGTAGTATGTGCAGTGCTTTCGGATGCGTTCATTTTTTCTTGCGGGTGGAGGCATTTATATTTGTTTGTATTTTCCAACATTTTAGTGACAATTTTGTTATAAAAAATATAAAAACCACAGGATTTTTTAGTCGTGTATGAAATAAATGCGTATCACTTATTGCTCGAGAAATTGTACAAAATAATGCACTTGTACTGAGATGTTGATGCGTCTTATGCACTCCGCCTTCAGGGCTCGTGCATTAGACACATGAACATCTCAGTACGTACCTGCATTATTTTGTACAATTTCTCTCCCAACAAATGATACACGTTTATTAACCTATAATTAGTTGTATGCTGCAGCAGCATACAAATTAAAAATAGTTGGTATTTTATTAAGAATGCTGATTTTTTAAATACTACCAAGGACTAAAAGTTTGTTCGGCTTATAATTGATGAAAAAAATCATAACATCATGTCTTGAGATAGAATGGTGTGCACGCAGTTGGGTACAGCACTTACCTTAGTTCCATGTTGTGTATTGTGTGACTGGTGCACCCTAATGTGAATTTACGCAAGCGTGAGTTGGGATTTCTTTAGGCCCATGCCATGGCATAGGCCTAACATAGGTGCTGACTCTGGCCTACTCAACGACTAAATTGGGCTAGGACTAAAAAGGTGTTGTTTTTTATATGATTTTTAGCTTGACATGAAGTCATGTTTCTTGTACTTTTGCCAACAGCTAGGTCAGTGTGAACTATTGCAGCAACTTTAGCCACATGCCACAGTTGTGAGGAGAATGTGACTTTACATAGATCTACTCTACAGAGTGAACAAATAGCATAAAGACCTGGTATGTACAACTATAATTTGTAATTTTTATTTGATTTAAGGGCATGCATTTGTAGCTATTTGTTAATACTGTGATTTCATCTAATAAATAAATGGAAGATGCAACAACATGTTTATTTTAGCATTTGTACATCACCTAGTTCATTTTGCCAGATTTTACGTGATGATCAGGACGCCGCAAATACAACATACAAACAAACAGCAGTACCGTAATAGAAATGTTGTTGTGTGCTCTCCATGTGACAATACTGTTTAGCTTAAAAATATTCTTGTAGGCTTACTGTTGCAATGGGCTATTCCAGTTGAAATCCATACAACCCCAACCCCCATGGAATACATGCCCTTTTGCCATGTGTGATTTTTCCACAGTGATGACCTCAATTTCTTTTTGCATGATTGTTATGCCTAAGGCCAATGGAACTTGAATATTAGCTTCCGATTGGATGTTTAAAAAAAAGGATGAGGTCGCTATTTCATTATTCATTATTCGGTCTCTTTTCATTATCCATTATGTCAACAAAATCAATGATTTTATGAACAGCTTTCTCCAAATTTAGGTACCCCACCAGTACCGAAGTATATATTGTTGATGAAAGACCATCTCAAAACTGGTATTAATGCTTAGATCATCTTTACAGACATTTTGCAACAGATTGAGAAAAGATTTGAATTTGTTTTCATAAAATGAAAAGAAATTAGCAATTTTGTAATCACTAGAAACATGATGAGGTAATCCTTAAATTTCCATTATTTACTACATCCTCTACCCCTACAACTAAGAAAAAGTGCTGATTACGATCAGCAGGGGATGTCAGACATTTTGAGAGTTTCAATTTTGATTATTTCCATTTCAATGTTCAGATAATTGACTTTTTTATGAAAATAATGAAAGTTTTGGTCAAATTGAAAAAGTGATGCGGGCGGTCAATAGGAAACTAACAATCGAGTTCCATTAGCCTAATAGCGTACTGAAATACCACGTGAAAGAGTAGTAAGACTAAGCCTGAAGTGCTTACAGTAAAATTTAAGTTTTTATAATTAAAACCTGATATCTCTGGTTTTATTGTGATGGCTGATACATCTCATGCATACATATCATTGAATCAGTGACACCCGGGCAGTGACATATAAACTGTGTGTGTATCTATCGCTATTTGTCTTAAATGTCTCTTTATACAACCAAGCTGCATGAAGCTCAATGACGATCGGCGAGCCAAAACGCATTGATGATAATTAGGGACCGTTCACAACACTTGTAAGAGGGGAGCCTGATGCAAAAAAATTCCGTCACAAAAATTTTTTGGGGCCCCTTGGACCTTTACAGACCTCAAAAATTTCAGGCCCCCCCTTTTTTGACATGAAAATTATGGGTCAACCCCATAGAAAAGCATATAAACTCAATTTTCCCAGGAAAATTTGTGGTCATTTTTTCAGGGCCCCCCTTAGGAGGGTCAAATATTTTCAGGGCCCCCCTTTCCCTTTTTGCATCAGGCCCCCCTAACAAGTGTTTGTGAACGGTACCTTAAAGGCACTGGAATGAAATGGCAATTTTCTTTGTTTTACCGCTCGAAGTTAAAAGGGGACATAATGTGATTAGTGAAAACTATGGAAACAAAGAACCTATGATTGAAATTGTGCATTATTCAGGGGTGTGAGTGAGAGTTCAGATTAAAATCTGAATTAAATTATATGAGGTTTCCAAATTTCAGAATTTTGAGGCTCTTTTATTTGTGGTCACTCACACCCCTGATTATTGCTTTAATCTTCCACACAAGGAGTGTGAATTCCGGGTGTGAATTTCAAATAGGGTTACCTGAATTGGTGACCTATGTCTTCCATAGAGGTGTATAACATGGATTTCAACTGGAATAGCCCAATATTACAAGTATCACAGTATTGTCTTGAATTATTTCATTTTACAGAATATGAACTTGCACGTCTGGAAGAAACTGGTCTACAGCAACAAACAAATACCAGAGACGGATGGCCCGGAAAATTGTGCCCCCAGCATCATCTACTTGAAAGTAGCTCCTGGCAATTGGATTTCGTACCAGAGTGGAAGTCACCTATGACATAGTTGCCCAAGATCAAGTCAACCCACCACGCTAAGTTTGATCTACAATTGGAAATCAGTATAAAGATTATGGTTCTCTTTCCTAAACATTAAACTTTGTTTGTTTTGAATGGGAACGAGCACTGCTAAAAAAGACTTGTAACAAATATTTTTGAACTAATGTTAGATAAGCTCTCACCAAATTATCCTTTTGAGTCAACCAGAGTTGTGCAATTTTCCCTCACTGAATTTTCCCCAAATTTTACTCAATTTATTGAGGCTCCTGTTTAACCCAAAACTTGCTAGGTTTTGCTGAATGAATCCATTTGGGGGGGGGGGGGCTTTCCCTACACTCTGCTGTTTCAAGCAGAACATTATATAATATACCAAACTTATTCTCGGCAAAACTTATCCCCATTCCAGTTTACCTTCTACCCGAGCTCTATACATCGCTCCAATTTGAATTAGAAATAACATACAAATGGTTAGGGCTATGCAATTATGAGCCCTGGGGAGGATAAAATGGAGGGGATTTGTTTGGCAAAAAAAAAAAAAAAAAAAGGGGGGGGGGGGGGCAAAATTTATTTGCAGGTTGAAATGAGGGGAAAAATTTTGGCACACATTTATGGGGACACGACACCTATCAAACAGTACGGAAACGTTCAAATTTGAAATAGGCCTATGTTTTGCTCTCGCCCCCATATTTTGAGATTTAGATTATCAGTTTTTCATCCACACCGGAGAGCCTCGGAGGGACATGAGTGGTAGGCTTAGATTATTTTTTATAAATTGTTCGAATACAATGCAATGGCCCTGAGCAAATCGCACCATTTTGGGCGGAATTTGCCCAATTTTAGAAAAAAGTCCCAAAATGTGTCAGTGACCAGAGGCAATGACCCGCACGGGTTAAAACAAATTACGGCCCCATGAAACTCCCTATCTCGGCTTTGAAAATTGTTATGACACCCCTTCCGTGCACAAATGATTCCACAAAGTTCAGGTGTTTAATTCCCGTTTAATTATTAGGCCCCTATAGGCCTAGCTAGGCCTATTAGACCTAGATTCCACAAAGTTCAGGTGTTTAATTATATTCCTAGGCTTATATAATTAAACACCTGAACTATAATAGGCCTACTGGTCTGTTTTGTTCCCTTAGGCCTAAGCCTAAAGTCCATTTGGAAAGCGCTTGAAAGTTTTGTAGGCCTATTGATTGTAAATCAACTAGTTTTTCAAACAATATTTAGGCCTAGGCCAATTATAGGCCTAGTCCCAATCCCAAATAGGCTATAGGCCTATCATCATGAATGTTATGACCTAGTAGCACTTCTTCCCTTCCCCCATATTTTTATGACCCCTATATAGGCCTAGGCCTATTCATGGCCCATCATACCCCCCCTCCACCATCCAGTTAATACTTCTACAGGGAGTAGGCCTAGGCCTACTGATTTGGAGGTATCGCATAGAATCCAAGATTCTGAGCATGGAGTTGTTAATGATGTGTTTTTATTTACTTTGAAAAGTGTATTTGCATTTCTGTATTTTAATTTTGTATAGGGCCTACCGCCTAAATAGTTGTAGGCGTACTGTACAGGCCTATTCTATATAAATTGCATGTCATGATGCAGTCATGTCTACAGTAGAATTCATCTCGACCTTTGCAGGACTTAACCCCATTAAAAGCTATTAAACCAAGATAACACTCATTGAAACAGCTCAACTGATTAAATCGGATCTTCTCTGGTTGTGCACAAGTGACTGTTTTCATGTGCGATATCGCAATAAAGCTGGTATTCATAGCTTCAGTTGGGTAACCGATTATAAAGGAAACGAAAGGAAACAATGTTATGTGTGACTTTGTTCACGAAATCAGACAATGACGTGCTTTTTTGTAAACCAGCATTCTTGAAAATGAGCAACATAATGATTTTTGACTTAACATGGTTTGGAAATAATTTCTTCATATTTTTGGTGTTATCTGTCGTTTACATGTCCTTCCTAAAACACAAAAGTACGACCCTCTCCAAACACCTAAAAATTTAGGACATGTTACAAAACTATATTGTCTAGAATTTTAGAAGAGTACTTTTAATATTGGCCGGTTATTTTTCACACAGCGACGTTAACTAGGCAATGTAGGCCTACTATTACCTATACATTAACTAAAACACCAAAGTACGAATATTTCCAAACATCTAAATTAGCTAAAAATTTAGGACATGTTAAAAAACTATATTTTCTAGAACTTTAGAAGAGTACTTTTAATATTGGGCGGTTATTTTTCACACAGCGACGTTAACTAGTCATATCCCCATACTGTTAACGTAGGGCTATTTGTAAAGGTCACGCAGCGTCAATGGGAAAGAGCACTGTGTATTGTGTATAGGAAAACGGACAGTAACTGCAGTATGTTGATAATTGTTGTGTAAATGTATCGCAGGGCCCCCGTTAGACCAGCTATTTGGTTGAATTGTGCTACCCTGGATTATGAATAAAATAAATAATAAATAAATAAGATAGAATTCAAGAACTCCCCTAAAAAGTAATGTAATATGATTTATATTTTATAATAGGCCTAATTATGATCTAGGGGCCCTACTACATGACTATCACAGCGAAACTGATGAAGGATCCATAATAACCTCCAACCCGATCCAGTCCCTAATGTTTGTGATTTATTCCGTATTCATTACGTGATAAAGATTTTAGGGAGTAGGTCGAGATTGAGGTTCCTGCTAACGTCGTCTGCTGCCTGGGTAATCGATATCGACACAATTTACAGTCTCAGTAACAGACTCAACGGATCGCTTACATACCAACATTGACCGGACCTGTGAGTGAACTTTGACGCCATGAGGTTATTACAAAAGCTAAATTTTCTAGAAAACGGCCCATAGATACTGGAATATATATGGCTAAAATTTAGATTGTATTTTTTTCTTCCTATGGTATTAATTTACAGTCATTTCAGAATGTAATGAAATGGGGAAGATCAAATGAATGTCTATGTTTCTCTTTGTTTTTATATTTCTAACGAAGATACACAAAAAATCCCTACACCACGTTAATTTGCGTATTTGGGCAATCATATTTCCCTGAATCCGCGATAGTAGTATTCAGTTAGTCAACAGGCCATAATCCTCCTTCCCCCCCTGGGGATAGGCATCCTAGTCTGCTGCCCTCTTTTGAAATATGTATCCTAGGTCTCACAATAGGCGGATTAGCGGCCATTTTGTCTTCGACATGATTTTATTCACATGTCCTTATATTTTAGTACACAAATATACACGTTAACAGGTTTACAATTTTAAAATTATATTTTGAGTATACAATATATTCTGTAGTAAATAGATCAAATGACGATGATTGTTCAGGTATTATATGCTTGATAGAATTAAACTGTTTGACCAGCTAGTATTCTCCTCCGCCGTCAGTGTGATGCCAGTCACTCCACGTACCGTGTTGCGAAGGTGGAGGAGTCTAAAGCTGTATTGACGAACACGCATGCGTTAAAAATGATGTAGCCTACGCCAGTTGATTCATAGTTGTGTGCCCTTAAGGTGCACTGAGCCTGGATTGGCTCTCTCTCTCTGTCTCTGCACTCGTGGAAGCTACATGTGCCTGGTTGTGATTATCACATTAGATTAATCCCTAATCCTTTTATTGGCGTGGTGGCAGCTTGGATTCGAAACCAGTCATCTCTGAAGTCTCTCAGCTGACCTTCCTGACGAAATTGGTGGTCATCTTGAACCCTAAATGTGTGATCTTTCACAAGACTGTGAGCGACCAGTAAGCTTAAAACAGTAAGCTTAAGCCTGCAAGGCTGCATATTAGCTTTATTCTGGTTCACATACACGAGTGTAAAACAATCAGCAATGGCCACAACACATCGTGCGCCAAGCAATGGCCTCTAACAAAGAACGAAACAATAAACTCATTTGAAAGCTGGAAACATAACCTCCAGTATACACTGTCATTAGACCCAAGCTTTTCTCCCTACTTGGTCGAAGGAGCGGTATGGGGCAAAAAGTCAAAAACTTCCCTCTTGAGGTCTCACTAACGACGGTGAGGACATACAGGAAGCCCAAAGGAAAACAGCAGTCCAGAAAAATGCTGCATTGAGCTTATGCTTGGACAAATAGCCAACTATTGTCCAATTATCTCACTTAAATACAATACTCAAAAACTGCACCAGCCTGAAAACGATATGGCAAGCCATCCGTCTCCATTTTGGCTTCCAAACAACAGGTGGCCACTTCCTAGAGTTCAACAATATTACCCTTGGCCCTGATGAACGGCCAGAGGACTTGTACCAGCGTCTAGTAGCATTCACCGAAGACAACCTCATGCGTGAAGGAGGCGGCATCAGTCACCATGACCAAGTCATCGATGAAGATGAGGAGATTACGCCTACACTCGAAAACTTTGTAGTGTTAGCGTGGTTGCGTCTTATAAACCCTGATCTGCCCCGATTAGTAAAGCAGCGGCACGGTACAGAGCTAAGATCCGCACCTTGGCTTCTATCAAAGCGAAATTTCTCAAGCTCTGGATTCGCTCCTGGATGAGCTGAGCTCAAACGATGCTGCTCGCAGCATGCGCACTAGTAGTCAGCGTGAGACCGATGCCTAAATTGAAAGCTAAGAAATCATTTGGTAAATCCTGCCCTCTGTGTGAGCAAGCTGGTCGGCATGACCATGCGCATTTCTTAAGCGAGTGCTCGTACCTCCCGGAAAAGGACAGAAAATACCTGGCCCGGGCTCGTCAGCTTAACATCCTTGATGATTGTGACAGCGACTCAGATTTAGCATGCGCCTTTGTTGACCAATCTGACCTTAGTGCGCAGCCCAATGTTCAGACAGCGCTGCGAATTCATGTTGATCAGTCTCCTTATGTAGCTGCATTCCACAAGCACCATGCGGTCCGCATCACCATTGACAGTGGATCCACTGGTAATCTCATTCGCGAAAACACTGTCCAACGATTAGGATGCCCCATTCATCAGAGTTCGCAGTCTGCCCGTCAAGCTGATGGGTCATCCCCTCTTAAGGTAGTTGGGGAAACAACCCTCACCTTTACTCGTGACAGACACTCCTTTGTCTTTAAAGGTCTAGTTGTTAGAGACCTTGACGAAGAAATCCTTGCAGGTATTCCCTTCATGAAATGCAATGATGTATAATTAGCCCTGCTAAGAACCAAATCATCTTGACAGATGGTACAATTATCACTTATGGCGCCAACAAGAGCCCCAAATCCCAGCACACTGTTCGTCGTGCCCATATACTTCGTGGACCTTCTCAAAACACTACCATATGGCCAGGCTCATACGTTGAGGTAAATCTCCCTGCAGACATCGTTGAATCAGATGCTACTTTTGCCATTGAGCCCCGTGTTGATACCCCGCTCGGTAGGTTCCTACCGCCCAAACAAGCCTGGCCCAAGTCTGATGTAATCACAAGTATTGCAGGCAGTGTTCGCATTCCCAACAATACTGGTGTGCCACTTGTCATCAGAAAGCATGAACATTTTGGCCATATACACACTGTTTTTTCACCATCACTAACTTCTAAGCCATCACACACTGCTGCAGCAGCATCAGTCAGTGTCCCAAAGCCCAGTTCACCGGTTAACTACTCAGCTGCTGTTGCCCTTGACCCAGATGGTATACTTGGCACTTGTGAGCAATCCAACTTCCGCAGTCTTCTCGATGAGTACGATGAGGTTTTTGACCCTAGTTTCCCAGGTTACAATGGTGCTGTCGGCCCTTTCAAATCTGTGGTTAATATGGGACCGGTCCAACCCCCCCAACGCAAATGTCGTCTCCCATTGTATGCACAGGATAAACTCCAAGAGTTGCAATCAAAGTTTGATCAGCTTGAAAAAGCAGGCGTCTTTGCTAGACCTGAAGATGTCGGTGTGTGTGTCGAATACCTTAACCCGTCCTTTCTTGTCAAGAAGCCTAAGGGAGGCTTTCGTCTGGTTACTGCATTTGCTGATGTCGGTAGATATAGCAAGCCACAACCCTCTCTAATGCCCAATGTGGACTCAACATTGCGTTCAATTGCCAAATGGAAGTATTTGATTGCCACTGACTTGACTAGTGCTTTCTACCAAATCCCTTTATCTCATGAGTCCATGAAATACTGTGGTGTTGCAACTCCCTTTCGTGGGGTGCGTGTGTATACACGGTGTGCCATGGGTATGCCAGGTTCTGAAACAGCCCTTGAGGAACTGATGTGTCGTGTCCTTGGTGACCTCTTAGAGAAAGGTGTCGTAGCAAAACTCGCTGATGACTTGTACTGTGGTGGTAATACTGTGGATGAACTTGTTGAGAATTGGCGTCAAGTTTTGCAAGCTTTGTCTAAGTCTGGGTTACGTCTTTCTGCTTCCAAAACAGTCATTTGCCCCCAAAAGACAGTAATTCTGGGTTGGATTTGGTCAAATGGAACCCTTTGTGCTAGCCCCCATAGCATCGCATACACTTTCCAGCTGCTCGCCTCCAAGCAAAGTTGGTGGCATGCGGTCCTTCATCGGTGCATACAAGGTTCTGGCCCGTGTCATTCAGAATTGTGCCAGTCTGGTAGCCCCATTAGATGATGCTATTGCAGGGCACCAATCAACTGAAGAGCTTACATGGTCTGATAGTCTGCATACTGCTTTTCACAAGGCTCAAGCAGCACTGTCTTCCGCTAGGGCAGTCACACTTCCCCATCCCAATGATCAGCTTTGGATCATTACTGATGGATCCGTGAAGAAACATAGCATTGGGTCGACATTGTATATTTCCCGCAATGACAAACTCTTCCTCGCCGGGTTCTTCAGTGCTAAATTGCGGGATCGACAGCCAACATGGTTACCCTGCGAAATTGAGGCGCTGTCTATTTCTACCTCCACCAAGCACTTCAGTCCCTATGTTATTCAGTCCAAACACAAGACATGTATCCTCACTGACAGCAAACCTTGTGTTCAGGCATATGAAAAGCTCTGCGGGTGAGTTTTCAGCCAGTCCTCGCGTGTCCACATTCCTCTCCACTGTCAGTCGTTTCCAAGCATCTGTTCGTCATCTTGCAGGATCAGCTAACACCCCTCAGACTTTGCTAGTCGTAATGCCCCTGACTGCACTGAGCCCACTTGTCAAATATGCTCCTTTATCAAACGTGAAGAGGAAGCAACTGTCCTTCGTGTTTCCGCACATGACATTCTGTCCGGAAAGCTAAGCTCCCTTTGCCAGCAAAGCAGCCTGGCATGCTATTCAGCAGGAATGCCCGGATCTGCGATTTAACACATGCTCATCTAGTTCAGGGCACTCGCCCTTCAAAGAAAGCTACTTCTGTCAAAGATGTGAAGCGCTATTTGCAGGTTGCATCTATCGCTAGAGATGGCCTTCTTGTTGTTCGTCGTGATCAACCATTGTCCCCAACTCGCGATTGTATTGTTGTTCCCAGACAGGTCTTAAATGGTCTTCTCACTGCCCTGCACATCCAACTTGACCATCCCTCCAAACATCAGCTCAGTTTGGTGACCCAGCGTTACTTTTATGCTCTTGATATGGACAAGGCTATTGATCAAGTGACATCAACTTGTCACCAGTGTGCTTCTCTGTCCAATGCCCCTAAGACATTGATCGAGCAGTCCTCAAGTGACCCTCCCGATGCAGTTGGCATTTCTTTTGCAGCTGATATCCTGAAGCGTAGCCGCCAGCTAGTCCTTGTGCTGCGCGAAACCAGAACGTCCTACACAGCTTCTTGCATTGTCGAGAATGAACAACATGGCACGTTGCGTGAAGCCCTGATTCAATTGTGCATTGAACTTCGTCCACTTGATGGCCCCCCTGCAGTCATTCGTACTGACCCAGCACCAGGGTTTGTTCGACTCGCCAATGACAAACTTCTCACACGTTACCATCTATCGGTTGAGATCGGTCAGTATTAAAAATAATAACAAGAATCCTGTTGCTGACAAAGCCATTCGTGAGCTTGAAGATGAGTTGCTCAGACAAGATTCTACAGGTGGTCCGGCTACAGCATTATCACTTGCCATTGCTACTGCAGCCCTTAATACTCGTGATCAGATCCCGAGGTCTTTCAGCCCGTGAGATGTGGTTTCAGCGAGACCAGTTTACCAATGAGCAGGTTCCTTTCACTGATTGTCAAATGATTCAGGCCCAGCATGCCTTGCGAAAAGCCAACCACCCACACAGTGCTCATTCAAAGGCCCCATTAGCCTCTGCCTCCCCAGCAGCAGAGTTGGAGGTTGGTGATCTTGTCTACCTCTACTCAGATCGCAAGAAATCTCATGCTAGAGATCGCTACTTAGTCACTACTATCGAAGGCCCATGGTGCAACATCCCAGAATTTGTGGGTTCTCAGCTTCGAATACTTCTTATCGTATCAAGAAATCTGAGTGCTTTAAGGTCCAGTATTATCCTGACCTGGATTCTCGTCCCTTTCCCAAGTCGTCTCCACCCACCGAGGATTCCGAGTTTGTTGAAGTGGTCCCTGAATGTACTCCTCCAGAGCCTCCTTTCATACCTGGCGAGTTGTCCACACCTGCTACTTGTGACCCCCTGCCCAGGAATGCTAATCACTCGCACCCCAGTTCTGAGTCAGATCCTCGCGATCCCTTGCGCGATAGCGGTCATAGCTCCAGCAATACCTCCGGTTTGGTTGCACAGTCTAATCCATGTACCGGTAACAGCAGTGAGGTTAGTGAAAGTATCCCCCAAGCTAGTATGGTTGGCCCTGAGATCATGCCACCATTGCTCACACAAAGGCGTTCAGCGCCCTCACAAACTTCCTGAGCACCTGAAAGACTATGTGTTAAACTAAATGGACAGGTCACTGTGTACTATGACATTAATCCATCATCGGTGTCCTCCTATATGGTCACTTCATTGAACTTTGAACTGATTTACGTATGTCATTTGGAATTCTAAAAGAAAACTCTGGAACTGACGTTTACTTCTTTGAACTTTGAACCATTTTACTTTCATGTTGAATGTCAGTTTGTCATTGCAGACAAAAAGACTCTTGAACTGTTGATGTTATTGACTGTTGGCACATTGCCTATTTTGAGTGTTCTAACCAGCAGTGTCTTCATTCACATAAGCTGTTAGATTGGTTTCTGCAAGTCAGTTGTTAGTAGTAGTTGTTTAGTAGTGTTATCCTCACTTCCTTGTGAGGAAAGTGATCCTTTTTTTTTCTTTAAAAAAAAAAACATAAAGAGAGAAAGAGGTAGTTACGCCAGTTGATTCATAGTTGTGTGCCCTTAAGGTGCACTGAGCCTGGATTGGCTCTCTCTCTCTGTCTCTGCACTCGTGGAAGCTACATGTGCCTGGTTGTGATTATCACATTAGATTAATCCCTAATCCTTTTATTGGCGCTAGGTCTAGTCTCGCGGCCAGACTGTATGTGGCTAGGAGGATCGACGAGTGTCAGACCGACGAAAACTGGCTGTGTAGGAGACTAGCCTAGGTCGAACAATAGCGTGACGTAGTTTCCGGCATTGTTCCTGTGCACTTTCACCCTCCTGGGGACATGAAGGTAGGGACCAGGTGAAGTATATCAATATATTTTATTAACATTCACCAAACAAACTGGTATAGTTAATATTTACAAATACAAATATTTACAATTGAAATTGCAATATTAAAGTTACAAGTACAAATATTTACAATTAGGCCCTATAGAAGAAATATAAATTAGTCTTAATAATAATAGACAATATTAATAGTGGCGCTCAAGTCCACGTTACATTGAGCCTATAGAATGAAAATATGACAGGGGTCGCTGCTCTAAGCCCAAATGGGAACTTTGTTATTATCTATAAGTCCATGTTCGTTCGTGAATCAAAGGCTGATTTGACGAATTTGGTTATTGGAGTAATACTGTCAAAATCACTTGCACTCATTATAAGTTTGAAAATGTCAGTGTCTACCATACCATCTATATCATACATTTCATGTATTGTAGATAATAAATCTTGGCGAGGGTTGGTATAGAAAGGACATATCATTACAAAATGAAATTCATCCTCCACCTTATTTAAATTACAAAGTGTACAAATTCTATTCTCTGGATTAATTTTTGGAGAGAAGTGGCGCCTTTTCGATCATGAGATTATGTGCGCTTATTCTTAATTTACAGAATGCAGCCCTGGAAGATCTTTTAGCGATAATAACATAATTTTCTGTACTGAAAGAATTTTTGAATGTACAATATGTTCTGAGTTTAGGACTAAAATTATTAATATGATTAACCCAAAGATTGTTATAGACGATTTGAAGTTTAGATACAATAATTTCATTAAAATTGGAAGCGGTGATCGTATTTGGTTTATCCCAAATGTCAATCCTATTGATAAGGCTAAATATATCTTTTATACCTGTCGACCATGTGAAATTATTAGTACACACTAACTTTCTGTTATCTACAAGTGCTTGAATTACAAGAGAATCATTACCATTCATACATTTTTCGTTTAGCTTCCACCAGTATTTTACAGATAAAGAAAGCATAGTTGTGAGCAGTGGAAAACTATACCTAATTCGCCTCTTACTGCATTGTTAGTGGATTTTTTATGAACTCCGAGTATAATTTTGCAAACCTTAATGTGAATAGATTCACTTGGAAGTTTATCACATGTTGTAAGAAAGTTTGAGTCGTTCAGTTTGTTTAACAAATATGGTGCCCAAACCTCACATCCATAGCTAAGGATTGGTTGGATGAGGGTCTGAAATAATTTCATGCTACATTTGTAGGAGTCACTTATAAAATTATCCCTAATTTTATAATATGCTTTCATTGCTTTGTCTTTAAGTCTAATCATTGCTTTTGTAAATGAACCAGATGGTACAAAAATGATACCCAAATAGCAATATTCATTAGTTATGTTGATGTTACAATTACCATAATTAAATTTACAACCTTTCAAAACATGACCACCTTTATTGAATATCATGACATTTGATTTGTCAATGTTAACTAACAGTTTCCACTTTCTGCAATAATTGTGCAATTTATCAAGGGCATGTTGAAGGCCATTTGCACTTTCAGATAAAATGATTAGATCATCAGCATACATGAGACAACTGAGAGGTGAGTTGTTAAGACTCACTGGAGCATAATTAGCATCAAATATTTTTGGAAGATCGCTAAGAAAAATATTGAAGAAAATTGGGCTAAGGACACAGCCTTGTTTCACGCCGACTGTGGTGTTAAGGGGTGGTGCAATAATTATGTGTACCCCGAGGGGGGTGAATTCTGAAAATGGTCTGCCAAAATCGCTTGCCCCCCCTTTGGCCGTGCTAAAAACCTTTGCCCCCCCCTTTCGACGTGCCAAAAACCTTTGCCCCCCCTTTTGCGTGCCCTTTTGCCCCCCCCCTTACACATGCAAGATTTTGGGGAACCCGAATTTCAAACCTTAAATTGTCTTAACATATAATGCGGGCGCAGCGAGCAGGAAATTTTTCAGATTTGGACGTGTTCGTAACGCTGTCCCACGCCTTTTTAGGGCGTAATATAGAAACGGTATATGCCCAAAATATCTGTGCCAAAAATTGCTTTCCCCCCTTTCGACCTGCCAAAAACGCTTGACCCCCCTTGCGACCTGCCAAAAATGCTTGCCCCCCCTTTTGGCCTGCCAAAAATCTTTGCCCCCCTATAATTCACCCCGGGGTACACATAATTATTGCACCACCCCTAAACGCATCAGTAAGTTTGTTGTCACATTTTACAGCGAAAGAAACAGATGTATACAATTTATGTATACAATTTATGTATACAATGTATATAATTTATGGTACTTTTTACGCGATCTTTTGTTGGTCGAAACAAACAAACAAAAAATCGATTTTTATTCGCTAAATCAATATATTATTTAAAAAATAAAACTTTAATGTTTTGCAAAAACTCATATAATCTCAAAACTTGCTTGATCATTGATGTTTTACAAAAGTGTTGTTGTTCCAACCCTCTTTACAACATAACTCAAAAACCACAGGACCTACAAAAGTTTATCTGTGATATTTGAATTCTTCTACAGGCTCTACACGCAATGCAATTTTGGCCAAAGCTCACTACCATTCATAAGATGCTACCAAATCGCAACAGTTTAAAATAGTAGTTGCTAACCCTTTTTAAGTGTTTATAACTAATCAAGAGTAAAGTAAAATCAAATTTTGAGATTTTCTCAAAAACTGTCAATATTGCAGGACTCTGTGGTATGCTAGTTGGATTCCTTGCATCATTACTAGGCCCCTATATACCTTTCTGAAAATGATGTTTTTAAATACTTCTCATCATTACATCACGCATATACATAGGCCTACAATAAAAAACAATATCTAAAAGCTCTAAATTACTGACTCGAGAAAGGTATAGGCCTACATACTATATCTGCTAAACTTTTTGGCCATCTGAATAGAGCAAGAAAACGCTGATGCTGAATTAGAGAAAAGCGAGCCTCGGGTAATAAATTTTGTTCCACTGGTTTCATTTTCCGAAATTGGATATCATAATTTGATCTCATATAGGCCTACCTCGACAGCTCTCGACACCTGCTGATGTTTAGTCCTTTCACATGTCGGTGGTGCTCTGGAGGTCAGCTGGGCAGGGCAGTAAGCATGACCTCCCTGGCTGAAATTTGATACACTTTTGATACGTGACTTTTGATACGTATACAAAATGTATCAAATATCTATACTAATAAAATAATAAGCGGTCTCTATCTGTCTGTGTATCTATCTATCTGTCTGTCTGTCCGGCTATGCGTTTCGCCGCACTTCGACGCATCGTGCTGCAATTTTGGATATAGGTAGGTATTGGGAATAGCATGTTGGCCATGTGGTTTTGAGGGTCATCGGAGGTCAAGGTCAAAGGTCAAGATTTCAAACTTTGTCCAATCGGGCCCAAATTTGGTGGGTGGAATCCTTGATAGAAGGGGAATATAATGCGCGAAATAAAATCAAGGTCAACCGAGGTCAAAGGTCATTACGGAGGGGTCAAATTTCAAACTTTGTCCAATCGGGCTCAAACTTGGTGGGTCGAAACCTTCGTCTGAGGGGAGCATGAAAAACATTATATGGAGGTCATCCGAGGTCAAAGGTCATGGATTTCAAACTTTGTCCTATCGGGCTCAAAATTGGTGGGTGGAATCCTTGATGCGAGGGGAATATATGCATAAAATAAAATTGAGCGTCAACCAAGGTCAACGGTCATATAGGGGCTAAATTTAAACTTTGCCCTATTGGGCTTAAACTTGATAGGTGGAATCCTTTGTATGAGGGGGGCATGAAAAAAATTACACCAAGGTCATCTGGGGTCAAACAGAAATGCTATCATGCCAGTGCTCTCACAGCATCAGGGCTCTCACAGCTGCAGGTGCACTAGTTTAAGTATAAGAATTGGAACCCTCATTTTATGTATCAAAATTGTATTAAAACTATCAAATTACCATTGCAATTCTTATCCTTTCATTTCATACACATTTCATGCATAGGCCTATATCAAGTGTATCAAATGGTGAGATAATCTACTATACTAAAATAACCAGCGAAGTCTGTCTGTCTGTCTGGTTGTCCGGCTATGCGTTTCGCCGCGCTTCGACGCATCGATCCGATATTTTGGATATGGATATGTATCGGGAAAAGCATGTTGACCGGGTGGTTTTGAAGGTCACCGGAGGTCAAGGTCAAAGGTCAAAATTTCAAACTTTGTCCGATCGGGCCCAAACTTGGTGGGTGGAATCCTTGATACGAGGGGAATGTATGCATGAAATAAAATCCGAGGTCAACCGAGGTCAAAGGTCATTACGGAGGGTTCAAATTTCAAACTTTGTCCGATCGGGCTCAAACTTGGTGGGTGGAATCCTTGATACGAGGGGAATGTATGCGCGAAATAAAATGCGAGATCAACCGAGGTCAAAGGTCATTACGGAGGGTTCAAATTTCAAACTTTGTCCGATCGGGCTCAAACTTGGTGGGTGGAATCCTTGATACCAGGGGAATGTATGCGCGAAATAAAATGCGAGGTCAACCGAGGTCAAAGGTCATTACGGAGGGTTCAAATTTCAAACTTTGTCCGGTCGGGCTCAAACTTGGTGGGTGGAATCCTTGATACCAGGGGAATATATGCGCGAAATAAAATGCGAGGTCAACCGAGGTCAAAGGTCATCACGGAGGGTTCAAATTTCAAACTATGTCCGGTCGGGCTCAAGGGTACATGCCACAAAATAGCTTTCCATAGACTTTACGTGCAAAATAGGGGTCACGTTTTAGGCTATAAGTCGAGTTACGTCTTACTTTGAAATATATATTTGATATCATCTTAATCAGAACAAAATTCGGCATAACATATCTGAAAATGACACCATATTTTAGGTCTACTTTTTGAGAAAAATAGCGCTATATAAAAAGACCCGATTTTCCCGTGTTTACGTCCGACTGCTAACCGCGTTTTGACCTCGTGTGTTCATGCGCTCATCATCGTAAACATCACTCAAATTTTCGCGTTTTCTGTTCAAATTAGTAGAGATCACATTCACAAGTTCTAGCAAAACACGATTTGCAACACTAAAATTGTTAATATTGTACCGATTTTGCACATTTTTTATGCAAAGTTGGGACTATAGTCGTGATAAACTTTTACCGGAAACCGCTTCACACGCGGATTTAGTGGCATGCACCCTTGAAGAGGCTAAAACATCGTTTTTAGGCCTTGAAAATGATTTTGTTATCTTTTTCATTACATTTTGAATTAATTGTAAGAAATTTTGGGTTATTTTCTTTCATACTTTAGACAGGATGTCGATTTCAAGCACAAGCATGATAGCCGACAATTGCCATTTTTCGTCATTTTGATGCACATGAATGCACAATGGTTGCTGATTTGCTATTTTCATGAAGATATTAATTGATGTTAAGAGTAAACGTTCTTTAAACATCTTTTACAAGTGCATAACTTCAAAATTAAAACATTCTCAGTACCTGCAGAATATTTAAAAAGACAAGAAATGTCAATCAAGTAGGCCTACCCCCCCTTCAGCGTCACTTTTAACCCGTTTTGTCCAAAAAGCAAATGTAATGAATGGCTATTTGAAATTAAATATTAATATAAATTAAACTTTGAATGTTATAACAATTTAAAATACTGGACAGTGGTATAAATAAAGCAAACTAGAAACTTAAATATCTTAAATCTAATATTTTATATAATTTTATTAAAATTGAAGGCCAAAACTTGAGTTTAAATGAAAAAAAAATTGGTTAAAAAATAACAATGAAATTGAAAAACTTCTTTGTAATTTAAACACCAATAAAAAATGTTTTCAATATTTTGAAACTCTTCTTTATTCATATCAAAAGGTTTCAAACTTCTACCGAAATCGGAACTTTTATTAAATTGGAAATAAAAGCAGGCCTATTCGCGGCAAACGCACATACAGCGAAAAACCTGGCGGCGTCCATGAACGCGCTTGTTGATGTCCCTCCTCTTTTCTTCGCGTGCATTTTAAATAGATAAAGACGCGCGGAAAACGCATGGAATTGCTCCTTAAAGGGTACATGCCACAAAATAGCTTTCCATAGACTTTACGTGCAAAATAGGGGTCACGTTTTAGGCTATAAGTCGAGTTACGTCTTACTTTGAAATATATATTTGATATCATCTTAATCAGAACAAAATTCGGCATAACATATCTGAAAATGACACCATATTTTAGGTCTACTTTTTGAGAAAAATAGCGCTATATAAAAAGACCCGATTTTCCCGTGTTTACGTCCGACTGCTAACCGCGTTTTGACCTCGTGTGTTCATGCGCTCATCATCGTAAACATCACTCAAATTTTCGCGTTTTCTGTTCAAATTAGTAGAGATCACATTCACAAGTTCTAGCAAAACACGATTTGCAACACTAAAATTGTTAATATTGTACCGATTTTGCACATTTTTTATGCAAAGTTGGGACTATAGTCGTGATAAACTTTTACCGGAAACCGCTTCACACGCGGATTTAGTGGCATGCACCCTCAAACTTGGTAGGTGGAATCCTTGATACCAGGGGAATATAGGCCTATGCGCAAAATAAAATGCGAGGTCAGCCGAGGTCAAAGGTCATTACGGAGGGTTCAAATTTCAAACTTTGTCCGATTGGGCTCAAACTTGGTGGGTGGAATCCTTGATACCAGGGGAATATATGCGCGAAATAAAATGCGAGATCAACCGAGGTCAAAGGTCATTACGGAGGGTTCAAATTTTAAACTTTGTCCAATCGGGCTCAAACTTGGTGGGTGGAATCCTTGATACCAGGGGAATAGGGTAGCTGCAGGTAATATGGGACAGCAGGTAATATGGGACACCTGTTTTCATTTTAACAAAAAGTAGCTTAGAGAAGGTAAACACTTTAAGTTGATTTGTTAAGTGTTTAGAGACATCAATTGTGCTTCTAGAAATGCAGTTTTGGAGTCTGTGTATCAAACTCTTGGAAATCAATGCCAAAAAGAGCGAAATTGCCCAAAAAATTATGTCGTTTTTTTGGCCTGATATAAAATCAATGACGTCACATTTTATGATTGTGTATCCAAAAACTCTGGTACTGAGGGGGCATTTGTCATTTGTTATGATCTTTAGGTGATGGGTTAAGCTTATCAGCAGGTAAAATTCCACTGACAAGTGGCACTTTCCTTTATAAATGATTATTTTCTCTGATTTTCAACTGAATGGGTGCAGGTAATATGGGACACATAGGAAATTGTGTGCATTGTCAATGCGAAAAGCAAAACTATTTAGAAAATTGAATTTTCTTGTAGAAATTTGCATTTAACATTCAAAATCATGTAACAAAAATGTTTTTAGAACAAAAGAGTGATTTTCTGAACTTTTTGATTTTCACCATAGAGATAACACACTTGACGATGACGTCATTTTGACGTCATAGCGTCCAAACAAACATAAAAACAAGGTAACATTGCCTGTTTTATTCATCTTAAAGGACAGGTTGTTCATCATAGCAATCTCTTGTGGGCATATCTTCTTTAGTTTTTATGCAAATAAGCTAAACGTCCTTAACGGTCCCATATTACCTGCAGGTACCCTATATGCGCGAAATAAAATGCGAGGTCAAAGGTCATTACGGAGGGTTCAAATTTCAAACTTTGTCCGATCGGGCTCAAACTTGGTGGGTGGAATCCTTGATATGAGGGGAACACGTAAAAATATAATCGAGGTCATCCGAGGTCAAATGTCATCCAGGGGCTGCATTTTAAACTTCGCCTGATTTCGGGTAAAACTTGGTGAAAGTAATTCTCCATATCACGGGAGCATGAACAAAATCAAACCGAGGTCACTCGAGGGCAAAGGTCATATGGGGTCAGTATGCCCAACTGGGCTTAAAAGTGGTAGAAAGAATCCTCGAGATGAGGAGAACGTGTCAAAAAGTCATCAGGGGTCAAATAGCATTGCCATCAGTTACTCTCACAGCAACGGGTGAACTAGTGTATCAAAAATGTACCAAATAAATTGGGTGTATCAAGTGTATGAAATGGCACTTATCCAAACTGTATCAAATGAAATGTGTTTTAACAGCGTTCCCATTCTTATCCTTTCATATTTGCTACATAATTATATCAAAAGTGTATCAAATATGCCACTATATCAAATCAGCATTCCAATTCTAATTCTTTTATGTTTCAAAATCGTATTGAAACTGTATCATATTTACGTTGAAATTCTTATCCTTTCATTTCATACACATTTCATACATATCAAAAGTGTATCAAATGCTAAGATAATGTATCAAAAATGTATCAAATAAGTTGGGTGTATCAAATGGAACATATCACTGTATCAAATGAAATGTATTAAAACAGCGTTCCAATTCTTATCCTTTCATTTCATAATATTTGCTATATAATTATATCAAAAGTGTATCATGTCACTTTATCAAATCAGGGTTCCAATTCTAATCCTTTTATGTATCAAAATCGTATTGAAACTGTATCAAATTAGCGTTGAAATTCTTATCCTTCCACTTCATACATATTTCATACATATCAAAAATTAGCCTCGAAGATCACTTTTCTTCTCACAATAAGCCTCGTTGATCCCCTTTTCATCTCGAATTAACCTCGTTAATAACCATTCTTCTCTAATTAGCCTCATATATCCACTTTCCTGTCTATTTAGCCTCTATTTAGCCTCGTTGATCACCTTTCTTCTCTAAGTAGCCTCGTAGGTCACTTTTCCTCTCACATTAAGCCTCGTAGATTCCATTTCTTCTCTATTTAACCTCGCGTAGGATCACATTTCGTCTCTAATTAACCTTGTAGATCACCTTTCTTCTCATATGAAGCCTCGTTGATCACCCCTTTCCTCAAATTAACCTCGTTGATCATCTTTCTCCTCAATTCGCCTCGTAGATCCCCCTTTCTTCTCAAACTATCCTCGCAGATCCCATTTCGTCTCTAATTAACCTCGTAGATCACCTTTTTTCTAATTAGCCCCGCAGATACCCATTTTCTTTTGATCACATTTCTTCTCTAATTTAGCCTCGTAGGTCACCTTTCTTTTCATATTAAACCTCTTTGACCACCTTTCTATTCTTTTCAAATTAGCTTCGCAGATGCACTTTCGTCTCTAATTAACATCGTTGATCATCTTTCTCCTCATCAATTAGCCTCGTAGATCCCCCTTTCTTTTCAAACTATCCTCGCAAATCCCATTTCGTATCTAATTAACCTCGTAGATCACCTTTTTTCTAATTAGCCCCGTAGATTTTCTTTTGATCACCTTTCTTCTCTAATTAGCTTCGTAGGGTGCCTTTCTTTTCATATTAAACCTCTTTGATCACCTTTCTTTTCTTCTCAAATTAGCCTCGTAGATCACCTTTCTTCTCATAGCCTCATTTTAAGCCTCGTATATATCACCTTTTCGTCTCAAATTAACCTCGTGAGATCCCATTTTTTTCTCTAATTAACCTCGTAGATCACCTTTCTACTCTAGCCTCGTGGATCCCCATTTCTTTGCCTCGTTGATCACCTTTCTTCTCTAATTAGCCTCGCTGATCACCTTTCTTCTAGCCTCCTATATCACCTTTCTTCTCAAATTAATCTCGTAGATTCCACTTCCTCTCTAATTAGCCTCGCTGATCACATTGTCTTCTCAAATTAAGCCTCCTGTATCACCTTTCTTCTCAAATTAATCTCGTAGATTCCACTTCTTCTCTATATAGCCTCGTAGACCACATTTCCTCTCAAATTAACCTCGTAAATCCCATTTCTTCTCTTCTAAATTAATCTCGTAAATCACTTTTCTTCTCTACTTAGCCTCGTTGATCACCTTTCTTCTCTAATCAGCGTCGTTGATCACCTTTTTTTTCTCTAATTAGCTTCGTTGATTACCTTCTCAAATTAACCTCGTTGATCCAATTTCTTCTCTAATCAACCTCATAGATCCCAATTTCTTTTAAGATTATCAAATATGCCTCGTTGATCACCTTTTTTCTCCAATTAGCTTCGTTGATCACCTTCTCAAATTAACCTCGTAGATCCAATTTCTTCTCTAATCAACGTCGTAGATCACTTTTCTTATCTAATAAGCCTCGTAGATCCCGATTTCTTCTAAGATTATCAAGTAAGCCGCGTTGATCACCTTTTATCTCCAATTAGCTTCGTTGATCACCTTCTCAAATTAACCTCGTAGATACCATTTCTTCTCTAAACAACCTCATAGATCACTTTAATTCTTCTCTAATTAGCTTTGTAGATCCCCATTTCTTCTCATATTATTAATTAAGCCTCGTTGATCACCTTTCTTCCCTAATTAACTTTTCGCCTCTAATCAGCCGCGTTGATCACCTTTATTCTCTAATTAGCCTCGTAGATCCTAATTTCTTCTAAGATTATCAAGTAAGCCGCGTTGATCACCTTTTTTCTCCAATTAGCTTCGTTGATCACCTTCTCAAATTAACCTCGTAGATACCATTGCTTCTCTCAACAACCTCATAGATCACTTTAATTCTTCTCTAATTAGCTTTGTAGATCCCCATTTCTTCTCATATTATTAATTAAGCCTCGTTGATCACCTTTCTTCCCAAATTAACCTTTCTCCTCTAATCAGCCTCGTTGATCACCTTTATTCTCTAATTAGCCTCGAAGATCCCCTTTCCTGTCTATTTAGCCTCGTTGATCACCTTTCTTCTAAAGTAGCCTCGTAGATCACTTTTACTCTCACATTCCTCGTAGATTCCATTTCTTCTCTATTAAACCTTTCGTCTATAATTAGCCTTGTAGATCACCTTTCTTCTCATATTATAAAGCCTCGTTGATCACCCTTTTCCTCAAATTAACCTCGTTGATCGATTAGCGTTGTAGATCCCCCTTTCTCGGCAAATTAACTTCGCAGATCCCATTTCGTCTCTAATCAACCTCGTAGATCACCTTTAAAAAATATATAATTAGCCCCGTAGATCCCTATTTTCTTTTGATCACCTTTCTTCTCTAATTAGCCTCGTAGGGTACCTTTCTTTTCATATTAAACCTCTTTGACCACCTTTCTTTTCTTTTCAAATTAGCTCCGTAGGTCACCTTTCTTCTCAAACTAGTCTCGTAGATCCGTTTCTTCTCTAATTAGCGCCACAGATGCCCTTTCTTCTCAGCCTCGTAGATCCCATTTCTTCTCTAATTAACCTCGTATATCACTTTTCTTCTCTAATTAGCCTCGTAGATCCCCATTTCTTCTCATATTATTAATTAAGCCTCGTTGATCACCTTTCTTCTCAAATTAACCTCGTTGATCACTTTTTTTTCTCTAATTGGCCTTGTTGGTCACCTTTCTTCTCATTATTAAGCCTCGTAGATCCCCATTTCTTCTAATATTAAGCCTCCTTGATCACATTATTTTCTTCTCTAATTAGCCTCGGTGATCACCTTTCTTCTCTATTTAGCCTCATAAATCACCATTTCTTCTAATATTATTAATTTTAATTAAAAGCCTCGATGATCACATTTGTTCTCAAATTAACCTCGTTGATAACCATTCTTCTCTAATTAGCCTCGTTAATCCACTTTCCTCTCTATTAAGCCTCCTAGATCCCATTTCTTCTCAAATTAACCTCGCAGATCCCATTTGTTCTCTAATTAACCTCGTGGATCACCTTTTTTTCTCTAATTAGCCCCACAGATCCCCATTTCTTTTCATTATCAAGCCTCGTTGGTCACCTTTCTTATCTAATAATAGCCTCGTTGTTCAACTCTCTTTTCAAATTAGCCTCGTAGATCCTCGGACTACATTTGCTACAAGTAGCCTATCATTTTTCAAATATTCCTGTCGTTCAATTGCAGCATGACACCAATAGTCCAATTGCCCGTCCAATTGCCATTGGTTCCAAGCCCGGGGTTCCAAGTCCATTTTGTCCAAAAACAAGTACACTTGTAACTCACTCCAATTTCTACTTACATGCAATTAACACTTTTTTAAAATACCACTTGATGTCATTGTTATTGATCCAGTTGTCCATCGCACAGCGTCATTATCCCTATTTCTTCGTGTCAGAAATTCCCATGATAGTAGGGCGAATCCACTAGTTCTTTAACAGCCATGCATGGCGATTTTGTTCAAGAAAGGCCGATCGACTCAGGCTAAGCACACCACTGCCCTCTCCCCGCCCCCGTTTCCGCCGCCTATGTTCACTTCATTATTGTCACTATAGACAAATCCAACGAGCCAAGTCATGGTCAGGATTTGGTCGGCCATTACTAGGTCCCGGCGCATCCCGCTGGTGTTGTGACTGCCCAATTGGTTCAGCGGATTAAAGCCGCTTAAAAATCGATGTTATATTGTATACTTTCATCATTCTTTTGTCTACGTGTAACACGGGTGATGGAATGCAGTCTAAAATTCCCGCCAAGGACGCATCATTTCACAATTCAGGTGAGATATACTCAGCGGGGACCCAGCCATGGCTGCCACTAAGATGTAGGAATGCGTGATATTGGTCCAGTTGCCACTCAATGCAATTGTCACTTTTTCCAATTGCCAATTAATTGATTCAATGATTCTCGTTCCAATTGACACTTTGTCCAATTTATTGTTACCTGGTCCAATTGGCACTTTTTCAATGGTCCACTTGCAGTCACTTAGTCCTAGTGCCATTTGATCCAAACCTATTTCGGCTTAATACCATTTGGTATAGCTGAGTTTTTTTAGCCTTCTCCCGGCCCCCAACTCAACACAAAAGTTGGTAACCATGTGGGTTACAAATCAAATAGCGCGGAAAAGGGGTAATTTTTTACCAGTAGCGAGGACCGCCAAATTGGCAAAATAGGGGACATTTAATTTTCACTGTCCGCGAAATTTGACCGGGTGCCTGAAATTCTAGTAATTGAAAACCACAAAAAAGGGGTTCCTTCTGGTCTAAATTTGTCCTCGATTTTGCATGAAAAAAGGGGGGTAAATGTGATGAAAAATCATACTATTCGCCTCTTCGCCACCATTGCAACATGTTTACTGAAGGTTAATGTTGGATCGGACTTCTTCCTGAAGCACATAAGGTTCCTTCTACTAGTTCCATCAGACATGCTGTATGTGTGTGGACCTTGTTGGTTGTCATAATGCATAGTGCCACATTTGGAGACATTGAAACCAAGCTGCCATAGGTCTGGCCAATTACTAAGCTCATACAGTTCTCTTTGCAGCTTGTGGCAGTCTTCATCAGCTTATCTTGAACATGTGTAAAAACCTTGGTGTCGTCAGCAAAAACCTTTATTAGAAATAACACAATTATTAGAAATTATGGAAATGTGGACAAGTATGCTGGACGAAGGAGGTGGAATAAACTGATGTAGTCTATTTAGATTTTAAAAAACGTTTGACAGTGTACCTCACTAGCGGCTTTTGAAGAAAGTAAGAGCACATTGATGGTCCACTACTGAAATGGATTGATGCATTCCTGACTGGAAGGAAACAGAGGGTGATGGTAAATGGGAAATCTTCATCATGGACCAATATACTTCCACAAGGCAGTGTCTTGGGAGCAATTTTGTTTGTGGTTTTCATCAACGATCTTCGTGATGCAGTACAGAGTTGTGTTAACCCATGAAACTACAGACCAGTGATCTTAACATCGGTGTTATGCAAACTACATTGTTTGCTTTGGGGTTTTCATCAACGATCTTCCTGATGCAGTACAGAGTTGATTTAACCCAGAAAACTACAGACCAGTGATCTTAACATCGGTGTTATGTAAACTACAGGAATCCATTGTAAGAGATGTCATGGAGTTCCTGAATGCCAATGATATAGATTGCGTATCTAGAACAATTTCAAGAAATCGTCGGCCGTATCACATACTGACGTATTCGAAATTTTTAACATTTTTGAGAAAATTGGTATATTAGTTTGTTATGTTCTACTCTATGTATTCACCAAAAACCATGCCTCAAAGTGACTTAATTAGTAAGATATTAATTAATTTAATTTTGACGTATTTACAAAACCTTGAAATGTCTGTATCACATAACGACGTATTTGCCGATCACCTATACTGCGCAAGCCCAGTATGTCGTATCTGCAATTTGAAGGATTTGCCGTTTCACATACTGACGTATTTGCGCGACGTATTTGCGCGACTTTGTCATTACACGATAAAATCGATGTTTTGTCCTTTTCACATACTGACGTATTTGCGCAACTGTTTCACATACTGACGTATTTGCGCGACGTATTTGTCATTTGAACAGCGAAATTGTCATTAGTCCTTTTCACATAGTGACGTATTTTATTTAATATTGTTTTTTTGCAGAATAAGTTATGCTCTGATAGTAATAAGTGAATTATATTGAAAATATAGTATATTCGCTTTACTGCTAACCTGGTTTTAATCGACAATAATGTTTTAATCAAGATTATGAAGCAAATGAAAATCTCTAAATTTTCAACTTCGATTTTCTCGAAATGCGTATTTTGCAAATACGTCAGTATGTGATGCGGCCGACGAAATGTCGGTGTCATGAATAAATTGAAACATTTTGTTCCAAGTCGTATTTTATTTACACTTTATTGTACGTTAATATTGCCTTATTTGAATTATGGAGTACTTTTATGGGGAAATACATGTAAAACTTACTTAAATAAAATTGTAAAAATTCAAAAATGGGCTATTAGAACTGTGGCAAACGTTCACTATAGAGACCACACAGTGCCATCGTTCGCTAATTATAACATATTAAAAGTTGAAGATATGTACACACTGGAATTAGGTACATTCATGTACAGGCACTCTATAAATGAGCTGCCCTGTTCATTTGATAATTATTTTACCAAACGTTCTGACATACATAACTACAAGACACGATATGTAAATGACCTAAATCTAACCAAAAATAAGAAAGTCTTTTCTGATCATGCTATACGTACAAGAGGTCCCATTCTTTGGAATTCTTTAGATAAAAATCTGAAAGCTTCAAAATCTGTTAAACATTTCCGTAATCAATTCAAAACAAAACTGATCTCTAAATATAATTAATCTTTTTCGTGAGCACCCCCCCCCCTTCCCTTGTCTTTTGGTTATGTTATGTAATGTTGATTTATTTTGTTAATTTCATTTGATTTCAGGGAAAGGCTAACTTTCAGACCTTTTTGGTCTTCCAGCCTTTTCCTCCATATGTACCGTGTTTTTATATATTTTTTTGTAATGTCTTTGATTTTTATGGAAATAAAATATGAATGAATGAATGAATGAATGAATGAATGAATGAATGATCTCTTTAGCGATAATGTTGGTCCTCGCTAAAGAGATCATTGGCATTCAGGAACTCCATGACATCTCTTACAATGGATTCCTGTAGTTTGCATAACACCGATGTTAAGATCACTGGTCTGTAGTTTCCTGGTGACTTGACACTCAGTTTCTTCAAAATGGCAGTAACATCTTCCAGTCAGACGGAAGCACACCCTCACGGTTGAAAACTGTTTTAATAAGTGGAGATGCTTTAGTCCCAGCTGCTTCTTTTAGTACTCTGGGGTGAAGTCCATCTGGGGCAGGTGACTTGGATGACTGTAATTTCAATAATTTCTTCAGCACTTCTTCCAAAGAAACTGAAATTGTATTCATAGTTTCTCACTGTTGTCTGGTCTCAGGTTCAGGTATATTAGGCCTAAAAAAGAAAATTGTTTGATTGGCGTAACATAAAAAATAGGGTAGGTAGGTTGGGATGACGGGATCTACTCTAGTTAAGTCACTGATACCGTGCTTCCCTTTTGTCTTAGAACGAACATACTTCCAAAAATGGTTTGGGGTTTCATTAATGTCCTCCGCAATCTTTCTCTCATACTGTCTCTTAGCTTTCCGAACTTCTTTGCCTCCTTGCACATCCATCCAAAGCGGTTTCCGCCCTCTCTCTTGTCTACAGTGTGGTCTTGGCTTAGATTTTGGTATATGGTCGCATGTCGTAAGGTTGTGTAATTTGTGTTACATGGTTACAATTGACCAAAACAACGTATTATGTTGGAGGTTACCCTCTAAGACTCCTCTAATCATTCATACCAATTTTAAGTTCAAAATGCCTCTTGTTTTGGAATAATTGCCCAATTAATGATTAATTAGTGTACATGCGGCAATGTAAATCTGAAATTTCAAATGCGTTTTTCTCAAATTGGATCTTTTTCACATAACAAATCCCATCTGAAGCCGGGATCTGAAGTAGGATTTTGTCCAATGTGCCAGGAATGTTCACAACATAGTGAAGTATCAGTCTCACCTTTCAAATTGTTTTTTTTTATGTAATCGCGTTCACAATATAATAGAAAACACCAAAAAACGTTGATATTAATTAAATTTTAATCAATCATAAATATTTTGCCAACACTACTTCCTACTAGTTTTCAAATGTCATAATTAGTTTTCTTATTCAATTTCCTTTCAGAAAATGTTACACTTATCATGATACAGTGAATATTAAACGAGATATGAACATTTGCAGCTTCTGCACGTGTCTGCATTGACTGATGTGCATTGATTTAGGGGCAAACTGTGGTACAAAAAGTAATGAGAAGTTTATGTCGAATATGAAATTATCAATTTTTAAGTACATCTTGTTTCTTCGAGTAATTGGCTCTAAAATGAGATATTGATGAGCTCTACATGACTAGGGGTTATGAACATACAACAATTTATTCAAACCAACACTATGTAGCACTTTCCTATACTAATACACTACCCGCCACCACCTCAACCGCCACCCCTGATTTTTTCAAATTTCAAGCTGCTGTTATTTGAATTCCTATTTCAACGAAACCTATCACAACCATAGACTCATCTTTCAGCTGTAAAATGATGTACAACCAGCTCAACAGGCCAAGGGATTGTGAAGTTGTAATATTTTATTGACGAATCCATTCGGGAAAATGTAACACCGCCACCCTTTTTGCATGCCCACATTATAACATGGGACCATATGTCTTTCCATGGCTTCATTTAACTTGTTGGCAAATAGATCCCATGATTTACTTTTCGTTTCGTCCATGTAATAGCACATCTCTATAACAATCACAACATGGTCACTTTTACCAAATGGGTTCATGCTTTCTATAGCTCCAACCATTCCGTCTTCATTTGTGATAACAAGATTGAGCAGAGTGCGCTTCTGTCCTTCTCGGAACCTTGTGTTGAAGTCGACCATTTGGAAAAGAAAGTTGTCTTGCAAGCAGTCTAATGGTGTCCAGTTGAGGTTAACACTATACTCTGCTTCGCCAGATTTTCCAGTCGATTTCAGGATAATTAAAATCACCGAGAATCATAAGATGGGAATTATTCATGCTGCTGGCTTTGTTACTTAATTGACACAGATTAGCATTATTGTCCATTGCTGAGTTTGGGCTTCTGTATATACAGCCAACCAATAGCTTGTCATTCTCTTTCAAATTTATTTTATACCAGGTACTTTCTTGAGAAGTGACGTCATTGGTTAGCTCATCATCTGGCGTCGCCTTCATGCCCTTCTTGGTATAAATACAGCATCCGCGTCCTCCATCGTTTAGAAAGCAATCAAAACCTTCAATCACAAGTTCGGGTCTCTGAACATCAACATCACGATTCTTGGGGAAAACTTCTGTGATGGCTATAACGTCAGGATTGGTACATTCAATACTTGCCTCTAACACACTACGCTTCTTTAGTATACTATCAGCATTTGTATACATGTACATTATCTGTAGTTTCACATTATCATCAGGAGAGCTGCTATCATCAGGAACTTCACTACTGGCTGGCTTGTCAGAAGTCTCTTTCTTCTGCTCTTGACATTAATCACGGTCACTGTTACTGCTTCTGGAGGATGATTTTTTTCTCCCACTATTCTTTACTTCTGCATTACGTTTAACTATTACTATCAACTTCCGCTGTGCCTCCTGCACTACTTCTTACCGAAGACTTATTCCTCCCTTCCTTTTCGATGGCACGTGTGCCTCCTGCACAAACTCTCTTGGAGAACACCTTTCTCCTTCCTTTAGTAACAACATCATCAAGTTGTACCTCAACTTGGTTGGTGCCTTTTGCACCAATCTTATTCCTCACCTCTTTTTCCACGACGTGTGTGCCTCCTGCAAATCTCTCGTGGGTGACACCTTACTTCTTCCATCATAACCAGACGGCGGATGACATGATCGAGCCGGCAACTTGTGAAACCGCCCGGCCGTATGGCATTTTCCAATATAGTCGGTTAGTTTTGTGGGGTTCATTATCGAACCCAACGGTTTTAGCTTGTATTTATATTATTTATCAACATATGCCTATTTGTTTGTGATATTTCAAGCGTTTTAAAATTTCAAAATAATCCCATTCAATTACACGGTTGACGATGAAAATTTACTGAATTTAGAGAATGCGATGCGGCCACCACCTGTTCATAACTAATATCACTATCTTCATCAGGCCTTTTGCACTTGTCTTACATAAAAAAATTCGACCCAAGACAGGGGGGTCGTAAAAAAATTAGCCTGCAATAGGGAGGTCATAAAAAATTGACTCCGGTCACTGACATATTTGGGACCTCCCTTCCGAAGAAAATGACATCCCCCTAAGGGGGTGAACTCTTTGCTAAGTGGTAGTGCTGTACTTGGTGCTGCATTTACCTGCTGCAAATCCCCGTAGCCGACTATCCTCTTTTGTTACATGTACTACTAACGAAAAGTCTGACTGGTGTCACCTTCCCCAGGCTCAAGATGAACTATTCTCCCCCCGGGGGGGGGGGGGTCACTCCAACTTTGGAGGTGACACGTATGTAGGGCTGTCAGCCAAAGACACCATATTTTTTCACGAACACATGCTCTGTCACCCGAAGACCCCTTATTATTCTATTTGATCTGTCACCCAAAGACCCTTACAAGTTCAATTTGAACAGCAATTTTCATTTATCACTGAGTTTGTTACTTATTTTGAAAAAAAAGAAAGAAATCTGAAGCCATTTAGAACTAGAACTTTGATTTTCGAGGTTTCTGAGGCGCTGTTTCGGTTCTCACCCAAAGATTCCATTAAAACAAAAAGTCATGTAATCATCCAATGACCCCATATTTTTTACATTTTGCTCTCACCGAATGCCAAAAATCATGCTCTCACCCAATGACCCCATATTTTTTACATTTTGCTCTCACCGAATGCCCCTTAGTGCGAAAGTTCCAGCCTTACACCTATATCCATTTCAAATTGAAGTGCCCCCCCGGGTATTCTCTCCCTTCTTATTACCAACCTTTCTTCTCCTTATTCAGTTCTTTCTTTAAGTTTTTCTCTAAGTATCTTATTAGCTTCTCTTTCTTTTAGTGACAAGTCAGGTGTGATATACATACACTTGCTCCCAGTCTACTACTACCTTAAGTAACCTTTTCGTCACACCTTCCTTCTTACCAAGTCTCACTGTTGTCTGTATTGCCACTCCTTCAATGCCTAGGCCGACAGCCCTGATTTTTCAGATTCAAGCGGCGGTTATTCTGTTATTTGAATTCCTATTTCAATGAAACCTCTTACATTCATAGACTCATCTTTCAGTTGTAAAATGATGTACAACCAGCTGAACAGGCCAAGGGGTTGTGAAGTTGTAGTATTTTATTAACGACCCCATTCGGGAAAATGTAACACCGTCACCCTTTTTGCATGCCCACATTATAACATGCGACCATGTCTTTCCATGGCTTCATTTTACTTGTTGGCAAATAGATCCCATGATTTACTTGCTTCCATATCATAATGAAATCTTTTAGGGCTATTGTTGGCAGTTTCGTCCATGTAATAGCACATCTCTATAACAATCACAACATGGTCACTTTTACCAAATGGGTTCCTATTTTCTATAGCTCGAGAATTCCTTCTTCATTTGTGTTAACAAGATTGAGCAGACTGGTCTTCTGTCCTTAATTCTCGCGATCTCGGAACCTTGTGTTGAAGTTGACCATTTGGAAAAGAAAGTTGTCTTGCAAGAAGTCTACTAGTGTCCAGCTGAGGTTAACACTTACTCTGCTTCGCCAGATTTTCCAGTCGATTTCAGGATAATTAAAATCACCGAGAATCATAAGATGGGAATTATTCATGCTGCTGGCTTTTTTAATTAATTGACACAGATTAGCATTATTGTCCATTGCTGTGTTTGGGCTTCTGTATACAGCCAGCCAATAGCTTGTCATTATCTTTCAACTTAATTCCACACAAGACAATCAAGAGCTTCCAGATACTTTCTTGAAAACAAGTATCATTGGTTAGCTCATCATCTGGCATCGCCTTCATGCCATTCTTGGTATAAATACAGCATCTTCGTCCTCCATCGTTTTTAGAAAGCAATAAAAACCTTCAATCTCAAGTTCGGGTCTCTGAACTTCAACATCACGGTTCTTGGGGAAAACTTCTGTGATGGCTATAACGTCAGGATTGGTACATTCAATACTTGCCTCTAACACACTACGCTTCTTTAGTATGCTATCAGCATTTGTATACATTATCTGTAGTTTCACCTTATCATCAGGAGAGTTGCTATTATCAGGAACTTCCCTACTGGCTGGCTTGTCAGAAGTCTCTTTCTTCTGCTCTTGACATTTATCACGGTCACTGTTACTGCTTCTGGAGGATGATTTTTTTCTCCCACTATTCTTTACTTCTGCACTACTTTTAACTATTAACTTCCTCTGTGTCTCCTGCACTATTTCTTACCGAAGACTTATTCCTCCCTTCCTTTTCAATGGCACGTGTGCCTCCTGCACAAACTCTCTTGGAGGAAACCTTTCTCCTTCCTTTACTAACAACATCATCAACTTGTACCTCAACTTGGTTTGCACGAGTCTTATTCCTCCCCTCTTTTTCCACGACGTGTGTGACACCTTACTTCTTCCTTCATCACTAACATCCCTCTCTTCATCAACTAGACTAGTGCCTTTGCACTTGTCTTACACAAACATTTTCGACCCAAGACAGGGGGGGGGGTGGCATAAAAAGTTAGCCTACAATAGGGAGGTCATAAAAAATTGACTCCGGTCACCGACATATTTGGGACGCCCTTCCGAAGAACTGACATCCCCCTAAGGGGTGAACTCATTGCTAAGTGGTAGTGCTGTGCTTGGTGCTGCGTTTACTTGGTTCAAATCCCTGTAGCCGACTATCCTCTTGTTACCTGTACAAAAGAAAGATCTGACTGGTGTTACCTTCCTCAGGCTCAAGTTGAACTATCATCTCCTTGTTCAGTTCCTTCCTTTCCGTTTTTCTCTAAGTATCTTATTAGCTTCTCTTTCTTTTGGTGACAAGTCAGGTGTGATATACACTTGCTCCCATGACTGTTTTCTTGAGTTCCTTAGCATTTTGTGGCACGCCTCTTTTCGAGCCTACAGAATCTACTACTACCTTAACTGTTGTCTGTTTTGTCATTCCTTCAATGCCTACGCCTTCAGATAGCAACACCTTGACACGGTCTATATCCTCTTGGATTCTATCTTTGGGTTCTATACGGTCAGATTCAGGGAGATTGTGTATGATGACATTATATTTCCTATCTTTTCTTTCTCTGTACTCATCGATTGCTTCTTTAACTCTGGTGTCTATTGAGTCTTCCAACGTAACAACGTTTTTTGTTGAGATGCTCTATTTTTGAATTACATGTAACTTGCTCGTTCTTCATTCCTTGCAATGTTCTCCCAATTTTCTTGATTGTAGGGAGCGCAGCAATGCATGGGTCACAAGTCCATAAGAAATTAGGTAACTCAATTGTTGGGGTCCGCCCGCTAGTCATAAGGGTTGCTAGTCATAAGTTTTTTTAGTCATAATGGTTGCTAGTCATAACATATAATCTTCCTCTACTGGGGGCTCGCTAGACATAAACACATATTAGGGTTCGCCAGTCATAAAATTCAGGTTCGATAGTCATAAGGCTTCCTAGTCATAACCTAAGGACCGTTAATCATAAACACACAAATAGGGTCGTTAATCATAAAACTAGAACTGGTTCTCTAATAATAATCTGCATTGAACCATATCATGCTGATCACTCGCACCTGTAAGATTAGTATTTTTGAAAAGACCGGTATTGTATTCAACCTATGATTGCAGACATACACAGGTGATGAGTTCAACCCGCTTGTAGTGCAGCGCGATATAGTCAAAATTGTTTTCACCTATTGCTATAATAGTTAATCCGATTTATTACGTCACTTCACTAGCGGATCCTTTTATAGTTATGAATAGCGCTTAATAACTAAAAACCCGTATGACTGAAGAACTTGTTCTTATATCTAGAGACCCTCATGACTAGAAAACATGACTAGCGACTCGTATGACTAAAAACCTTATAACTAGCAACCCTTATGACTAGCGGTCCGACCCGCAGGGAGTCCCGTGCGGTGGAAGCACAAAACTCATACGGTTAGCAACTATTTTAAACTGTAGCAATTTGGTAGTTCACAGCATGCTGCGAATGGTAGTGAGCTTTGGCAAAAAATACATTGATCAATTCGTAGCGAGCTTGTAAAAGAATTTAAATATCACAGCTATACTTCTGTAGGTCCTATGGTTCTTGAGTTTTGTTGTAAAGAGGGCTGAGATAACAAAGCTTAACAACACTTTTGTAAAACGTACATAACTCATTAACTACAACAAATCAAGCAAGTTTTTAGAGTATATGATTTGTAGAATGAACTTTTGCAAAACATCAAAGTGTTATTTTTAAATAATATATTGATTTAGATTATGAAAGTAGACTATTTTGGGATGCCTCGACCACAATATCTCGTCTACCCTTAAGTGCCATGATCATGTTGATACCTGCTGATACCATCATCTATTCAGTATCGACCGCTTGAGTAATGAACCACGATCGAAACAATCACCACACAAAGTATATGGCACTCGAAGGCATATACCAAAATGTTATCCGGAATATCCGGTAACCAAGAGAATTACATAACCACTTCGATGCTGAATAACGCCATCATATTTACTTCACGGTTGGTCTTGCATCTTGGCAACCGTCTTGCGCATTATTCTCTACTGGATCATGGCCTGATACTTGCCATGAATGGTCAACAACACTATCATCTCAGCTATTATACATGTATATGGGCTTCATGATGAGGAGTCTATGAGGAAATGATTGGGAGCTTGGAAAACTTGTTCTTAACACTCTAGTACTCTAGTACATCATGAAGATCAAACACTCTTAGCTCTAGTTCTTTTCTGTGTTGGTTATATTACAGTCTATATTTATATACTACTACTATTGCGGTATAGCCTTTCTTGGCATCAGTCTTGGCCTTGGGCGCCATCTTGGTAAGCTTATGGACAGCTGAACATCCAGTCACAATGACATTTTTATCTTCAAAAATCACAACGAGTGTCACAATATAGTAGCTTATAGTTAAGCTTTAAGTTAGTAAGTACCACGCAGTGAATATTAGTGAGTGATACCTAAAATGCCAGCAGATACTTGATGTTTACCACCTGACCCTACTTACCGGACGATATACCTTGGATGATATAATTTGGCATTTTTCCAGGACTGATATTTTCGGCTTCGTACTAGAAGCAGCAGTGAGTGCCCATCTCCCGAAGTTCTTTCCCGCGTGTGAACTCAGTACTAAATAGCAAAAATGGCGGACTTGGAGGCTGTGCTCGCTGATGTGAGCTATTTAATGGATATGGAGAAGAGTAAATCGGCTACAACAAGCAAAAAAATAGTGCTACCGGACCCAAGGTTTGTATAATTTTGCCTCCGATTTGTGGAATTATTGTAAGTCGGGCTCGCCGTTCGAACGCGACCCAGCTCCCTTCCTTTCACTGTTTCTATGGCGGCTGACAGGGCGGCGGATTATATACAGAACAAAAACTGTCTTTAAAAAAGACAACGCCATAGATGAAGATCATAAATAATAAATAATATAATAAAATAATAACAGCTATTTATTTATTTAATAGGTCAAATAAGGGGCATTGTTCAATATACTACATGTATAAACAATATTTATTTTCAAAATAGACTTTAATAGTCAATTTTTTTTTCATTTCAGCTTAATTTTGTCACTGCAATATATTGTAATATGGGACCGTTTACAAACACTTGTAACAAAGGCACTTTACATTTTGATCACTCAATGCTGGAGCCAACACTAGACTAATTGTCTGTGTCTCAGTATCAAAACAACATTGACTAGGTGGGTGCGGGAGGGTGTGAAGATTTCATATTTAATTAAATCACTCATCACTACCATCATCATAATATTTTCATAAATTACAGATTTGTGTAAAATGTCTTATTTTGTCTTAAATACACGGCTTTCGGCTAAACCACTAGCAGGCTATGTTACCACATCTATGACAATGATAAAAGTACCAAAATCTGAATTTTGACGATTTTTACGATCGTCCGGATGAACGAATCACTGATGGGCCTTTAACTGCAACTCATCAGAAAAACAAAATATTTCATTCATTCATTCATTCATTCATAAAAGGTTTATTCAAAAATTGTAATCACAGTATAAAAAACCGAATTCCAACAATTTTACATACAAATTCAACAACATCAAAATAATCAATACGAGAAATTACGAAAAATATCAAAATGAGCATTGACCAGCAAATATGCCCCATACATGCATACAAACACTAACACGCATCCAAGCACACCCCACACACCCCATCCGCACACTCACACCCATGCACCCACCGCACGTCCCATAGCATATGCCCTCAGCAACACCCCCTCTCACTCACACAAATCATACAAGATGCACACCCTCCCACACTCACGCACCCCTACACTTAAAACCAATCCAAGGGTAAAAATAGATTCGAGAAACTAAATAAAAAAGACATAGAATAGGAATATTGCCCTCTGTATAATAATATATTAAATATAAACAGTATGATTGTAAAAAACAATTTAAACCCACTCCTAAAAATCAGGCAAGCCAATGTCTCAAAACTGAATTGCACGAACAGAAGACTTATGGCACCTTTTTGTTCCGTAAATCAGTCATATACAAGATTGGACTCTTTCTACAACGATCAGTTCTGCACCTAGGGAGGGTCAATTTGTTGGAATTCCTCAGATTCCTTTAAATCAAGTTCTTGTTTTATTAGTGCGCGCACAGTTTGCATCATCAAATTTAGCATCAACACTAGATCCCATCTTGGAACCCAAGTACTTGAAGTCTGTGACATGTGATGGTACTACCATAGACTTCAAGTGCCGACTGGGTGTTACAGTTTGCAGTCATATTATTCTGTCTTACGGTGCGCTGATGACAAGGCCTAGATCTGCTGCTGCAGTTGCAGTCCTAGTAAGCTGTGACTGCATGGGTCTGGGCTATGGAAAGATTTCCACAGGGCAAGACCATCAGCAAAATTCAGGTCATTCAGCATCCTAGCAGGATACCTCCTTGAGTGACCAACACGGTAGGTAACAATTCCAGCGTCAATTCAAGAAGTTGATTTCTTCAAAAGGTAGTCTACCAGGAATGAACAGGAATGGTGCCAACACAGTGAACACATCACCCTGAAGCACTCCAGTTGTTACTTGGAAAGGCTCCGAGATACTTCCATCAACCATTGCGGCACTATTGGAGTCCTTGTAGAGCACCTGAATGGCATTGACATTCCATAATGCTGCAGCACTGAAAACATGACGGACCTGTTGATGGAGTCGAAGGCTTTTTTGAAGTCAAAAAAAGTAACTGTCTAGGGAAGTTGGTACTCCCTCCTCAAAATGTGTATTTGCTGAGCACAGCTGCATATGAAAAGGTTTGACTATGCATCAGTTTCCACCTCAACACACCTCAGTACACAGGTATTTCCAAGCACAGCGAGTCTAGCCTCTACGCGATCATAAGAGCTGTGTGAGATCTAGTGGAAAATAGGTATCTGTGATTGAGTTTGTCAAAACTTCAAGTGTTCCCTTCATCCAATCAGAAATTTTTTTTAATATCGAACGAACTTCCCCTAAAAACACCTTTTTTCATTACGTCAACAGATAACGCAATTCAATGTTTATAGCAAGGCGAATGTGGTAAATCTGTTGAAAACGACCTATCCAAACACAATTTTTGGCCAACATGTTTTAAAAGTCAAAACCTCAAGTGTTCCTTACAATATTTGTCAAATTTTACACATTTCAGAATGCCTGTTTCAAAATAATATGTTCCCACACAGTAAAACCTGTAGCAGGTATAAATAAAAGTATAAGTTGTTTACAGCTCTTGAGCCAATGAACTCATATAAAAATTATTTTCTTTTCAGCATAGGGTATTATTGATGTAAAAATATTTTTTTAAATTGAAAATGGCCATGTTGCTATGTGACTTCCACTACCTCCCTCCTCCTCTGGAACTAAAATCATTTTTGGATTCCCTGTTTAATTTCCTGTCAGGAAATGTATACTTTCCTTGTACCACGGTTTAGTTATACAATTATATACAATAATATTTGTATCAAAAATCGTGTATTTTCAAAGAGTTGAAATTTTGGGTACCGAAAAATCTACCAACTCAAAACACATGGCCATATACACACACACACAGTCGCACAACACATGGCACACTGGCAATCAATTTAGCATGAGGATGAGCCATCGTATCGGACCAACGTATGTAAAAAAAGCGGGAAAAAAGTAGCCGTCTGCTGATGTGTGTATGCCCCAGTTACCATCCATCATGACCGCGATCAATTAACGCATTTTTACCACAAATTACCGAAGCTAACCCCCATTATGGAGCTCTGAGGAAACAGAGGACATTCTGGGCTACTTACCGGACGATTTGGATATACCTTGGATGATATAATTTGGCATTTTCCAGGATATTTTCGGCTTCGTACTAGGAAAAAAACCAAAGCAGCGGCAGTGCCCATCTCCAGCGCCCGTATTCTTTCCCGTGTGTGAACTGAGTACGGACCGGCAAATCTAGCAAAAATGGCGGACTTGGAGGCTGTGCTCGCTGATGTGAGCTATTTAATGGCTATGGAGAAGAGTAAATCGCTTCCAGAAAAAAGAGCAAGCAAAAGAATATTGCTACCGGACCCTAGGTTTGTATAATTTTGCCTCCGATTGTGGAATCATTGTTGTGGAAGTCGGGCTCAACGTTCGAACGCGACCCAGCCCCCTTCCTTTCACTGTTTCTATGCGGCGGATTATAATTATACAGGAAAGTATTTGTATTACAACTGGATTTTAATATCGTCCTTGCCTTGATTTTGTATTTTCTTTTCATGATATTGCTCATCAGCGTACGAAGTGTTATACAAATTACCTCGTAGATTCCATTTTCTTCTCAAATTAACCTCGTAGTAGATCCCATTTCCCACAATGGCACCTATGCATGCCGGGAAGGACTGACCTATGTCAATTCAGGTCATAGACATGATAATATACCACTTATGGACACGTGACTTTGTGTGACCTTCAGTGACAGGCATTTCCCGATTATAGATCCCCCATTCCTTCCCATATTAAGCCTCGTTGATCATCTTTGTTCCCTAATTAGCCTCGCGTTGATAACATTTCTTCACTAATTAACCTCGTAGATCCCCGTTCTTCTCTAATTAGCCTCGTATGTAGATCACCTTTCTTCTCTATTAAAGTAGCCTCGTAGATCACCTTTCTTCTCTAATCAGCCTCGTAGACCACGTTCTTCTCTAATCAACCTCGTAGATCCCTTTCTTCTCTAATCAGACTCGTAGATCCCTTTCTTCTCTAATCAGACTCGTAGATCCCTTTCTTCTCTAATCAGACTCGTAGATCCCTTTCTTCTCTAATCAGACTCGTAGATCCCTTTCTTCTCTAATCAGCCTTGTAGATCCCCTTTCTTCTCTAATCAGCCTCGTAGATCCCTTTCTTCGATCTCTAATCAGACTTGTACGGTAGATCCCTTTCTTCCCTAATCAGCCCCGTAGATCCCCTGTCTTCTCTAATCAGCCTCGTAGATTCTTTCTTCTCTATCAGACTCGTAGATCACGTTCTTCTCTAATCAGCCTTGTAGATCACTTTCTTCTCTAATCAGCCTCGAAGATCCCCTTCGTCTCTAATCAGCCTCGTAGATCCCTTTCTTCTCTAACCAGCCTCGTAGATCCCCTTTCTTCTCTAATCAGCCTCGTAGATCCCTTTCTTCTCTAATCAGACTCGTAGATCCCTTTCTTCTCTAATCAGCCTCATAGATCCCCTTTCTTCTCTAATCAGCCTCGTAGATCCCTTTCTTCTCTAATCAGCCTCGTAGATCCACTTTCTTCTCTAATCAGCCTCGTAGATCCCTTTCTTCTCTATAAATCAGACTCGTATATCACGTTCTTCTCTAATCAGCCTCGTAGATCCCCTTTCTTCTCTAATCAGACTCGTAGATCCCTTTCTTCTCTAATCAGCCTCATAGATCCCTTTCTTCTCTAATCAGCCTCGTAGATCCCTTTCTTCTCAAATCAGCCTCTTAGATCCCTTTCTTCTCTAATCAGCCTCGTAGATCCCCTTTCTTCTCTAATCAGCCTCGTAGATCCCTTTCTTCTCTAATCAGCCTCGTAGATCCCCTTTCTTCTCTAATCAGCCTCGTAGATCCCTTTCTTCTCTAATCAGCCTCGTAGATCCCTTTCTTCTCTAATCAGCCTCGTAGATCCCTTTCTTCTCTAATCAGCCTCGTAGATCCCTTTCTTCTCTAATCAGACTCGTATATCACGTTCTTCTCTAATCAGCCTCGTAGATCCCTTTCTTCTCTAATCAGCCTCGTAGATCCCTTTCTTCTCTAATCAGCCTCGTAGATCCCCTTTCTTCTCTAATCAGCCTCGTAGATCCCTTTCTTCTCTAATCAGACTCGTAGATCCCCTTTCTTCTCTAATCAGCCTCGTAGATCCCTTTCTTCTCTAATCAGACTCGTATATCACGTTCTTCTCTAATCAGCCTCGTAGATCCCTTTCTTCTCTAATCAGCCTCGTAGATCCCTTTCTTCTCTAATCAGCCTCGTAGATCCCTTTCTTCTCTAATCAGCCTCGTAGATCCCTTTCTTCTCTAATCAGACTCGTATATCACGTTCTTTTCTAATCATCCTCGTAGATCCCTTTCTTCTCTAATCAGCCTCGTAGATCCCCTTTCTTCTCTAATCAGCCTCGTAGATCCCTTTCTTCTCTAATCAGCCTCGTAGATCCCTCTCTTCTCTAATCAGACTCGTAGATCCCCTTTCTTCTCTAATCAGCCTCGTAGATCCCTTTCTTCTCTAATCAGACTCGTAGATCCCTTTCTTCTCTAATCAGCCTCGTTGATCCCTTTCTTCTCTAATCAGACTCGTAGATCCCTTTCTTCTCTAATCAGCCTCGTAGATCACGTTTCTTCACATAATAAGCCCGGTTGATCACCTTTTCTTCTCAAATTAACCTCGTTGATAACTCTTCTCTAATTAGCCTCGTAGATCCCCTTTTTTCAATTAGTCTAGTAGATCACCTTTCTTCTCTAAGTAGCCTCGTAGGTCACCTTTCTGCTCGAACTAAGAGCCATCAAAGAACAGTCAAGGAATGGAACTCTCTTCCACCGACAACAATCGCCCAACCATCGATAGCTAATTAAAGAATGCCCTGACAAATGACTGTGCTTGACCCCGCCTCAAAAATTAGCTCCGCTCTCACCACACCTCCAGTTTCAACTCCCCATGAGTATTTGGAGGTTTTCCAATCCAAGATCCAAGAACTAGCCTCGTAGATCACCTTTCTTCTCTAACTAGCCTCGTAGATCACTTTCCCTCTCACATTAAGCCTCGTTAGTCACCTTTTCTTCTCAAATTAACCTCGTTGATAACCTTTCTAAACCTATTTCAACTCATTACTATTTGGAGTACGATATCAACGTCCCAATATATTGGAGAAAATCAGTCTGGGCAACCTCGGACTACATTTGGTACAAGTAGTATCACTTCAAATTTTCCTGTCGTTCAAGTGCAGCCTAACACCAATACTAGTCCAATTACCCGTCCAATTGCCACTGGTTCCAAGCCCGGGAGTTCCAAGTCCATTTTGTCCAAAAACAAGTTCACTTGTAACTCACTCCAATTTCTACTTACATGCAATTACCACTTTTTCAAAATACCACTTGATGAAATTGTTATTGGTCTAGTTGTCCATCGTTCCAATTGTAACTTGATTTATAGCTCTTGGTCCATATTCGTCCAAATTACTACTATATAGCCCATTCTCGGGTCCCCAAAATGGCTACCATAAAAAATATGTTTCGACCAATTTTGGTCATCATCATAAGTCGGCTGCGGAGCAAGCGACTACAAGCTTTCTCCAACTACATGAACTATTGCGATCTTGGGCAAATGCAAGCGAAACTGTAGCATCCCATTTGGCTGCAGTATCTCTCAGGACGTGCTGGACATACTGTAAGTACAGTATGCGCGGCCGTCCTGGTTTCCTCTTCCAATGTGGTGGAATATAAAGGGCATATTCTTTCACAGGCTCGTCGTCTTTAAGACGTAGTATATGGCCGAAAATTTTCAGTTGATGAATCTTGACTCTGGCAACCAGTGGAGTGGTGTTGGTCAGATTGTAGATGGTTACATTTGGAATCCAATCCACACGCTTGATGTTTAACATGACTCTGTAACAAGATGTTGCAAAGGCATTGATCTTGTTTTCCATGTCCTTGGTGGTTACCCATGACTTGTACCAATACAGAAAGACAGTAACACAGGTTGTCTCAAACAGCTTGATTTTTGTTTCGATTGGCGCAGGGATGGACTTCTCCAAAGGCGTTCCAGTTTTTAGTGCTTTTCTTCATTTTAGGTCTACGTCTGCAACACTAGAGCCCATTTTGGAACCCAAATACTTGAAGTTTGTGCCATGGTTGATGGTACTAACATTATATAGACTTCATGTGCTGACTGGGCGTTACAGTTTGCAGTCATAATATGATATTCTGTCTTAGGTGCGCTGATGACAAGGCCTAGATCTGCAGTTGCAGTCCCAGTAAGACGTGACTGGGCCCGGGCTATGGAACAGGGCAATATCGTCAGCAAATTCCAGGTCATACAGCATCCTAGCAGGATAACTCCTTGACCGACATGGGTAGGTAACAATTCCAGCGTCAATTTCAGAAGTTGATTTCTTCAGAAGGTAGTCTACCAGGATAATGAACAGGAATGGTACCAACACATCACCCTGAAGCACTCCAGTTGTTACTTGAAAACGACTCATTTGCCAGACTTCGTTGATTACAACAAATTCCACCCATAAACAAAAAACATATCCAGCACATTTTCATATCTGCCTAAAGTGCTGGCTGGGTGTTACAGTTTGCAGTCAATCATATTATTCTGTCCTACGGTGCGCTGATGACAAGGCCTAGATCTGCTGCTGCAGTTGCAGTTCTAGTAAGCTGTAACTGGGTCTGGCTATGGAAAGATTCCAACAGGGCAAGATCATCAGCACAATTCAGGTCATTCAGCATCCTAGCAGGATACCTCCTTGACCAACGTGGGTAGGTAACAATTCCAGCGTCAATTCAAGAAGTTGATTTCTTTAAAACGTAGTCTACCAGGATAATGAACAGGAATGGTGCCAACACAGTGAACACATCACCCTGAAGCACTCCAGTTGTTACTTGGAAAGGCTCTGAGATACTCTAATCTACCATAACGGCACTATTGGAATCCTTGTAGAGCACCTGAATTGACCACAACCTTTGGTATTCCATAATGTCGCAGCACTGAAAACATGACGGACCTGTTTGATGGAGTCGAAAAGTCCACAAAAATGACTGTCATGGGAAGTTGGTACTCCTTGAAGCCTTCCATGCATGGTCCTCCTCAAAATGTGTATTTGCTGAGCACAGCTGCGTCCTGATCTAAAGCCAGACTCAGACTGGTTGCTTCTCAGCAAAGGATCAATGTTAGGTCGAATCCTGTTCAGAAGGATCTTGTTGTGACTTTTGCGGCATGCAATGGACATAAGCGAAATACCACGGTAGTTTGTCATGAGAGAGAGGTCGCCTTTTCTTTGGTAGAGGAATGATTGCATTATTTTGTGACCCATTGACGTGGCGGTGTCAGCGTTGAGAATACGTCCATACAGAATTTGAGAATCATCAATCATGCTATCTCCTCCTCCCTGAAGTGCTGCAGCAGTTATAGCACAGTCCAATGCCGCTGCCTTGTTGGTCTACATGGCTGCTATTGCATAGACTATACTACTTCACAAGTCGGGTCTCAGTGATAATAGGAAGATCTTCAACAGCATGAAGTTCTGAAGCTGCTCTGCCACTATCGTTGTTAAGGAGTGAGCTAACTATTCCTTCCATTCCTCAAGCAGTCCATGGTCACTATAGCTGAGGCTGATCCATCCCTCTTTTTGACTTTCACACCTTTCCTTGAGTTCTTCCCAGAAAGCGAGCTAGTGTATGATTTCCAAGGTGGTGGTGTAATTCCCCATCTGGATCCACATCTGATGACCGTCCAGTTCAATTATTGGTCTCTTGATACAATTGTCACTGAAGTTCACTCGCTCACACTTACTCAGTCCGATTGGTTCAATACCACTCAGTCCAATATCTTTGTCATTTGCTGCAAACTCATTTCGCCGGTTTTTAAATTCTCCCAATAGCCACTTGTTGGTCTAATTTCCGCTAAAGTTCACTCACTCACACTCAAGTCTAATTGCTCAATTGCCACTCGGTTCAATTTCTTTGTCCAATTGCCAAACTCATTTCACCCTAGCCACTTGCAGTTGACACTGTTCAATTGCCACTCAATCCCCTACCCACCCATTTCTTTGTCCAATTGCCATTTTGATCCAGCTCCACGGCACGGCCCATCCCCCAGTTTTCACTTGGTCCATCCAATTATCATTTGTCATTGGTCTACTTGTTATTGGTTCAATTGCCACTTCATTGCCACTTTCCATTTGGACTAGTTACCAACTATCACCCAATTGCAATGCATATTCTCTGACCAAACTTCAAAATAACCAGGCAGGCAGGCACTCAGGAGCCATGTACCCAATGGTCATAACATTTTGGCTCCTGGTCCACACCAAAATCATGTGAACCTAGTCCATACAGGACCAACGCAATATGTAGCACTATTATCAACGCCGTCAGGCGTTGGTCCTTATAGATTGGTGCTCTACCCCCAGCAGCGCAATCGAATTACCATAAGCAGTGACCAGAACCAACCCAGTTAATGACAACGTAATAACTCCAAATATGGTTGGTAACCCCGCCCATTATTTAACCGCATCTGTTATGTAACTGGGACGAGTACGCTAGTCATCTCAATCGATTGATTATGAGATTGCATGGATCAGAGAAGATGAGAATCTTCTCTGCATGGATCAAAACACTTCACACTTTTGAAGTAGCTGGGTTTCGACCAGTGTAGGCCTAAATCGTGATATCATATTGATTTATTTTGTAAAATCAGTGTTGTTATTTTAGTCTGGCTCTATTTTGGAAATGTGCTTATTTAAGCATCAAGCGGCAAGTTCGCGTAAAGCTGGCAACCAAATTGTTTTGTTTAATTCGGGTATGCTGAATTCAAAACTTTGGTCTACCAAGCTATATATATATTGGAACTCCGTGACCCTCCAAAAAGACCCTCAAATACCCTACATGCTCATGTCATATGGGGGGCAAAAATGCTCCAAATTCACTAAAAACGTGTCAAATTATTTGTCTGGGTCTAAGGATCACAAAAGTGCAAAATTATTGCGCACGTAGGACATATTGAGTTTTGAGGTTCGACAGGTCCAAGGTCAATTTGCACGCTAGGGGTGAAAAATTAAAAGTTGCTCCGATTTTCGAAAAATGGATGCAAACTGTTCTTCAAGTTCAAGGGATTCTTTGATTAATCACTCAATCGTTGGTTCATTCAACCAACGATCCGTCCAATAAGTATTCAACAAACAATCAAGAAAACAATCAGAATCATTATTGAATTGATTGATTAATCAATTAATTGATATGGTCATCCAATCAATCAATATAATAATATAATATAATAGAATCACAATAACTTATTAGATTGATATATCGATAATAGTCAGTCAATTATTGAACTACTCATCAAGTATCAATCAATAATCATTCGTTCGATCAATCGATCAATTATTAACAAATTACATTGTAGTCTCGCAATTAATGTACCGTATCTTGGTGTTAAAATATCAATCAATTAAGTAATCGAGTAGTCAAGCAACCACTCAATTTATAATCAGTCTCTCAATTGTCTCTTCATGGTCTTACACTAGGATCCACAACATGCTCATCTATAATTAATAAGGGCACAATTCTTTAACCCCAATGCATTTGTATAGTCATTGAATGACCTTTGAAAATTTGGATACAAAACTCATACTCTGAAACTTGAGGTCAAATTTGCACTATTGAGTATTTAATTGAGGTTATTGAACTATGTCATTAGGATGAGGCCATTGTGGTCCATAGTGTTAGATCTGGCAATCTCAATCAGTCAGCCAAATAGTTATTGACCGCTCATAACTTCATCAATCTCAAATTAATCAGTCTCTCAATCAACCAATCTACCAATCATTCATTCTATAATTCAATTACAAATTGCATTCCTTTATAATTCATATGCATGATAATCATTCATTAGTGACTGATTTTAATCAGTCACTTAAAAGCATCAATAATCTCAATAATCATTAATACTCTGGTTCTGATATGATTAGTCTTTGATCTAAAAATCTCTAAACAAAAAAGTAAGCAAGCAAAAATGAAAGAAATCATAATTTCACGATATAAGCTATAGAAGCCTGATCAATGGCAATATATAAATCAATCAACGAAAATAAAATAAATAAATGAATAATTAATGAACACACATTAATAATAAAACATAAATGATGATACATGAAATAAATGTAATTATAGGCCCGTATTAAATAATGAAAGAAAGAAAGAGAGAAGGAAAGAAAGAAAGAAGGAAAGAAAGAAAGAACTTGCTGAACTTTTTTTTTTTCAAGAAAAGGAAATAAAGTAAATAAATGAGTGAAACCCAAAGTTTTTATGAAGCGTGTGTCCTCCAATTCTATATTTTTCTTAAGGGCGTACTACACCCATATATTGGTTTGATTGGTATAAAAAAATATTTTTTCATTTATAGCGAGGCGATATATGCACGGATCATGTGAAATAAAAAAATTAAAAAAATAAATAAAAAGGTGTTTTTAAACCATTGTATAGTAAGTCATTTTAGCCCTATATATTTTTTGTTTACCGTATCCTGGTAACTCAGATGCGTGTTTCATAACAAACCATAATTTATTCTTTTCAACATGTTCAAGTAGGGTACATGAATAGAATACATTAAATCCTTTGTTATACTCTCTATAGAAAATCTAGTGGTGCTTGCAAAATATATAACACTGAATAAATTAAATAAACACTTACACAATAGATGCATAGTCATTAGTCAATTTGATATTGATGTTGTTATTGATGTGTTGTTAGGAGAAGAAAAGGCTATTAGGTCACCGTATGTCAGGTTATAGGTCAATTGGTTCAGGTCAAATTTAAGCATCAATTTTGAATACACATGTGAGAGTCTGTGATACAAAATGTATCATAATGAGGAATAATTTTGATATTCTGTCTTTAACTGGATATATATCGAGAAGTGCAAGGTGGATATACTAATATACCTTGGGATGTAAATGGTGAGTACAATTTAGAATGCCTAGTTGAGATGGATTTCACAAATAAATATAAAATAGTTACCAAAATCACAAAAGCTAAGCTTACGGAAAACTACCCAATATGGTGGTATAGGTGACAAGAAATACAATTTTTTCAACATTGCTGTAGTATGGTTGTGGTAACCTGTTACCTATGGCTTAATTAAGTTTCAGTGAAATAATGTCGCAAGTTAAAAATACAAAATATAGCTCAACATTGAAAATAGAAGCATTTTAACCAGTTCCTTTTTGATAGTTGTGGAGCACCAAGTTCATGAAGTCATAAAAGAAATCAGGAACCACTTATTCCCATTTTACATATCAACTTTATTTCCCTAACGTGTTAGCAACACATATCCAAAATTTTAACGAAATCCGTTGATATTAAGCTTTCCAAAATGAAGTGAATTTAAATCATCAGTGATGTACCACCTTTTGGCTTCTACTTTTAAAAGCATGTACGCTACGTTGATACCGATGCCACCAATAAAACGAGAAGATTTGCCCCTTCATTTTGCATACCACTTTGTCCAATTTTTTTTGTAATTTCTTCACAAAATGCAAAAAATGCAAAAAAAATCAATGGGTGTAGTACCCCTTAAACATGTTAAACGAATAGGTCAACTATCCCAATTAATAGAGGTTGCGCATATGACGTATCATACCGTAAATATGGCGGTATACTCAAATCCATTCAACAAAAGCATGATTGCAATCTACCGAGACAGTTCGTCTCACACACATAACAAATGCACTACGATCAAATAGGTTTATGACAACATTTGATTGAATGGACTGCACTGCAATCAATAATTTCAAGCACAACCTCTATACAAAAATAGTAAGGAATCGAGGTTAACCAGGACAATATTAAATCATGGAATAATTGATAGGAAGAGGCACTCCCTAATTAGCATGAGGCCGCATTCTTATTTAAATTAGCCATTGTGTTATAAATTCATATTCATGTTTACCAGTAGCACTTTACACCACCAGGTAGGGTAAGCCATGAATAATTTAGTGTTGTAAAGTCAAATAAGCTTCATTCTTTCCAGTCTTGAACAAAATAGTAGGCGGAGGCGGGAATCGATCTCAGTACCTCTCGGTTGAAAGGCACAGCGTACGACCACTACGCCAAGTAACTATCTGCTGTGAGACGTGTGATTTTAATCCTTGATATTGCTCAATGGAATAAATCGTGAAATTAAATCAATAATAAAAGAGTTTTATTTTGGGCTCAAATTGGAGACAGCTCTACTAGAGAAAAGGGAAAATATTTGTCTTTGCTCTAAAGAAAATATTTAAGTTAGAAAATAATCAAATAAATTTAAATAAATATTTTGAAACAGAATGTTCTGCCTCTATTGGAAAAAAATATATTACAATAACTTGTGTGTACTATAATTTATTATTTATTTATTATTACTTACTTACTTACTTACTTACTTACTTACTTACTTACTTACTTACTTACTTACTTACTTACTTACTTACTTACTTACTTACTTACTTACTTAATTAATTAATTAATTAATTAATTAATTAATTATTATTATTTAATCACTAACATTTATACTCACTTCATCACTCACTCACTTAAAATTAATCTCATTCTGATGACAAAACAACCCAATTAATTATATCATGAAAAATATTATTTAAATTATTACAATTTTGTATATTTGACCAAATATTTTTATAATTGTCCAAGAAAGATTAATTTGATTGTAGGTGCATGCAGTAGAAAATAGTCTAAAGACAATATATGCAAAGTTTAAGGCCTTTTATGGTGGGTATACTTTTGGAGCTACATTTTATTTCAGGTCGAAATATGGTGAAAAAATGAAATGTGTAAAAAACGCGTTTGAAAATTAAAAAAAACGTTGTTTTTAAATTTTTTTATCCGATTTGCATAACTTTTGAAAGTTTGTTTATTATTATCAAAAGTGCATTATGTTAATGTGTCTAATAATGAAAAACACATTGATATAATGATGATTTTTTGATTTCTCTTGACACCTGTCTCACTTTAATTTCAAAATGGCAATTTATTGCTCGCATTTATTTCAGAAAAATTAATGCATCCACCAATGCCAAGAAATCTACCGTCACCACTGTCTATTTTACCATAATGACAGATTCAGTAATCATCCATCTTACAAAATAATATTGTGTGAAATAATATATGGTCAATAAATCAATCAACCAATCAACTCCCTCCTCTCAATTACTCTTGCATTCATTCATTTACCTGTTATACCTTCACACTTTATTCCAACAATCAATCATCAATCAATCAATCAATCAATCAATCAATCAATCAATTCATCAATCAATCAACCCATACATCAACATATCAATCAGTCAATCTGTCAGTCATTTAGTCTCACGTCATCACAAGTCATAAAATTAAAATTGATCGACAACTTGATTGGTCGATCAGTTCATTGTTTCATTGTTTGATGGTTTGATAAGTCTATTGATCGAAATTGACTATTATATAATTATTAATATTGTTATTGTTTGATTGATTGATAACTTGAAGAATTGATACATCAATTAATTCGTTGAGCCGTTGCAAGTGAGTACGTGAAATGTTTAAGAGCTGAGTTACTTCAATAGGCCTAAATTAAATAAATAAATAAACAAGCAAATAAATAAATTAATAAATGAATGAATGAATGAATGAATGAATGAATGAATGAATGAATGAATGAATTAATGAATGAATGAATGAATTAATTAATTAATTAATTAATTTATTTATTAATTTATTAATTTATTAATTTATTAATTTATTAATTTATTAATTTATTAATTTATTAATTAATTTATTAATTTATTAATTTATTAAGTAATTAATTCATACATTCATTCATTAATTAACTAACTAATTATTAGATGAATAAATAAAAGTTGTGCAAGAAAAATCAATGCAATAGATGTCCCATTTCGTTTACGGCTATCTATCTGTATATTTGTTTTGTTTTCATAAAATTGCTGTAGGCCTATTTCTCTTTTGAAATCATTAGGGGCTGTGCAATAGTTATGATCCCTGGGGGAGGGTAAAATTGGGGGGGACAAGCAATTTTTGGCCAGCCGAGAGGGGGGAAAGCGATTTTGGCACACATCCATGGGGTGCGTTTTAAATAAAACGCTCTAAAAGGCTTCGAAAAACAGTACGGAAACGCTTTAATATGCAAATTTTCCTGCTCGTCGCGCTCGCAACATAATAAGCCATACCGCATGATACCCGCAAATCATTGCCATGTGCAAGAGGGGGGGCTAAGAATTTTAGCGGACCGAGAGGGGGTGCAAGCGATTTTTGGCAGGCTGAGAGGGGGAACGATATTTGGCGGGCCATTCGGACATTTTACCCCCGGTAACGTACTGTTATCCTAAGCCTTTTTAGAGCATTTTATTTAATAGGCGTAGGCCTACCATGAATAGGGCCTATGTGCAACCCTCCCCCCGGCTCAGAATTATTACACAACAGCCCTTGATAATCTCCGGGGATAATCTCCAAAATCATTCAATCATTCTTTTGATAGACCTAAACTCTTCTAGTAGTAAATACTATGAGTAGGCCTATACGTATTCAGCAAGTGACATATGTATATACAACTACAAGTGCTAAACGCCGTGCATCAGTGTGTCACTTCATTAATATTACTAACCGGCTCACACGCTGTAGTGTATAAATCAAAATTCAAAACACTCGGGTGATTACATAATCCGTGGCCTCAGCTCAATTGAGGGCGTTTCAATTTATTACGTTATTTGGGAAATGCACAAGATCAAATAGAACGGCGAGTAATGATTATTTACTTGTTTTTAAAAACAAACTGCTTAGGGCGGTAATACAACGTGTACGTCCGATAACTATAGATTGAATGATATTTATCATCACACGAGGAAACAAAAACAAACGAGGTCAGTGGAGGTCAGTGGTCTCAGCTCTCAGAGGGGCGCACTTTCAAGCTTGGTACTCGCATTGAACAGACAAAGTTCGCAAACTGAATGGCGGCTTTATTTGTCAACCGTAATTAACATAATCAAGGGGTCGAACATGCTAATATCCATAACCGATCGATAACTGGACTCATTTTCTACCAAGCAAACCAGCGGGATTTGTCATAGGTTTGCGTGCGTAATAGAATAACCGTGAATTTAGTGTCACCCCCGTGATTAAATGTAGTGATGACAAAAGGAATTGATTGTGTGCAACCTACAGGTCAGTGAACTGAGGGTAAGAAGAAAACCGAGTATTATAACAGGATTAACACATGCAACTGAAGAGGGTTAATAATCAATTTTGTTACGCAATACTGGTGTCAATTCCAAGCTGGAAGCTAGTGTTCTGGTAGCAGGTAGGCAAGCCACACCTACTGACAGCTATTGATGATATTTAGTCAATCGGATTGGCTGAATATCACTAGTAGCTGTCAGTAGGATAAGGATAATGAACTGAGTGCAATGCATTCGTCAAGATAATCGCACGCGCCGTGGAGTTATTGCATTTAGCTTGAGAGCCGATAGTCTCGAAAGCTAAATGCAATAACTCCATGGCAAGTGCAATTATCTTGACGAATGCATTTGCACGAGTACATTATCCGTCATACACTTTGAGTGTAGGCCTATTAAAACAATAGGCAATATTAATTGCTGCATTCATTATATTAGTTTTAATATTAGGAAAATATCTTACATTTTAAAAACACCGTCAGGACATTGACCAGCTACGTAGCATTTAACTGGTAAAGAAAATCAATCCCTGTAATCAATGGTATCGATTGCGCCATACGTCATACTTAGGTAACTTATTCACGCATGGTTTAATTGACTTGACTTTATGTTGTGATCATTTAATATCGTGGTTTCGAACACAGAGAGCACTGAACCAGTTGGAAACGATCGATTTAGATGTCAGACTAGTACTACGGTGAATATCAACTGGACTTTATAGCTCTATAATTTGAACTACTTATATTAAAACACACGACATTGGGATTTAACAATTTGTTCAGTATTATCATAGGCCTTCAAACACATGTGTTTGAAGGCCTATGGTATTATAAAACATGATCATGATATTATGCGCTAGTGTGTGTTTCCCGGGCCCGGCTATGTTATTTTAGATATAGGCCTACATGTATTTCATTTGTAAAATGCTGAATATTTTGCAATGGTGTCATCTTGTATAATTATGATCCACCTGTTTTGGCCCTTTTTAATTAATAGAAGCTCGATTATTCTCATTTGATGTTTGATTTATTTGAGGTCATTAATCATAATTTATGACAATGATATTTGCAAGGGTGCAACTCTACTAGTCTTATTACAAGACTGCCCTATCCCAACCCTAAACCCTAATCCTAAACTCCGTAAATGAGGACTGGACTCAAGTCTAGCGAGATGCACCTTATTCGGTAATTGTACACTATTATAGAACACCATTTGTAACTATACCATTTTAACACCACAGAATGTATATTCGTACTTTTTTGTTGGTATATATATCGAACAGACAATTATATAGTTATGTGATCTCTGTGTCTAAAGCGCCACCTAACTCTACTTTATGGTTATGTGAAAGTAGTATTTCTAGTATTTGAGCGTGCACGTATTATCTAGAATCTATTGTTTAGCGTGCAGGTTTTAGATAATGCATTGTTTAGCGTGCAGGTTTATATAATTTGGGCTGTGAAGGGTAGTTCGCGAAAATAATGCACGGGAGAAGAATACATAACGATGAATAGAAACGGGCACTAGAAGTGTATGCGTGGTTAATCAGTTTGAGATTTCCCTCGACTTTCCAGGTCAGGATATGTCTAATCTAGAAGGACCCACGCCTGACGGCGTGGACTATCGTACTAAATGGAGCGTGGTCCTCCTTGAAGGACTATGTGAACCAGGCTCTACATTTTTTTTAAATAGAGCCTGGTAGTTAAAGCAGGTTTTGTATTAAATGTGTACAATTGACATTTATTTGAAATGACTCTTCAAGTAGCTCTTATAGCTGCTCTTAAAATGTCTCCTGGTTCACTAGATAATCTCAGGACCAGGAGCTGCTTAAGTTTTCCAAATGTGTGGCTCCGGCTCCAGATCTGCTTATTTTGAGGCTTGTCTCTGACTACATCAGTAGGCCTACATCAATGTGCCTTTTTCTCAGTAGGCCCATGTTCCAAATGAAGTCTTTCATTAATTTCATTCACATCGGGATTCACACATAATTCACGTTTGTGATATCATACATTTAGGCCTATACATAATACATATAGGCCTACATATAAACAACAAATTTAAACTACGTACATAATGTAGGCTTTAAAATATCTGAAGTTTAAAACAATCACAAACCACAGAATTATTTCCGAAATCACATAAATAGAACAAATAAATATTAAATATTTACAGAGAAAATTTTTGAATCCTCAGCTCGAACTGGCATGATGATGCTATCTACAAAATAATATTTATTTCAAAATAAGTTCAGTAATTGTCTTCACCATGATTTTATGATTATTTTATTAATAATTTTATATTTTTATAAATTATATACTAGTAATTCTTAAAATTGTATTCTGCAAAATTTGTATTCAACAAAATACTTGTATTTTAAAAATAGTTTTTACATATTCCAGTATATTTTTAATTAATTTTATTTATTTCTCATTAAAAAATGGACCAGCCCTACATCATGCATATCATCTCAGTTTTGTGTGTGGTCGGTCGTCAGAGCGAGTTGTGTATTATGTTGCATGTGACGTCACGATTTTCCTCCAAGGCGACTGCACACATACACAGTCGCACAGCACAGCACAGTGGCACACTGGCAATCAATTTAGCGAGGGGATGAGCCATCGGACCTCCGTATGTAAAAAATAGCCGTCTGCTGTTATGTGTAGGCCCCAGTTACCATCCATCATGACCGGGATCAATTAACGCATTTCTACCACCAAATCACCGAAGCTAACCCCCATTATGGAGCTCTGAGGAAACAGAGGACATTCTGGGCTACTTACCGGACGATTTGGATATACCTTGGATGATATAATTTGGCATTTTTCCAGGATATTTTCGGCTTCGTACTAGGAAAAAACCAAAGCAGCGGTAGTGCCCATCTCCCGTATTCTTTCCCGTGTGTGAACTGAGTAGTACGGACCGGCAAATCTAGCAAAAATGGCGGACTTGGAGGCTGTGCTCGCTGATGTGAGCTATTTAATGGCTATGGAGAAGAGTAAATCGACTCCAGCAGCCAGAGCAAGCAAAAAAATAATGCTACCGGACCCTAGGTTTGTATAATTTTGCGTCCGATTTGTGGAATTATTGTTGCGGAAGTCGGGCTCGCCGTTCGAACGCGACCCAGCCCCCTTCCTTTCACTGTTTCTATGCGGCGGATTATATACAGAAAAATATTTTTAAATGTTTATTACAACTGGATTTTAATATCGTCCTTGCCTTGATTTTGCATTTTTTCTCTTCTCTTTCTTTTCATGATATTGCATTCATCAGCGTACGAAGTGTTATGTACAAATATCTTCAAGAAAGGAACGAGATTGACTTCGACAAGATTTTCACTCAGAGACTAGGTAAGCACCGTACGCGCTATGTGCTGCAGCCAGCCATAGCTGTTGCATCTAATTAACATGTCATGATAAATGGGATAGATCTGCACTGACTGCTAGCTGTCATGTATTTGTTTGGAGGATGTAACTAGCTTGAAAAATGGTGGCTCTAGTAAAAATTATGAAAGTGGATATTAAATTGTGGTGTACGGGTAAATTAATTAATAGAAATGTTTTTTTCTTTGTGCATTCATTCATTACTCAATATTTATGTCAATATGTCAAAATGTCATGGGCATTTTTTATGTGCATTGCATTTCATTGCTGTTGTTGTTGTATTGTTTGTGTGTGACCCCACAGTCTTTTACAGTAAATGTTTGTATGCTTTAGGATATTGATAATGATATGTGTCCTAAACATGTACATTAATATTATTCATGTGCACATATTTTCACATAGGGTATAATCTTCTTCCACGGTAAACCAAACAGCTTCCGTGGTAAACCTTATAGCGCCATCACTTGATGAAAGTACGTTATTACTGGGCGTGAGTTAAAAGCTATCTGGGCTAGAACTATTTGCGACTGTAGGGGTGTGCTTGCCCACAGGTAAAAAAATACTGCGTGGCGGTTAGGCCTAATAGGCCCTACGGTCTAGTTTAGAACAGGGGGTGGAAAGGAGGGTAGGCCTAGGCTACTACGGGGATGTGCGACTGATTCGGGGTGCATTTTGGTTTATTGATGGCCCTCAATTCCATGAAAATTTGGTTTAAGAAAGATTGTTTTTATTTATTTTTGTTTTAAATTAATTTGTTTCCCAAATTTTTATCGGAAAGTACGTGTGCCAATTTCTTTATTGTTAACATGGCGTGCGATAATAAATAGGCCTATTAATATAATTTTTAAATGCTATTCAAGTTATTATTTTGTTTTTAATTGAAAATCTAAAATAGTATAAAATCGTATATGATGCCTTAAATCAAAGTTTAAAACGTTCTTCCAATATTAATAACTATTATTAAATAATTCCTAACATCTCGGACAACACGCCTCCCCAACACACACACCCTCGTGGCGAAAGTCTACCTTGCACATCGTGTACACGCGTGCGTGCACCATCCAGCATTGTCGCTAAAATACACTACCGTACCCTATTACGAGCAATGGAATAGCCCGTCAATCATGCACAGTGGTTGCTCCTGGAAGGAAGATTATACCCGATGTGATGCGGTTGCTCATGGAAGACAAGAAGGATTATACCCCTTTTCCATATTTTTGCACACCTGTACCCGGGACATTTAAGCTTTAATACCCCCCCAAAAAGAAAGAAGCCATGCTATACATGTGTCCATGACTGTTCAGTTGTGCTTGTGATGGATTACAAATATGGTGGCAGAGGTGGGATATCGAATGAATTACTTACTTTATAGTACTGTCAAGACCCGGGTGTCAAAATAGTCATGGAACTTGGAAGCTGGAAGGCAATAATTACTATCTCAAGATGTTTAACAGGGTTGACTTGTATCATACACAGTAGAGAGTTTTGATTGATAATGCTATTTTTGCACATGAATGTAGGGCTAAATAGTGGTAATTATTGTAATTGTCCGGGGGTAAGTGGGAGTATGTCTCGTATGAGATTTTGGTGGCAGGAGTGGGATTATTTCTCCAGTGGGATTATTTCTCCAGTCAATCGGGGGGTGGGGCTAAAATCCAGGATCTTCCGACTTCCATACATGTAGATGCTGGGCCCTGGATTTGGTGGCAGGAGTGGGATTCTTTCTGGTAGAAGTCCAAGGTAGAAGGTGACTGAGGGGGGCTTGTATGAATGTATAAATTTAGAGTACCGGTACCGTAATAGGAGTTAGCATTTTATAGATTTTAACAAAATGACCCCTAATTAGCTCGAAGTAACTTTGACCCCCAGTATTTTTTCTAGGACATGGGAGCACATGTATCAGACATATCAAATTACATTCTGAATAAAAGCACCTTTTCATGAAATTTGATATCTACATGCAGGGTTGTAGCTAGGATAGTTTTAGTGGTGGGCAGCATTTAATGAAAATCTTGCATATTTGGCAATTTTTTGCCAAAATTGACAAAATTCTTGACTAACTAATCTAATAAAATTGTGCAATTTTGGCCCCTGACTGAGTGGTGGGCTCCTGCACTAAAATTGCAGCTGAGTGGTGGGCTCCAAAACTGAGTGGTGGGCTCTGCCGCCCACCACCGCCCACCACTGCCCACTGTAGCTATATCCCTGTCTACACATATTAATTAACCGAAATGGCTGAAAATGCACCCCAAATCTGCCACACTCCCGTATCCTTATTTCCATTGAAAGAATCTCTCTCCCCCACACCCCAGTTTAGTGTCTGTGCTACAAAATGTACTTGTATTGTACATTTATTGTAAAGTTACAATGTATTGTATGTGAAATGTGATGTCAATCATGCTTCTTAATTTCATCAAAGCTACAATGTACAATGTATGTTTACATTTATGCATAAAAAGTTACATTTAAATGGGCCTGGATCTAGACTTTAAGTGAACCTTTGTCAAGGTTGTTGTCCATTCCTGTGCTGTGTTTGAAACACATCCGGTTGTCTACTATAAAATATGAAGCTAGTGTTGCCACTTCTTTATACCACTATGTTGCAGCATAATGAGAAAATGATTTATCCAGTGAAAGATTATGAAATTTACAATGTAGGGTCTAAAATGCAAAGCTGCAAGTTCTGGTATCGGTACTGTAATTTAACAACAATAACTTTCAAAATTTTGTTGAATTGCTAGAACTTGCAACTTGTATGCATGCATACTGTGCATTCACCAGCCTTGTTTACAAATATACTCTGAAAACCCATAGCAGGCTTATAGAAATAGATTGGAACTAAACAGGCAAAGGGTCAGAATTTCTGAAATTTTAAGCAAGTTAGAACTGTTTGTTTTAATAGTCTTTGGAGTTTTCTGGCTCCTTTCTGAAATTCTGATTGCTGTTGTTTAAAATGCATCTAACTACAAACACCGCCCTACATGTAAATAGCTTTTTGTGACAAAAAAGAGTTAATTACCAGTACGGTATTGCAAAAATTACTTGTCCTCCTGTTGTTGACTTGCCAGACCCAGACCCTCATTGATGTTTGAGCTTGCGTTTCAATTTCTACATGTACTTCCATATTTGTTCCAATAAGCGTCCATACCCCAATAAGTGCCCAGTCGCCCACCCAGGGTATTTTCAATTTGCTAAAGGGTACCATTAATGTTAAGTGACTGATAGACATTGATACAGTGAAATAGCTTGAGGAATTGAAGTCCTGTGTAAACTAGCTTGAAATACATTTACTGCATCAGAAAAGCTACTAGAACATCTCTGGACCCTATTATAACGTAGGTAAATTTGTCTGTAATAAATGGCCCTTACGAAAAAATTAGGTAAACCAGGTAAAAAATAAGCGTCCACCCTAAATGACTTTGTGAGTACGGTAACCATGAATCGCCAATAATCTGTGTCTGATCTTTTCTTGATTTACAGGGTTTCTACTTTTCAAAGATTTCTGCGAAAATGTATATGATAAGCCAGTACCACAACTCAAATTCTATGAAGAGGTAAGCACAGACTCAGTACAATGTATATGTTAAAGGACCCGATATACCGTACCGTATTTCCTCGAATAGTCGCCCGCCCTCAAATAAACGCCCCCATCACTTTTTTCAACCAAGATGTTTAAAAATGTCGATATTTCCATGCTATCTTGTGTAGTAAGCTTACCAAGTTGCCCACATAAATCGATAATCAGCGAAAATCTGATCAGAAGTCGTGTTTCTAGTTCATAGTTTGTCATTTCAGCATGATTTTTAAGCTTACCTATAAATGATTTTAATAGAAATTATCATTCTAAAATGACCTTTAATAACCCCCCCCCCGTTTGGAAAATGCAACACCCCAGGTGACGTTATTTGAGGAAATACGGTATTTGGAAAATTCATTAAAACTTGCGTAACATACAATGTTTTCTACAAGCATTCATGCAAAAAGAACATGTACGGTACATGTAGAGTTAAATGTTTCTTACAAATGTGACTAATTTCTTATGAAATTACTGTAAGTGTAAAGCATGATGATCTTGAAATATATTGATATCAAATTCAAATGAAAATCGGGATATTTCCGAAGATATAAAAAAGCTATTGAATTAGTCTTGACTGTGATAACATGTTTGAGACCAAGGAATTCAACAGTTTTTTGATGGTATCTTCGGAAACTTATACACCCTTTAATTTGGAACTCCTTATTTTAATTGATAATGAGAAAATCAGGTCTTTCATTTGATGTCAATGTGATGCGAAAGCAAAATCAGTCGGAACTCAGAAATATTGATTTTGAGATATATAGCCAAATAAAGGAAATATTTCCTTTTGTTTCCTGTTGTTTTGGAAACCCTTAATTGCCCATATCTTTGGAACTGTTTGTTCAATTTCATTCAATGGGGTTTTCTGAAAATTTATATTTCCGAGTTCCGACTGATTTTGCTTGATCATATTACATGATCATGATGATTATTTATCATTTAAAAAAACCCACTATACTTACCAGTATCACGCTGTATAAATGTCAGTAATTCCATCAGGAATTGGTCACATTTACAAGAAACATTTATGTGTTCTTTTTGTATTAAATGTTGGAGGGGAAGGGAAAGTTAGATAGATGACACCCGAAATCATGCGATTATCCAATCAGATTATGTGTCTACGTAATAGACCACTCCCACTGACTAAGAAAAATTGAATAATTTGCACCTTGACTAAACGAAATCTGACCGATTTTGTTTCCATTACAAGAAACTAAAAATAGCCTGTTTATGTCTTTTTTTTGCCTGCTGTAAAGTGTAAGATAGTTTTATGATCGCCATTTTATGAGAATAGCCATATGGCCCAAATCCTAGTCTTTGCTATAAATAATGTTATGGTTGTTACCAACCACAAGCCTGGAAAATGTGTTTTTCCTTGGAAATTGCATTTGGAGGAGATGTTTGCTTTCTCAAGAACTCTGAAAAAACATGCAAGAGATGGCTTCAACACATGACAGCCAGCACCCTAGCTGAGCAGACAACAGGGTATAAGCCAGGATTTGAAAGTAGGGCATCCAACTCAGTCTGGGGTTTTGGAAGAGCGCCGCCAACGACCGAAATCCGGCTAGTCACCAAACCAGGAAGTAAACAAGCTTAAAACAAAATGGCGCCCATCGAAGTCGTACTTGTGAAAATGTATAATATAAAAGTGCCTTTTTTTATCTAGACATTTACATATGTAAATAGAGGCTCCTAACAGTGGTTTGTTACCTTTTTATAGACATTAAGAGGCTCCTCCAGTGGTTTGTAACATTCAACATGATTATATATCGCAAAAGGTTTATTTTGTGGACGGCCTCATGGATGGCTTTAGCATTTTGTAGGCCATCCATTCTTGTGACAGGACGGCCGGACGGGTCTCTAGCTAAAGCTTTGACAGACAGTCAGGGGAGGTTTCTATTGTTCAATGGATAATTGGCCCCTTCCAGCCGTTGATGGTGTTTTGGGGCTCGCCTAACTCCAATCAGTCCAGGATTAGTGAAGCCAGGCTACACAATCATCCTCGCTCTCAGTTTTCCACTTTGCTAATTCCGGCCTGATTGGAGTTAGCCAAACCAAAATGCCAGCAACTGCTGGAAGGGGCTAATTATAAGAAAACTCCACTTGAGTACCTGATGTGAGGGTCGGGTCGGTCAGCTGTACATGTATAAGGGGCTGTGCAATAATTATGAGCCCCGGGGGGGGGGGGGGGAGAACGGCTCTCCAAATCGCTTCCCCCCCTCTCGGCCCGCCAAAAATCGGTTGCCCCCCCCCCTCTCGGCCCGCCAAAAATTCTTTGCCCCCCCTTGAACATGCCAAATTTTTTGGAGCCCAAATTGCCAACCTTAAATGGTCTAGATGTATGTTGCGAGCGCAGCGAGCAGGAAAATTTGCATATTTCCGTACTGTTTTCCTAAGCCTTTTAGAGCGTTTTATTAAAAGGCGCCCCATGAATGCATGCCAAAATTGCTTGCCCCCCCCAATTTTACCCTCCCCAGGGCTCATAATTATTGCACAGCCCCTAATGCTGGTTTCATACTACCCTGCCGCTTGCCAGCTGAGCGGCGTGCGCACGCCAGCATTGCAGACAAACAGACACAATAAAGGCTTGTCATTGGTTGAAACGCCCTGCCGCTTGCCGCAGCGGCAAGCGGCAGGAAAGTATGCTGGAGGCTTAAAGCTCCAGGAGTATACATTGTAGCAGTGCACAAGAGATCGGGTGCATCACCATAACACATACCGTACGATGAAAAAGCTGCACATTGCTGCGTTTTGTTAGAGTACTGTTATGTTTTAATGTTTTACGACAAGTTCTTGTGACAAATTTTCAGTATGATACCTCTGAAGACATTTCCCATATAGTAGAAACACAGTGAAGCGAAGGTTGGCTGTTGTACAGGATGTCCAACAAACTGTTAATATGGTCAAGGCACCCAGGTTTTTAGTTAAACTCCGATACACACCATAGAGTAATTATATATCTGGTAGATACATATTATTTTCAGCATCAGGAGAAACATGTTGGTTGTTAGGGAAGAAGAATTTGGGTTGGCTAGTAATGCTGGGCAACAAAAGTGGAGTGATACAGACTTATTAAACAAGCAAATTTATGATGGGACTGTGTAAGGTATCAATAATGTATATCATTCTCTTGTATTCAGTTTCAAATATTATCTGGTAACTAAGCAAGTAACCTGATATTAATACTGTAACCACTCGGGTATAAGCCCACCCCCCTACATGGCAGATTTCGCATCAAAAATGGGGGTGGGCTTATAACCGAGGAAGGGCTAGTGCTTGAATTTAAAAATAAGAACAATCGCCCTCATTTGTATACATTGTATGCCCAATGTACCAGTAATTTCTATCTTCTATGTCAATTTCTTAAAATTATAAGTGTGGAATGTTAATTATCAACTGATATTTTTTATATTTGTTCTTAAATATGAGAGCAAAGCATTATAAATATTGATTTGATTTAAGAACTTGGCCAAAATTTGGATTATACCTGAGTGCACCCTTGTTCCCAGAATGTTTTGAAAAATAGGGGGTGGGCATATAGTCGAAGGTGGGCTTATACCCGGGTGGTTATGGTACATGTATTGTATATGCCTTATAATGCCTACACTGAAACCTAATTAATGCTCCTCCCATAATAAGCGATCCCTTTTCGATGCACTTGTACATGTACAACTAAATTCCATCAAATGTCTGAATAAAATGACCTTTAAACCTTTCAGTTTAGGAGTATGATGATTTTGATTTCAGAAACACTGTATTTTGAAAGTTTATACCGTATTTAGTCAAATAGTCGCCCCCCCTCAAATAAACGCGCCCCACCACTTTTTTCAACCAACATGTTTCAAAAATGCTGATATTTCCATGCTATCTTGTGTAGTAAGCTTACCAAGTTGCCGGTTGATAATAGCGTCAATAATTGGCGAAAATCTGGATTGGAAACCCGGAAGTGAACCAGAAGTCAACTGCAACCAGCGAAATATGCAACTATGTTACTATCAAATACTATCAAATATCTCTATCTTTGATCTAGCGATAAATGGTGTACATGTAGTTATGGTTATTCCATTTTTCAGGATTTTATTCGCATTGTCAGATACATTGTACATGTATTTATTTGATAATTGTCATTTTTATAATTATATTTTGATTTGATGACCTATAAAAGATCTGGCCTACTGTACCATAAAATCATTCTATCTACTGTCTGTGTAATTTGAAACTGAAACAAAATAATGTGATTGTGATATAAGTTGGATGACTGGAGTTTTAAAATAAATGTATCATATTTTCCCTGGCTTATTTTTCATATATGGTCATTTTCACGGTAAAGGGTGTAACTTTGGATTTTAAACATTTTAATCCGTAGTGTTCTAATAAAGCCACAGAATTCCATGATTTTTGGCCACATAAGTCATCTAGTTAGCAGCTACCTTGGGTAGCATAATCAGCTTTGGGAGTTACTGCGTTCAGTTTTAGCAGGCTTAAATGTACTTAATATTGCCATTTTGAAAAACTATAAAAAACAGTAACATTTTTGTAAAACCCTGTTTTCTTCAGTTAGTTCATGGATAATTTTTCTTATCCTGAAAGTACAGTCATATGTTCAGTAAACACTGCCACATTAGATTTAATTGTGAACAGCCCTGTATTTTTGATAACCGGACTTCGATGTTTGTCGTTTCTGAGGCTTCGTTTTCCGTTAACAATTGTTAACAAACTTTGTGGGTGTAGCTTTGGTTCATAATTCTTGGTTATTTCTTCACTTCTTCTTGATTCATAACAGTTGTTATCTTAAGGGGGTACTACACCCCTGCAAAATTTTGTGCCTATTTTTGCATTTTTCTCAAAAAATATAGCCCATTGGTGACAAGTAAGATATGTATATTATAGGGGCAAGGACTACAACTACTGCACTGAAAATTTTATTTCAGCACAGACAACAGTTGTGGAGTTACAGTCAAAAATGAGGGAAAACCAATATTTGATCAATAAATCAATAACTACTTGCCTTGAGTTGCTGAATCTTCAGTGCAGTAGTTGTAGTCCTTGCCCCTATAATATACATACCTTACTTGTCATCAATGTACTATAATTGTTGAGAAAAATGCAAAAATAGGCACAAAATTGGCCAGGGGTGTAGTACCCCCTTAACTTGAAATGGGTAACAAAAATTAGTCGATTTGCAAGCTTTTAAAATTTTTATAAAATCTTGACTTCAAAGAGCCGTTTTTCGTTAACTTTTTGAAGCCTCCGAAACAAACTGTTCAGCAAGCTTGTGCAAATATAAATAAAAGAGCTCATCCAATCTATTTATCAAAATGTAGCAAAGTAGATCCTCAAGTCACATGTTTTTAAAACATGCAGATATATATCACCGTTTGAAAATGGGACCCAATACAAACTTTCCGTTAACAATTGAAGCCTCCGAAACAAATGAAGCCTTCGAAACAACAATAAGATTAATTATCATCTATGCATATCTAAATTGGTGTGTTTCATACTGATATCTGCATTGTAATTATTACTTGATATGTGCAGAATGTCATAAATTTAAAAAAATTTTGACATTATGGTTAATGTTTGAAAAATATACTGATACCCCAAAAAGCCTGTTTCGGAGGCTTCACATGCAAAAAACACCATACATAACAAATGGGTGAAAAAATTAACATGTGATAAATCTACAATATCTGCCGCATAGAATCATTGATTCAATACACACAAGAAAATAACAGCTTAGATGATCCCAACACTGTTGTTTTCAAAAAACTACTTCTGCAATGTTTAACAATTGTTAACATGAAGCCTCCGAAACAAAAAAAATGACTTGCTGGGATAATTTAATTTTTGTCACAACTGAAATTCAATACTTAGAAGCAAAGCATGAAAATTGGTAATTGTGATATTTTTTTACCTATTTTTTTATGTCAACTTGTAGTAGTTAGCCAAATATTTTACTTTTATTATCACCTGTGTTGTTAACTGAAGCCTCCGAAACACGAATCGCTTGAATTGCCAATTCTAAAAATAACTCCAATTTCTGTGAAACTTGGCTGGGAGGTTCCTTTCATCAAGTAGTATTTGTACATGAAGTTAGACATTCAAATTATTTTAGGAACCCAATTAAAACTTAAAAAATATGTTTAAGGTTTGGAAATTTCCATTGTAAATGACACTTGATGTTAAAAATTTTCAAAACTGCAATTACAAACATAGCAAAACATGGTATACAATTTAACTTATATCTGTTGACTTACTTTGGAATGGGATTTCACATGTATTCCAGCTTTCATGTCATAATTTTCTGAGGTTATGTAAAATACATTTTTTCTTAGATTTTAACCAAAATGTTATGGAAATGTCAATTTTTTTATTAGAAATCAAAAGGTTTCAGCCTTGAAACATTATTTTACTGGAATTTAAGTTGCTTCTATGCATGATTTCAGTAAACAGAAACATATTTAAGTGGTTTGAAATTTTGACCCTAAAAATCAAAAGTTACACCCTTTACTGTGAAAATGACCATATTCTGTCTTGCAGTGGCGTATAATTCTTTTGGACATGGGGGGGGGGGGTGAGGTTGGAAAAAAATTCTCGAAGTATACTGAATCCAGCATCTTTTGGCTCCAGAATAAGTTTATGGAACAAATGTGCGCGAAAATTTTGAAGCCAAACTGTTGAAATATGGTGCACTAGCGGAATAAATTTGCGCGAAGTGTGGAAAATGTGCACTTTTAAATCCCCCATCCCCCCGTGATCTACGCCTATGCTGTCTTGTCGAGAGTTGAGAGTACCGCCATGTTGGATTTTGTAGTGGCAGATTTGAATTTTGTGAGTGAAGTTTAACCTAACACTGCTGGGTGTATATCATCGCGATTTGTCCGTACGCCAGTGAGTGGTGATGCAACTGTGTGTACACACTGGATCAAATCAGGAAAAATGTGTGATTTTTGAGTGCAAATGTCGTGTACATCAGTTTTAGAAAAATTGCGATTTGCACGATATATGCATTTTCCAAAAAGTTCAAATAATTTGCCATTTAATAAATTAAATTACGTGGCGCAGAGTTGAATTCAATATAATTCAAGTCCTATACATGGTCTATTTTCTATACTTTTTTTAATGCACCATGGAGTGTATTGCAGATTTCCATGGATTAATTCTTTCAATTTTTTTGGAAAATGAATACTTTAAAGTTGGATATCTTGGAAAAATCTTAAACTTTATGGCCAAACTGAAAATTCATGATTATACCCAAAATTCATAAATTTTTGCATGTTGCGAATTCTCCCGTGCTTACAGGTTGGGTGGTGGGGTACAGAGGGCAACACCCCTGCCCTCCAGATTGGGCTGAAGCTTACAAGTTACAAAAGCTGATGATAAATTGCTAAAATTGTCATTGAGATATCCAACAGATAGCTTGTATTGTTGATATGTGTATGAAAATAAAAATATCCCAAATATTGTAGGCTATAGAAAACACATGTAGACTGGAATGTGGTCATTGATACTCACCTTTAGGATACAAAACACATTGTAAAGCAAAATATCTTTTGCGGCACATGTACACTATTTGAAAACAGCCATCAGGTAAATTTGCAGCTCATGTAATTTTCGTGAAATAGAGGTTACTCATGTGTGACTTCTAACAAAAGGCACTGGTTCCCGTAGTATTCCTCATTCAAACCAATTCAATGCATGACCTCGGAGTTACCTGCATGACTTTGGCGGGCTATTTTGAAACAGTTATGGTTGCACATTCAGGTACTTCTTTTGAAAGTCCTAAACAAGGTATAGCAGTCGCTAATAGGATATGCAGAGGCTCTTATAGAACACGGATAACCTCTATTACACATTTTCTATAGAAAAAGAAACATTTGCGAGCATAAAAGCTTCATGTATCTCAATCTATGTCACTCGCAGAATTCACAAAATGTTCAGGCACATGAACATTTCATGCTTTATTGTAAAAGTGGTAATTTTCGTGTGTGTAATATTTTGTGCTTTGCTGATTTTGAATTGCTTGTTTTTAATTTCGCGATTTGAGTCTTCTTACATACATGTAGACCTATGTATTAAATAAAAGAACAAATTTGCATGTTTTTATTTTCGTGGTAGCTGTGTTGTGCGCGAAAAGTGTGAAAATTAATGTACCACGAAAATGTGCACTTTTACAGTAATTGATAGCAGGGTGGTATAGATGGCCTGCTGACCAGATGATATCACAATATCATGGAGCAAGCAGTGTCCGGTCTTAAAGTATTATTCAGATTCCTTTTACAAAACCATCGCGTATACGTGCGAGACGTCAAGCGTGTGCCTTGGGCCATGTGCAAAATAATACGCGCTGGACGGCTAGCAGTATGCTTAATTTGTAAAAGGAAATCTGAATAATACTTTCGGGTCAGTGACTCTTGGAAATCTAAAGGTATCTTGTCAGGGGTAGCATGAGCACAAAATATCAAAGGGTCCAATTGAATTTTTCTGAACCCTTTGGTACCTGCAAAACTAATATTTAAGGGGTTCAATGAGAATTTAAGGAGTCCATTTGTGCAAAATTCTAAACTTTGGAACTGGTCAAATATTCCAGTGAAATTATTAGTGTCATTGGCCTATGGCGTTTCAGAAGATTTACTGATCAATCTTTTTATTTTTATATTATTAATTGACGATTCTTATATACTGATTTACGCCTCCATGCATCGTAAAATTAAGGAGTCCATACAGTTTTTATCGGACCCTTTGATCACTTTCAACTGTGATTTAAGGAGTCCAAAATGGCCAAAATAAAAAAATAAGGAGTCCCTGACTCCCTGGACGCGCAGACTCCTTATTATGCCACCCCTGCTTCTTGAGGTTTTTTTCAGCCACTGGGTGTGCCTGTTACAGCTTGATGGTCGGCTATGAAGTCTTCTATGCTGAAGTTATATGTGGACATCCATATCAAAAGGATGCACTTGTCGGCTGCTACATGTGTCTCTTTTACATAATAGCTAGCAATATATACCAGACTCATCTCAAGTGGAAGTCACTTCAATTAATCCCCATGTCATATGGTTTAGGAATGCTGATAACATTCTTTGGTGACTTGGTATGATATAGTGACCTACACTTGAGATGAGTCTGGTACATATTGCTAACTATTATGTAAAAAGAGACACATGTAGGTGCTGACAAGTGCATCCTTTTGATATGGATATACACATATGTGATGCAATCAAGCAAAATCAGTTGAAACTTAGAAATATTAAATTTTCAGTTATAGGATAGTAAAAAGCATACAAACTGCATTTTGCCGGAAACCCCATTGAAATTGAATAATCAGTTCCAAAGATATGAGCAATTAAAGAGTTTCCAAAACAGCATGAAACTAAAGGAAATATTATTACCTTTGTTTGGCTGTATCTAAAAATCAATATTTCCGAGTTCCGACTGATTTTGCTTGATCGCATCACATATAATGCTATACAAATTGTTACTTTCAGATTATTGAAAGTATGAAAAGCAATTAGAAGCTGAATTTATACATGTACCTGATCATTGAGTGATTGGATGCACCACTTTTGGAAAGGGATGGGCAATCGCCAAATTTTTCAGTGCATCACCCGTCGCTTTTGCATTTATATTTATACTAATTAGGGCAATAGTGATTGCAGACGACAATTGAAATGCTATAAAATACATTTTTAAAACATGGTAGCTGACAAATTTGAACAACAGTGCAGTGTAAATTGTATAGTATTGTCATTTGCCAGTGCAACATAGTTCATGTTGTGAAATATGTGTCACATTTTTGCTTGCCATTTTGAAAAGTTCAATCTCAACAGGTCAATATTTGACAAGAAATTTACACTACATACATGTACAATGTGCATTCTGTATGGTGTGTAATCCGAGGTCTGTATTATTGAGGGGAGGGATACGAGGGGAGGGGTGGAATCTTAATGGAAAGTAATGTGCTGATATGTGCAGCTCTAGATTTGAGGTGTAGTTCCTGGCTCTATTGTTTATAGATTCAGGTGCAAATTTCATAAAACTGGTTTAAGGGGTGATTTTTAGAAATTTTCTCAAAAAATCTTGATGAAATTGTTACAAAATTTTGCCACATTTTGAACAGAAATAATTTCAGGCTAGGTAATACCATATATTGTCTGTAATAAATATCCCTGTCATGTAATTTTTCAAAAAAGGCATGGAGGCAAATTGTCAGTGAAAAAAGCTTAAAATTGCTGCAAAATATCGGAAGTATCACTCCCTTCCCTCGGACTCGGAGGTTCACTGGTTTGTTTCTCTTTAATCATGTAGGGCAGCACCCATGGGATATGATATTACGGTGGTAAATACTACAAAATTACACCTCAGTGTATTTAAAGGAAGAATGTGATTTACTCAGTGAAATTTTATGAAAATTAAGTGATTGTGAAAGTCAACACTGACATGATTGATGCAAGTTTCTATGCCCTGAGTGTGTAATGGTCATAAAGTGGGATCCAAATAATAAGCATCTCAAATATCTTCAAATGTCAATAATCTGAATTATCTGATTTTCAGATTTGTGAATTCTGATGAGAGAAAAAATAAACATACATGTACAAACAAACAAATAGCCCAGCCTAGACCTATTTTTTTTATGACCAAATTTAATAAAAACATTCACTCTACTGTCTATGACAAAATATATCCTCAATACGTAAACTGTATCAGCAACAAATAAATACCATCCATGTAAGAAATTAAGGGATCTAAAATGAGCGTTTATTGCGTTTCGACAGTATTTTTTGTGGGACATGAGAGCACCTCGGACCTATCGAATTGCGTTCTGAATACGAAGCATGTCTTTCTGATATCAAATAATTTTCATTTTTTGAAAATCACAATATAATACAAATTTTATGACAAATTATAGAAATTTGATATTTTTCAAATTTTGATATATAACAGTCCTCGAAGTAAATTATATAAATCTAATGATATATTCTTAAAGTGTATGTAGCAGGGAGGAGGAAAAGCCGACGGTCAATTGAAAATTTTGACCTTTCATATTGAAGATATGGATTTTTTTTCCCAAAAAGACCTAATTTGTTTTGGTGTTTTGGGAAAAAAATCCATATCTTCAATAATGAAAGGTCAAAATTTTCAATTGATCGACTTTTCATCCCACCTACATACACTTTAAGTATAAATCATCAGATTTATAAAGTTTACTTCAAGTACTGTTAAATATCAAAAATATCAATTTTAATGATTTGCCATAAAATGTGTATTAAATTGCGAATTTCAAAAATCAAAATTATTTGATATCAGAATGACATTCTTCAGTATTCAGAATGCAATTCGATATGTCTGATGTGCTCTAATGTCCCACAATAAATACTGTCCAAACGTTCATACCCCACCCCTTAAAATTAAAAATAAAATGTTTTGAACAAATCAACATATGTCATCTTAAAATGTGTATCAATCAAGCTTTCCAATATGAAATCCTAATGTACCGGAGTTGAAATTCTGGTCAAGGACAAATAATATTAATATTTTTCCATTTCCTCAATCAGGAAAAAAAATCTTGATTTGCTGTTCATTTTGTGGTTATAAATATTGCAGTAATGATTTTGACATTGCAATATTATTAAAAATTTAAAAAGCATTTCTGAATTGGCAATGACGTAACTTTATAATTGTAGCTAAATTCGAAAACAAATTTCTTACGCACAGTTACTTGATTACGTCAAAGAAATATAATGATGCTTTTGAGGAATTTAAATTAATGAAAATGGAAATTAATTGTTATTAATTATAGGTTAGTATTGATAACAGAGTAATTAATAACAGGGTTATCATTATTTGGTTAAAGGTCACCGTCAAGAAAAAATGCATTTGTTTCAGTAATTAGTGTCTGAAAATTTGAAATGTATCACAAGGAAAAAGGCATACTAGTAACACTAGGATCCACAACAAGCTCATCCATCAGTGTGCAGTTCTTTAACCCGCTACATTTGCACATTCATTGAATGATCTTTGAAAATCTGGGTACATATCTACATGTAATGAATTGAATTGAAATGAACAAAAAACACATTTCGATTCATTCAATGCATTGAATTGAAACGAAAAAAATTAAAACATTTCAATTCAATTCACTGAATTGAAATGAAAAATGGCCAAAATCAAATTCAATTCAATTCCTATTCCAATGCATTGAAATAACACTAGATCACACCTGTACATATGTAATACAGCATTATGTAAGAAGCACACATAGTGTAGCCAATGGTAATATTGCTGTCTACTGTAGATAGCTCAATACTGACATGTAATCCAAGAATTGCATGACATGCTCTAGATGCGCTCACACACTCTGTATACTAAGGCACTCAGAGGCTCGTAAAAGACACTAAAATAAGATTACAGGTATATGTATGGTGATTAACTAAATTGCACACTACACGTAGAATGACTAGATACCATTTTTGTTTTTCAGCTCAGCAATTTCTTGACATGGTGCACTTATAGAGCTGCATTTTTTCATCTTGTGATACATAGCAAAATGTAGGGAGCCTTCAAGTGGCCCTATATTTACTATTTTTCCCATATTTTTGAACCCTTTGTATATTTTCCATTCCTACATTGTTACAAAATACTAGAATCACCAAATACTCCTTTACTGTCTCTGATACCATTAGGCCAAAAAAAATTGTTGTGTTGCCCTCAAGTGGGAAAATGGGAAATTTGGGTTGACGGTCGGATTTCTTTTTTTTTTTTTTTTTTTAACCTTCAGTTTTTAAAAATCGCTTCATTGATTTTTTGAACAAATCTGTAAAAATCATCATTAAAAAAAAAAAAATGCCGACCCTGGTCGGGCGGTTGAGGGCAACACAACAAATTTTTTTTGGCCTACCAACTGTATTTGACTTTCACCATCCTATATTTTCATAAAAAATGTTCCTACACGTATATTAGTCCTATATTTTTGCAAGGGCTAGCTTGAATCCCTGAAAATGATAATAATACAACTAAATAGAAATTTATATTTTCGAAGAAACAGATTGAGTAGTAATTATCTATGCAGGATTTCCATTCTTAACTGACCTGCATGAAAATACTGTCCTAAGATGAATGATATTGATCGGTTTGTTTTCTCAAGTTCAGAATTCAAGATGTTTCAGATAGCTATCCATTTTCAAGGCTTCTGGAAATTAAGAGATTGTCAGAGATTTCTGTACAAAATATTTTGCTTTGGAACTATATCATGGGACGATCAGCAATTTATGTACAGTATAGGCCAATTTGATCAACAAATATCGTAAAATATCATACCTGCATGTAAACTATATCATAAACATTTTAATTCCCTATAAATTTCAGCATACAGTGTTGTATGTAGCCTGTGTACCTTAACCATGGTTTCTGAATTTAACGCCCTTCCTTCAGCCGGTCGCGCAAACGAATGTAAATCATATCTTCATTTTATTTTGATGTCAGATTTTGTCCTTCTCAGATTGCTTTGATGTTTGGCATTGCTTCCCTTTATTAAATAAATGAATAAATAAATAATAAATAAATTTTGGATTTATAAAGCGCCTTTCTCCAGATCTTAGAGGACTCAAAGCGCTGTAATTTCGCTGCAATGGTGAATCATCACAATCAGATCGCATCAACTAGGCCAGTTGCTGCCGAACGGCGCACACCGATCTGCAGTAACATCCACCAATTATCTGTGCAGCTCCCCAAATGCCATTGGGTGAAGGAAGTTTTGATAACCAAACAACTAATCACCAATTTTTGCAATACAGGAGGAAACCGGAGATTCCGGAGAAAACATGCGAGAGCGAGCATGGAATCGGGATAAACAAAGTGCACATGAGTCCTTGGGCCTCGCCGTTGATTGAACCCGGGACCTCAGTGGTGCAAGGCGAGGGAACTACGGCTGTGCCAACTCGCTCCCCCACATTAATGCTATGCTTATTCCAAACAATTGCAAAATTTGAAGAATTTTATGTTATGGTTTGACAATTCACTGATAAATACCTATAATTCAAAATTTTGATGCAAAAGTTGTGATACTTTTTTCAACCAATGAAAGTAGAAGATAATTGCGTTAAAAAGATTGGATATGACCAAAATGGGTTCGTACATAGAACTAAATGAAATTGAGAGAGAACAAGATAGAATCTAAAAATAAATATGTAAACAAAATTTAATAAAGTGACTTAAGAAAATTATAGATAAGATTAATAACAAGCAAACAAAATATTTGTAAACTGAACAACAATCTTACCCAGTGTAAATCAATATTGCCATGGAAAATATAAATTGCTAAACAGCGAATATAAACTATAATCTAATAATATTTATAAAAATTTTATTTTGCATCAAATACATAAATGTATTTGTTACAAATTTGTAAACATGGAATTTACACTATTGATCTGGAAACATGCTGCGTGTAATTATAGGCTTTGAAAAAGCAAACAAACAAATAACCCCCGGTCTTTTCAGAGCTAACATAAAGTACAATATTGTTGTGACATGAAACATGTCTCACTAGGGGATTTTGTACTTTTTTGGTTTGGTATGGAACAAAAAACCAAAAAAGAAACACCCACAAAAAAACAACCCAGTGATTTATAGTACGCAAAGCATCGATCAGCATACAGGAATTCCCTGACCTGGGTTCACTGACCACTGTGGCCCAAGACACATAAACCATAAATAATAGCAACATTTAGGGACTTGCAGCTAAATAGTGCACACCCTATACACACCACAATAAACCATCACAGCCAGGATCAGCCCCCTAAGTTCTCTTACAGGTAAACAAGACAAGCAAGCAGTTAGTTCCTTGCCCAGGGGAATTTCAAGTTAGCTCAAATATTTACAAGAATAAACAGAAACTGCGCCAGGGATCAAACTCACATCGTCAAACACCAATGCACTAGAGTCTAATGCCAATTGAGCTTAGGGGCTGTGCAATAATTATGAGCCGGGGGGTAAAATGTTCAAATGGCTTGCCAAAAATCGGCTCACCAAAAATTGCTTGCCCCCCCCCCCCTCTCGGCCGCCAAAAATCTTTGCCCCCCTTTGAACATGGCAAATTTTTGGGATCCAAATTTGCAAATCTTAAATGGTCTAGATGTATGTTGCGAGCAGGAAATGTGTGCCAAAAATCGCTTGCCCCCCCTCTTGACTTGCCAAAAATTGGTTGCCCCTCCTTTCAGCTCGTAAAAATATCTTCCCCCCAATTTTACCCTCCCCAGGGCTCATAATTATTGCACAGCCCTTACTGACTGACTGGCTGGCTGATTAAGCACTCATCAACTGGAAGACCGAAATGATGATCAAGTTGTTAAAATTGATGTAGAAAGCAAGTTCGAACATTGTTTGAGAAGTTGAGAACATTGAAAACGTAATACCCCCCTTTTTTCTTACACAGACATTTCTTGTGAGCATTCAATTTGATTTCCAATACATAGTCAAAACCTCCTGTGATACCATTGATTCAGAACATTAAAAAGGCATATAGGGAAAACATGCATATAGCTTAATCCTAACCCTACCCGTGGTTTTTGTGCTATCGGAAGAGAAAGAAGGACCGAAAAAGGAGAGAAGATGAAGAAGAAAGTCACTTGGCACCCCCGGGATTCGAGCCTCGGACCCCTCGCATGCCACATGCAGAAGATCCCCAGCATGTAGCTACACAGGTGGCGTTGGCCCGCCAAGCGATTCCATGGGTATATATGACTTTGTCTGATTGCGTCATCAAGTCCCGTGGAATCCGTGCACGCAGAGCGGTTTTAATAGTGAGCTTTAGTGAGTCCTAGTTGGGTTAGGGTTAAAATCTTAGTTTGTATCATCAAAATGCAAAGTAAAAACAAAATAATACCCAGCTTTTCTACACTTATGTGTACGGTACAATAATTATTACTTTTTCACCTGATACATTTTACAAGCAACAAACGATATTTGTTGTATGGCCATGGAGCAGCGCTTTCCCAGTCAGCCAGCCAGCATGTGTATGCTGAGCAAGTAAAAGAGTCAGTTGATCAGCCATGCTAAATGACCTTTGGTATTTCGTAGTGACCCAGGGTATGATGCTGGCTGCTAGTCTCTCCTACATACTTGAAAATGCTACTGTTAATAAAACAGCACAATTTAACTGTGTGAAAGTCTAGTGTGCTCCTTACTCGTCTTCATCTGCATGTGTATGTGTGTGTTGCTGTACACACTAGCCGTTGAATTTACCCGATTATCAAGAAGAATTTGTAACAATTGCAATTTATACAAATATTTTACAGGTTGATACATGTTGTTCTTTAAAGTTTAATTTAGAAAATCATGATATTGTCAGCATGTTTTTATTTAATTTTTCAACAAAAGAGCTGTCAATTTATGTAAATTTTGTGTGGAGTAACGCTGATATTGTGTCCAGTGCGCTGTCGGATTCCCCAATGGGTTCTGGAGTGTTTAATTGCTGTCTGATAATGCAAATAAAGTTATGTTTGCTGTATTACAGCGAAGTATTTTTTGTTTGTTTCTAATTTTTATTTTTTTAAAGCCTTCCCAATTTGAAAGATGGAAGTGGACTGTTAACATGAAAGTAGTTGGAAAGGGGTGTGTGTTGGGCATTGGTTTAAGAGCTTTTGTAGTGGCATAGTTACATGTAATGCAATTCTTGAGTCTTGACCCTTCACACTTCCAATGCCCACTAAAATGAGGTTGTGTCCCTTTACATTTAATATGTACATTATAGAGAACATGCAGTGAGAGTCCCCATATATATGATCGAAATATAGTCCTGCATTATCGAAATTGTAGTACTGGCATGCCTGGAAAATGTGGCATTTGGAGAGAAAATTTACTATTTAGATGGAAATTGTTGAATGCAATGTTGCTTTCTGAAATAAAGAAATACCTTAAGACATTTGGGGAAATATTCCTAGATACTTAAGGTGAAAATTGACAGGAGGTGGTGGGGGGGGCATGCTGAGGGGCAAAATTGGCAAATTTTGTGCAAAATTCCATAAAAAGTGGAAATTTACGTGATTTTGGGGGTTTTGCCTCAAAAGTGTGTGGGGGGGCAAGAAAAATATTGCCCCTTCCCGTAGCGCCGTGACTGAACCATGTGCAAGTTAAGTGTCAGAGCTATTCTAAAAGAGAACAGAAGGGGAACCATCCCTGGTTCTGATATTTGCAATCAATTCCATCTACATGTACATAGCCGCTTTCGCCAAACGTTTGACAAACATTTAGCGATCAAAACGTTTGTCAAACGTTTACGGGCGTTTACGAAAATGTTTGACAAACGTTTATGCTCGGAAATTGTTTGACAAACATTTGGCGAAAACGGCTGTGTATAGTAAAACTGTGCACGTAAAGCCTGTGCGACAATAATCAAAATTGAGGTACAGCACGTACATCGGAGGAGGAAGAAGAAGTGGGACATGGACTCAGTGGGAATTTAAGTGGGACATGGACTAAATAAGTTGGGACTAACTGGATCTGGACCAAGTGTGATTGGATCAAATGGGATTGGCCCGAGTGGGAAATCACCAAGTTGAGAACTACCTGGTCTAATCTCTTAGGATCAATTACACTGTACATCTCGACACTAGATTTATAAAGCGACAGCCAAAAGCACTTTTAAACAACCCGCTTATGTATTACATGTAGTACAGTTGGGCTGTCCATGGGTACATAATATAGATTGATCCAAATGATCTGTGACGACTATTGTGAGGAAGCTTAAGGCTCTGAGAAGATATCTTACACTCCCCACAATGCATTTCTTCAATTTCAATTTTCTGTCACCAATTTTCTGTCTAGTTCAACATATGGGTCGATATAGTGACTAAAAGTACCTCTATGAGCAAGTCATGTGCGATTTAGTACAATTTTCACAACTGCATCATGTTAAGGCATGATTTTCAGTTGTGAGGCTTATTACCTTTCAGCATGTGTCTGCCAACATCAATTTCATCCATTTGAAATATTTTCTCTTTTCAGATCAAAGAATATGAAAAATTGGATTCTGATGAGGAGCGATTGAAGAAAGCAAGACCTATCTTTGACGACTTTGTAATGAGAGAGTTACTTGCAAGTTCACATGTAAGTTTGTCAAAATCATAGAGTAAATAAGTACAGATAGCGCCCCAACAGACAAAGTCCCTGTGCGCTGTATACATAGAACAATTCATGCCCACTACACCCAACCAGAAGTGAGCAGTAAGCGAATGGCTGCTCTATTAGGCTACCTCTTAATAGGCAGGGTTTTCTTTAAAAGCATTTTGCTGAAGGGTTATTTTTAATTTTTTTTGTATCCTTTCACCTTTCAATTGTGAATTGTTCCACAAAGGGCGGGGAAGGGGGGGGTTGTGGCTATTCAGACCAAAACTTTTTGTCTCCAATTTTTTCATTAGAAAAAGTATTAATTACTACTGGCTTGTACCCACAAGCTACAATGCTCTCATGTAAAATTGAGTTTGAAATTCCCCTGTACAAGCTAACTTACTGCTAATTGTCTTGTTGTAACCGTATGCAAATTAGGGAGCTGATCCTGGTTGCGAAGGTTGATTATGGACAGTCTAGCTGCAAGTCCCTGTGTTATCGAAAATGGTTTACGGAATGATATGGAGCTGTTGTGTGGTCAGTGGCAACCAGTAAAGTGTCCAAGCTTGTGGAATAACGTCTAGGCATTGCGCCTGTGCATAGCGCACTATAAATCACTAAGCTTAAAAACATTATGCACCATCTGTTTCAGAGACTGTCTTTTGGAATCTGCAGGAGAGCATTAAATAGCTCTTCTGGTGCCTTCAAGGAGAGAGGTTTAGAGCATTTACAATAAATAGAATATAAGGAGAGATGGTCAACTAAGGGGAGCTAAAAATCACTCTCCTATTTCAGATTTAAAGAGAGCAGTAGAGAGCGATTACTCTCACTCTCCTGAAAAGACAGTCCCTGCTGTTTATTATTTGTCAAAATGTCTTTGATTCAAAGACTCCTAATTGTCCATCATGTTTTGATTGTTTACTTTGCATTGCATATTCTTTTCTCCAGTGCTTTTCTGATGATGCAGTGGAAAGGGTTACACATATGCTGACTAGAAGAGAAACACCGGCAGATCTTTTTGAGGTAAGAGGGTGAGATCTTTAAAAAGGTGAGATGGCCGAGTGGTCTAAGGCATGGGCTATTTCACCCCTGTACACTGCAGGTTCAGTGTACATAGTGTATGTGCAGCATCTCATGGATTCAGAAGTCGGGTAAAGCTGTTGTTCATGTGCAGAAGAGTCAACCCTGTGTACATACAGAAATGTTCAAAAAGAGATTGTGATTCACAAATTGAATATATCTACATGTAGAACCACTTTGACTTAGATGTGCATGACATTGACAAGGTTTCAAAAAACAAAATTTGCACCATCATAGTGGGTAGCGTGTCATCAGAGCATTGTGGGCCACAAATTTTTGTCTAAAATTCTTTCAAGTTCAATATTGGAATCCTAAGGTGTATTTTATGATCCAAAGTTGACACCTGCATCACATACCCAGTCAGGATTTGGCTACCGCTATTCCAGTTGAAATCAATACACCCCCTATGAAAGATATGACCTTAATCTCCCACATAGGGAGTGTGAATTTCAAATGGATGCACAGACTGGCGCATGCACACTGCGGCACAACACTGTGATAGTAAAAACTTCTTGGAGAGGATGGTGGGAAAAATGATAAATGGTAATCTGCCCAACAAACTGTCTAGATTGATGTATGAGCGATATTAATAATTAATATCAGCATAGCCATTGATCCTTTTTGCAACACCTTACACCTGCATCCAGTGAATAATTTCCTTTTGTAATTTTTAATGCTTTGCCGATTTGGAACTGCATGTACTTTGCTTGTTCTTTTACAATGTATGAAAATTCGAATTTTGAGTGTTCGTACATCGAAATATACATTGCGCGGTCCATGCAAATATCACACAATTTATGCACAGTGAATTTTATTTTCGCTGTAGCTGTGCATAGCGCAAAAAGTGCCAAATTAATTTTCACTGTACATATGTATAATCCTGGTATGCAATATTGTAAAAGTGGTATTTTTTATGGAACATTATAATTTTTGTGCTTAATGCAGCGTACTGCAAAAATAAAAGCACATTGATGTAAAACCACAGTGATGGTCTTTCATATATGGAGTGAAACACTATAAAATCATGCCGTAAGAACATTATCGTACTATGTGGTTTTGTGTATTATAGTTTTTTTTTATATATACTGTATACGTTCCATTAACCACCCAGTTCGCTTAAAAAAGTCATTTTGGGTTGGCGCTTATTTTTTACATTGTCAACAAATTGTCAACAGAATATTCATCCATTATCATCAGTGTGTTATATGTTTCAGTCCGTGATTCAGATTTGCATGGGCAAATAATAAACTAAATATCAGTTGTCTTGTTGTAAAGTCACTGGGTGGGCACTTATACGGGTGGGTGGGCGCTTATAAGGGCATGGACGGTTAATGGAACGAATACGGTAGGTCTAAATACAAAATCTCAAAATCAGCAAAAGTTGAAAAATTTCACATGCAAAAATTACCACTTTTTGCACTAACGACAGAGTATTACATAAAAATCCAATTACTGTGTCATTCAGTAAAATTCTGTAATTTGAAACAGGAAGGTGCTACCAATACATACTGGAATAGAAAAAAATCACCATCAGTTTGATTACCCATTCAGGCAAATAATTTCGGTTTTTGTTGAACATTATTATGCAAACATATGTGCTATTAAAATTTACATTTGTGACTTTAAAAACAGGCAAGCTTTTTCAAAATCAGCAAAAGTTGAAAAATTTCACATGCAAAAATTACCACTTTTTGCACTAACGACAGAGTATTACATAAAAATCCAATTACTGTGTCATTCAGTAATTCCGTAATTTGAAACAGGAAGGTGCTACCAATACATACTGGAATAGAAAAAAATCACCAGTTTGATTACCCATTCAGGCAAATAATTTTGGTTTTTGTTAGAACATTATTATGCAAACATATGTGCTATTAAAAGAAACATTCATAATTGAACATTTTGAATGGCATGTACACAACAACACAATTCAAATTAATTTCATTTTGAATTTGCAAAGTGAATTTACCCCGGGGAATTTACACTGACATATTCATAATTCTTGAATCAAGGACATGAAAATGAATGTGATTAATATTTTTTAAATCAATTTATAAATATTTGGAAACCATATTGTTAGGTTAGGTTAGGCCAAATCTTGTTTTCCTTCAAATTTTACAAGAAAGCAGTTATACACATGAACTTTATAATTTAAAAATTTACAATGGCTTCCGGTGAGCATGAAAACCCAGTCCTGGTCATGAACTATGCTGACTAACATTGAAGACATGTATACCTAGTGACATGAAAAAACAAGAATGTGATATGAGAACTGTGAGAACTGTGGAACCCTTCCTTAATATTTGTTTTTCTCTATCTACTGGAGATAGTAAATGTTGTCAAAAATAGGGCAGTGTAGTGTCAGCTAAAGTGCACAGCGCAACCTATCCCATTTTATGCTAATGACTACTTGGCAAGAGCCTCTTGATAATGAGAAGGTTTAATGATAATGTGGTTATAATGTGGGCGGAGGAAATGGGTGGGTGGCTTGAAGCCCTGGGATACACTAGGATCCACAACATGCCCATCTACCAGGGCACAGTTCTTTAACCCCAATGCATTTGTACATTCATTGAATGTCATTTGACAATTTGGGTACAAAAACTCATACTCTGCAACTTGAGGTCAAATTTTGCACTATGATTGTTTAATTGAGGTTATTGAACTATACCATTGGGATGAGGCCATTGTGTGGTTCATAGTGATGGTGCTCTTTTTCACTACTCAATATATCCGGTACCCAGATGGGTGGGTAAAAGTTAATGCTCTGCATGCTGATGACAATATGCTTCGAACATAGTTGCAAGTTTTGAAACGTTTTCTTAAAATTTCAAGAGCTATATCAAGAATCACTGAACCAATACTAGGCTTGTTTGCACTGCATGTTTCATGCTGTTTCCAAATATGGTCATGGATATATTCAATTCTGAAATTTATGAATTTTTAAAAGAAAATATGGAACTTAATTTGTCGTCTGCATTCAACACCCGCGCGGTGCCACATGGAGAGGGTTAATGATGTGGGGCTATGAATCTATTAATTGAGTGGGTACATATCATCATGAATCCTGTTATCTAGAAGGGTTTTCACCCTTAACAGATGCGTTAAGCATGGGGGTGGCTATCTGCTTCTGCGACTGACTGTTATAATGTCAACAACAATGCACCGTAATCAGTAGCACATCATTTTCCTCTCATGTATGTGGGATGGGTGATACACTAGGATCCAAAACATTCTCATCTAGTAGTGCACAGTTCTTTAACCCCAATACATTTGTACATTCATTAAATGACCTTTGAAACTTTGGGTGCAAAAACTCATCCTCTGCAACTTGAGGTCAAATTTTGCACTGTGATTGTTTAATTAAGGTTATTGGACTATGCCATTGGGATGAGGCCATTGTGGTCCATAGTGATAGGGAGTGTGACAACATATTGTGGGTTAGGTTACAATTTAATTACGATATTAAGATAATTACATGGGTTGACAGGCTGACAATGTGACGAAGGTGTTTTTACATGTATTCCATTGTGGTTTATTATATTTTATTTGTGGGTGGGAATTCTGCATGCTCATTTTGTCGAAGCAGGGATGAATTTCAAATGGTTTGACGGCTGGCTCCTCTGTTGATTGTTAATCAAAGAAAGTAGCATATTATAGCTTCAATAAAAGTGTAAGGCATGCACATGAAAAAAGCTTTTGTGTTTTACCGGAACTCGTTAGGGTTATACGCATGGCATACTGATTAAGCATAGTATGTGCTCACTTTGAATGCAATCAATTTTGCATACAATAATATTTTTTCTTCATACAGAATGTTTTGAGTAAACGCTTTTTTTTTAAGTGCTCTGTGTGAACTGTGGGACCTATTTTCTTGTTAATTGTAATTTTTGTTCTTCCCAAAATTGAATAAAAAAGTTAAAGACCATACATGTAAATTACTTGTCAATATTAAAGGTTGAAACCTGGAAAAAAGAAAGAAAAACAGTTACGTTGAAGTATTCAAAATATATGTAAAAGATTCTTAATTTGGAGATATTCAGAATCGTTTTCTGATGTTTTACAGTGGCGCTGCGGTGCACTATTTTTAAGATACTGACAGCAACTGATAACAACTGATAAGAACAATGCTAAGTGTAGTGTTGAGACAGTTGAACGTTGCTTGAGATTTATGCAACATTGCTTTGGAGATCCATATATCCATGGATACTTCACGGTTTCTGGTACAATGAAAGCTTTTCAAAATTTTGCTCATCTTCCTAAACAAGATGGATGACATTTGTTCTTGTGTGGATGTATGTTTCTCATATTCATTGATTTACCAAGGTACAAAAAGACTAGAGTTTGAATCATAGTTTTTGTTTTCTTGATCATCGATGGGTTAGCATGTATCTGATTATTTTGACATAATATGCAAACATTTCTAATTTAAGTTTTTAGTAATACTACATCGCTTAGTGAATGATGTTACATTGCAGAGCTAACAATATACATTGTGAACCAGGGATTATGATAAATACACATTTGCATGGGAAGGTTTTGCAGTTGAATTTAGGCATTAGGATTTTGTCAAACAAAAAGACACTATTATCCTCAAAAGCTATTTTGTTTCAATAGGTTATTCCTAAATTTCAGTTGAGTCGGACATTGAATTTGCTCCCAGGGGGGTCACTCCCATCGTGGCCTGTACACCATCCACGATGATCAACTTTTGAAAAGCACCCTAAACAAGGATTTAACCCTTGGTTAAAACGATACCCTAAACAGGTAACACACGCCTCTTGTCACACCCTAAACAGGGATTTTATTCCTTGCATCAAATTTTAAACCCTAAATTTCATTTCCGCGTATTAGCAATTGTAATTTTTGCTACCCTATTTTCCAATTTTTCATGTTTTTGACTAACTACCATTTTAAGCGTTTTTATTATCGCGGATGGTGTACAGGCCACAATGGGAGTAACCCTCCCGGGAATTTGTGAGACCAGAATACAAACTGGTCAATATCTTTGTCAAACGACTGAGTCTGCAATAAAGGTTATGCATACAAACAGCACATACGTTTTGATGGTATAAACATCTCAACTTTGTTGGAGTCAGTTGGGGGTATGAGGTGCAGGATCACTAAGTGCTCCTTTAAACATTCAGCAGGTTTGCTGATCAACTATATTTGTTAATTTTACCTGTCAAAACCAAAATTGGATGTTATTCGCAATTTAATATAATTTACGACCAGCTCATCGGAATACTGCATCAGGAATTATTAGCTGATCCACTTTCCCTGGAGACTGGTTTCTGGTTCCAGAGGCTAGACTTCTTTTCAGTCTTCAAAAGTAATTCGTAAACATTGTGGACTTGAAAGAAGTCCAGCTAGACTCCTGGGAGAGTGGATCAGCTGATAATTTCTGATGAAGTCTTCTGATGAGATGGACGAAATATTAAATTGTGACTAAAAATCAATTTGGTTTTGACGAGCAGAATACAGAAAAAGCCTGTATCTAACAAAATGCAGCAAGCTCCAACTGCTCTACATCTCTTACTCTCAATCGATGTCTTATCTTTTAGTGGCATAATTAAAAAATGTCAGAGAATGTACATTTGTGTGCATGCATATCAAAACGATGCACTTATCTGCTGCTACATGTGTCTCATTTCACATAACAGCTAGGAATAATTACCAGACTCATCTCAAGTGGAGATCACTTCAAATGATTCCCAAGTCACATGTTTTAGGAATACAGAGAACACTCCTTAACCATGTGACTTTGGGGATTATTTGAAGTGACCTCCACTTTTATAAGATGACTCTGGTATTTATTGCTAGCTATTATGTGAAATGAGACACATGTAGCAGCTGACAAGTGCATCATTTTGATATGGATGTACACATTTTGTATACCAGTAAAGCCAGCTGCTTTTTTCACAAGGAAATAATTTATGTGAAAAATTGAATTAATTTACAAAATTAAAATTTGCATGTAAAGATTGTTGATACAACATCTGCTGGATAGTAAACCAATTGGAATATTTGGAAACGTTTACGATACTGAAGTTAATTTTGATCGAGGAAATAAATCTGCTAAATAAAGGAGGTTAAAACAACTTTGCAACACTGGCTGGCAACACTGTATTGTGGCAGTTGTGTTTTGCTTCAATAATTTCTTAAAGAATGTTCAACTTTAACATTCTGAAATGATGTTTGTTTAACCCAGTTTTCTTGACTTTGATGTAATAATTTTTGTAATAATTTGCATTGACATTGAATTTACGTACATTTAGGTTACTTGATGTGTCGGGCGATACTATTTGGTTTCACAAGTTTTTCATTGGCATGAATTCACATTATAAGCAGCTTTGCCATTATTATGCGACCACAGGGAAGGGAAAAATGGGTGGGGGAAAGCATTTTTGGAAGTCAAAAGGGAGAAAGTAATTTTGAATAGATCAAAAAAGAGGGCAGGGCAATTTTTGGCACATTTACAGTACCTTTTCAATATTAATCTCTAAAAATTGGCAAAATTGCTTGCTCACTCAACTATTCTCATTATATCATATACACTAAGCCAAAAAAGAAACTTATAATTTTTCACAAGGTCATATCTTAAAATCCTGTCTATCAAAATTAACCAAAATTACACACAGGTTTGCCTCAATACTCTACTCTAAATACATGTCACTAACTATGCAGTTGTCCAACTGACACAACAGCAAAATGCACTGACATACAACACCTTCCTGGACACATTCACAGCGCAACAGATTTCTTTAATTGGCTGGGTTCCAATTATTCGCCTGTGAATGTGATCCCGGAAGCTGTTCCATGTCAGTGCATTTTACTGTTGTGTCAGTTGGACAACTGCTTGGTTACTGACATGTGTTTAGAGTAGAGTATTGAAGTAATCCTGTGTGTAATTTTGTTCATGTACAGGCGAATAATTGGAACCCAGCCAAAGAAATCTGTTGCGCTGTGAATGTGGTCCAGGAAGGTGTTGCATGTCAGTGCATTTTGCCGTTGTGTCAGTTGGACAATGGCATAGTTAGTGACATGTGTTTAGAGTAGAGTATTGAGGCAATCCTGTGTCCATTTTTTGTTAATTTTTATGGAGATGGTTTTAAGATATGACCTTGTGAAAAATTATAAGTTTCTTTTTTGGCTTAGTGTATAACATATAACATAAGATTGGGTTTCCAGAAATGTGGCATGTGCTTGAGGAGGGAGAGGAAAAGATTTTATGGCACATTGAGACAGACGCAAGCAATTTTTGGAATACCGAGAAGGGGAGAGCAATTTTAGTACACTATTTAGAAATGTATTCCTACTATATGGTTCATGATTTCTGCACAACCCATTACTGTGTTTTGTGATACTCTTGGTTTCATGTATTTCTTTACATTATTTGCATTGAATTTGAATTCAAATGTACGGTAATTAATGCTTTGATAATTCTATAACATATTCAAAATCTACATATTATGTATTATGTATACTAATTCTGTGGTACTTCCTGATACCAAACCAAGATATGCTAAAATGTAAGCTTAACCGCAAAAGCATTTGAAAAGTGTTACTGTTAAATGTTTGCTTTTACAATTGAAAAGAAAATGTGTAAAATGGTACATACACAAACTATAATTGTGACGTGTCATGTCAAAAGGAGACACTTTTGGGCAGGTAATCAATTCTGAGGTTTTTACATATCTTAAATATAGAGATATTTTGCTCCACAACGCCGTTTTCCCAAATGAAATCGGACATTCCTAAGCGAAGATATTGAGTTCGTAAGTTATGGTATTATAAAATTGGAAATTGAGATATCAGCCTTTAAAAATATTATTGACAATGATGAGAGTAGGAATTACCTTGACAAATGTCTCAAAAAATACAAGATGCCGGTTATATTCCGGTTTGAAATTATCAGACAATATTTTTAACATTAATAACATTACAAATTCGCAACAATCCCAAATTGTGAAAAAATCACCCCGGGCAGATTTTTGGCTATATCTCCATTTACGATCCTGCCCAAAAGTGTCTCCTTTTGACATGACACGTCACAATTTAGGTCAAGATTCTGAAACAGGTCTTTTGTACAAATTAAAATTGCTCTCCCCTTCTCGGTATTGAAGTTGATGGACGCATAAGACTAATTCATTTTGTAACCCTGATGTTGAAGCCCAATTTGCTGCAAAAATTATAAAATATATTATACGAATAGAAAGGACCAGTATTCTGTGAATTTGGAAAATAATGGTTTGACATTTTTTCAAAAATGCTACGATAAGTCAAAATGTTAAATTTACTGTACAAAATTTATGAGAAAATTATGTGCCATATTTTTGATAAGCATTTAGCTGGAAGCAGTTCATTTTATTAGCCATAAAATAACATTATTATAATTTGATTGCAAGACTACGATACCCAGATTGCTAAATGGGATCCTATATATTCCTATATACCCTGCAATAACATTTATTTAATTGTATAGCATACCCAGAATTTTCCCCAGTTGCATAATCAGATTGGGTTTATCACACTGGGTAGGTTTATTGCTAGTCTTGGCGCATGCATGCATATATTGAGCGCTGGCTGGGAAGCCCTTGAACATGTCAGAATGCAGTACACGATGAACCCATCTTGGGAGCTGAGACGTGGGCATAAGCCAATCTTATCATTTCATCAGTTATACATGCATGTTGCCTGCTTGCTTCTCTATGTATGCATACTTGTGTGTGATATTTGTCAATGTTCGCCATCGCTTGGGAAGATGGGATTTGCCACCTTCATTAGATGCTAGCCACCCACCCACCCATTACTGCATTTATTTGCGGTGATTTTGGCACGTTTTTTTTCTTCTAATTTCGCGAATATGGGGTTTTGTCACAAAAATTAACAACACACAAAACTTCTGCCATCAATATAACATTGTAAAAGCATGAAATTCGTGAAAATACCAAAATGCACAACGGTCCCCGTTGTCGGAAATCGCAAAAAAATATGTACGCAAACCCAGTATACTTCGCCTTTTGATGTGAATGCACAGAAACCCAGTATATGGCCTTGTTATTGATTGAGCCATTCAAATTAGATTCCATGTTTGATGATATTACAGCAATGTGTGTTAGCATCTCTGGGTGGGTTGCTTCTCAATCTTTTGATGTGAGCATACATATGGAGGATTGAGAACCAGAAAGCTGTAACTTACATAGGATTCCTTTGTGATTTATGGCTTTCTGGCTCTCAACCCTCGATATATGTCTTTAAAGCAAAATAAGGACAATTTTTACGCAAAATTGATGTAAAAAGTGGAAATTTACGTAATTTTGGGTGGTGGTGGAGCAAGAAAAATATTGGGGGGGGGGGGTAAATTCCCTCCCCGTAGTGCCACCACTGAGGATGATGCATATAATCTTCTGTCCATCCATCAAGTTTATCTAAATGGATGGAAATGAATTGTAGTGAATATTTAGTGTCCCATATTCATATATTGTGCAAACCTCACATTTTATATCCAAGTGATTAGATTTGTTCCATAATATCTGTAGCATATATTGCCATTGGCATACAAGCATTCTAATATGTTTGCATGCTTGATATAGTATTTCAATATGAATTTTGCATATAATTGAACATTTCTATATTGGCAATGGCAACCGTATCTTCCAACATACATTCATTGAAATTCAAACCAAAGTGCATTGTCATGGTAGATCAAATAGACCAAGATAAACTGCTCACAAATTCTTTCTTATTTACAGCCAATTTCTTGATGAAGCTACACTCGACAAGACAATTTCAAAGTTCAATGAGTCTATTTCTTCTGCACATTTTGAGTCTGCCTGACTTGCCACAATGCAACTTAATTCCTTTTTGTGTGTGTGTGTTTATCCGTTTAAGTGAAAAGGACACGGACCTTTTCCAACATCATTATTCCTAAAGTTTAAGTCCAAAGTATATAAAACTCTACATTTTTCCCCAAAGCACCTACAAATTTGAGGTCTTTTTGTGAAAAAGTTCATATCTAGTCTATATCTTCAATACGAAAGGTCAAAATTTTCATCTAATGGACAGCTTTTCCTCCCAGCTACATACACTTGATGTACTGTACATATCATTAGATTGATAAAGTTTACTTTAAAGGGGGTCTCCGGCAATCATAACATTATACCTTATATGTTAGAAAAATAATTATCAAGCACGAATCATGTGGTTTTATTTAAAATAAACTCATATTGACCATAAAAACAGTCGGCTCTCAACACGCGATATTCAAAATTCCCGCACTGAAATAGTTTAAGTGCAATGACGTAATAATTGTTTGTGCTCAATTGTCGTCAGCCTTCATTGTATTATTGGGGACGTCATTGCACTCGACAATTTCGGTGCCGGGTAGTTTTGAATATCGCGTGTTGAGAGTCGGATGTTTTTATTCGATTTTATGGTCACTATGAGTTTGTTTTAATTAAAACTATGTGATTCGTGCTTGATAATTATTTTTCTTTCATATAAGGCATAATGTTGTGATTGCCGGAGACTTCCTTTAAGGACTGTTAAATATCACAATATCATTTATTTATAATTTGTCACAAAATTTGTATTATATCAACCAATATTATTAAACAAACCAAAATTATATTTGATGATAGATGCACAACAGCGGCTAAAACCAATGCCTTTATTCTCTAATTCTTATACCTAAAATCAAATGCATACATGTCTTTTTATGCATTATGCCAAAATAGAATTACGTCCAAATTCCAAATTACATCCAATTATCCAAGCAGGTTAATCTATAGTACTGGACATTATCATAGATGATATGTATTGGACATACATTAGATGACCGGAGTACTGCGGGTACTGCATTGCTTGCAATCAACTGATTGACGGATGATGTGTGCAGCAATTGCTTTATATTGTCACACATTTCACTTTTTACCTTGCTGGTTATTAACGACCAGGCTCAAAAATTTGGTGAGAATCCATCGTCCCTGAGATTCTCCTGAACTGATTTGCGTGAATATAAAGAGATTCTCACAATTATTTTGTAGCTTACAGACAATAGAGTGAATACGGCAAGAAAATAACTGGGGAATATAATCACTTTATAAATACATGTATGTGGTTATAACTGGTGATGTTTCTAGATATCATTGCTCAGGGTTGTAGCTACGGTGGGCGGCGGTGGTGCCCACCACTCACTTTTGGATCTGGAGCACACCACTGAAGGTTCATTTTGTTGCTAGAGCCCACCACTCAAACTGGAAAAAAAAAGTGTATTTTACTAAATTTATCATTTAAAGTGTCCACTTTTGTTGAAATCTTGCTAAATCAAGCAAATTCTGTCAATTCTGTCAGTGCCGCATTAAAGGGTGTAACACTGCTCAATACTTTCACTTCCCCTTGATGCTAAGGGGCTACATGTAGTGTAAGGCCCTATCTTCAATAGCTGCCAGGTGTAGTATTTCCCAGAAATTTACAATTATCATGATTATGGAATGCAGAAATTATTGAATGTCAATAGAGCAGCTATAAGGCCCTCTTGCACTGACCCTTAGATGTATAGAATATGATGAAATTCTTTTCTTGCCCGTTCCTTGCGCAAGAAGATAACATTATCTGCAGTTATTCAAGGTCAAAGCAAAGGGATGAAAACCTAGCTATTTTGTACCTGGATTATTCTGTTTTCTTATATGCAAAATTTGATGACAATTTGATAGCAGGGATGGTCGCAGTCTGGGAAGTGCCACTGGGGCACTTCCCTGGTGAAATTGAGCTTGTAGCAAGTTTAATTTTCAATTCATTTGAAGGGGCTCCATATTTGTGTGCAAATTGACTGAGCACTGATTTACAATTTTATAAAAAAGTGTGTGTTGCAACTTGGCTTTATTTAAAAATATATTTAAAAAATGGTAATTTCCGTAATAAATTCCCACACATTGTTCTCCATGAATTAGGAATGATTCAATATTTATGTCAGGGGGAGAAATGGGGCAATTTAGTGTAGACGATGAAACAAAAAATGTGACAAAGAGGGAACACAATCATTTTAATTGGGGAAAATGGAGGGAACATGAAAGAAAACATTTTAAATGAAAAAAAAAGAGTAAGCATGAAATTTGACAATGAGAAATTTGGAAAAATAGGGGGGGGGGCACAAATGTTTTTGTATAAAACATGTTGTTGCAACTTCCATTTGGTATTTTTTTAAATGTTAAGGGGCATTTCGTCCACTTATCCCCCACTTAAAAAAGATTGAGATTTTTATACCACTGAAACTTTGGGAATATCTAGTGCAACATACCATACCAACCCCGTCTACAAGCATATATAGTGTTTTTTATGAAAGCTAAATTAATTCGAAGCAAGCGTAAATATATCAATACAATAGATTGGTCTTAAAAATAATACATGTTTGCATATGCTTGGATCTGTAATTTATTTGTTCGAACTCCATAATGGTGCCTGGATTAATGTAGTTTTCATCAGAAGCACTCTATATGCTTGTAGACGGGGTTTTACGGTATTCCTTTAAATGGACGTGCACCAAGTCATGAATCCAAATTAGGACATTTTATAAATATCAGTCTACCACACGCAAAATGTGTGAATAAGCCTTAATTTCAAAGGTTCAAAGGTTTTAACTTGCATCTATCATCAAATGCGCATCATTGTATTGCCTAGATTGTGTAAAAAAGCTGTGTTGTGTGTTGATGTAGTATATAAATCTAGTGCAAATTAAGGGCTGATTGCAAAATGATAATTTCAATATGGTGAGTTATGTTTTTATTGGGCTAGCTCACATAGACCTGACAGCTGCAGAGCAGTATGGGCTGTTCCAGGTGAAATTCATACACCCCTATGGTAGACATGACATTGACCTTTCACACAGGGAGTGTGAATTTCAAATGGGATTACCTGAATGGGGGTGACTCCATTTGAAGTCTACACCCCCTTGTGCGGGAGATTAAGGTCATGTCTTCCATAGGGTGTATGGATTTCAACTGGAATAGGCCAGTCAGTTGGTTGATATTGACTACAACAAGGATACTAAAAGCATGAAATATTTGTGCGCATGAAAAAATTGTGAATGACATGCATCCATTAAATTATGCTCGCAAATAAATTATTTCTTTTTCCTATTTTATAGGCCTTTAAAAAGATGTTTCAATTTTGCTGAAATTGCATGCATGCACAAAAATGGTGATTCTTATCTATTCAAATTAAGAACATTTTATGCTGTGAAAATATATTGTACTGAACAGTTTGCTGTTGTGTTAATTTTATGTCGCTATCTGCTGTAGGTAGCGTCAATGTATCTCACATTGCATGTTGCTGCACCTACATCTTCTGTTTGTAGCAGGCTTCTTGTATGACACTATTATAGCACACTATAATTAGGCCAACAAAAAAAAATTGTTGTGTTGCCCTCAACCGCCCTACCCTAAATCCTGAAAAATCAGGGTCGCAATTTTTTTTTTTTTTTTGAATGATGATTTTTACAGATTTGTTCAAAAACTCAATGTTTTTCACTTAAAATTAATATTTTATTGTAAGACTAGTCTTTAATTGTTGTCTAGAACAGGTATTCAGAAGTCAAAATTGACAAATGTCCCCTAATTGAACAAGCATTATTTAATATTTGAGGGGATTTTAAAAAAATGAAGGTTTGAAAAAAAAAAAAAAAAGAAAGAAAAAAAAATAATCCGACCGTCCTACCCAAATTTCCCATTTTTCCACTTGAGGGCAACACAACAATTTTTTTTTTTTTGCCTTTTTTTAATTATTACACATCACCCTGGCATTGTGAAATAACGAAATCGCTCATTGATCAGGCTGAGTTCACATAGCATATTCCTATGTGAACTCAGCCTGATCGAATGAGCGTATTTCGTATAGCGAATACCGTATACCGTATACTTCTATGTGATCGCAGCCGAACGACATTAAAATTACATTTTTGTCTGTGTACTGTTTATTTGTTATTACTTATATACTTTGTTTAGAGGTTGATTTTGGAGGACATTGTGAAAAAATGTAACATTTTGCTAAAGTTATTATAAATCTATAAAATTTATTTTTGTCACCATCGGATATACATTGTATAGGCCCTACCAATATAACGAGACTGCAGCATTACAATACATTGCTTCCAATTTGCAGTACAATTCGATGTATTTGAAATGTGCATTTGAAAAAGGTATTAATTTGTACAACAAAAGTGTTGTTAACTAGAATTGAAACGTCACATCCTGCAATTGGTCCTTATAGTGAGTTATATACATGTATGTTGGCATGCTGGTCACTTTTGGAAAAGAAATAAAAAACATTTGATTGACTGACTGACCCATCTATCAAAAGAAGTGAGTGGAAAACGCAGACACTATTTTTAAAACTTTTTTGGCCTTATTTATTGATTTGAACATAATGTGATGCAATAAAGCAAAATGAGGCATTTGTCAAATGTCGAGCAAAATCAAAATTCATTATATGTGCCATTGTCAGAGCTCTAATTGATGAAAACGCCATCTCAATTGGACAATTAGTGGGTTTTAAGCGGGTTCGCCGTCGGACAAGTTTAGAACTGTCAAGCTTTACGTCAGGAGTAGCTCTGACTTCTTCAGGACAAAGTACCTAAGAATGAGACATATAGACCGCCCCTTGTCTACTGATGACTCTGAAAAGAGCCGTTTGCTGAAGACTGCCCCTTGTCAACAGAAACTAGCAGATCTCGCCTATCTGCTGATTTTGTAAGTTTTGGTAGTTTCTGTTGACAAGGGGCAGTCTTCAGCAAACAGCTCTTTCAGAGTCATCAGTAGACAAGGGGCGGTCTACATGTCTCATTCTTAGGTACTTTGTCCTTAAGAAGTCAGAGCTACTCCTGACGAAAGCTTGACAGTTCTAAACTTGTCCGACGGCTAACCCGCTTAAAAACCCACTAATTGTTATGAATTCCCGTCGTAAAAGCCTATCCCACAATCTCAATTGGACTTGCGATTCCAGAGATATTTTCCTTTTAGTGTTGCTTAGAACAATAAAATACAAAGGAAATTAAATGCTATTATTACCTCAATCAATATTAGTGACAACGTCTCATTTAGCATGATCATATATGTGAATATATTTGGTGCAATGAAGCAAACTAAGTCGTTTATGTCGTTAACATTGATTTTGAGATACGATCAAGTACATGTTGAACTGCAGAGCTTGTCTGTTATAGAAATATCCATATATCTCCTTGGCTGTACTTTGATATCCTCTAAGACCAGGCATGAAAATATTCAGGTTTAAGCCTGAATTCAGGCTTTTTTGTTGTCCAATTTTCCGCAATTTCTTTTAATTTTTAGCCTTTTTAGCCCAATTTCATGCATTTTTTCAGGCTTTTTTCATGGATATAAGACAAAAAAGGTGGAGTTAAAATATGAGAAATCTAGGAATTCTGACACCCATTGACCATGAACATCTATTGCAGGGGCTCTCAATTATATGCTCACATGCCACAGAGGGCCAAACTCATTTCAAAGATTTGTGTTTGAGGGCCAAATACACCTTGTTTTGCTATTCTTACTGTACATTTCAGAGCTGTTTATGGGCCAAAAACAATTGATTGGAAGGTTGGATCTGGCATGCAGGTATATTGAGAACCCGGATCTATTGCTACAGTTGCTAAATGCTCATCTCCTGTTGATCTATTTGGTTTAGCTGCTTTATATTACAAACACTCTATTATACATACCTCCTGTTCCATTGTACATCTACTGTAGACGTAACTGCATGGGCAACATTTTTGCACATATAGTTAATTGACAATTTTAAATTTTGAGGCCTTTTTGCATTCATTTTAAGTAGTTAATTCTTGTATATCAGCACTATCAGTTTATTGTGAAATGGGTAACAATTAAAAAAAACAAAAAACAAAAAACAAACAAAAAACATCACATTTGGGGCTCATTTGCCTTCAAATGACAATTATACCTTGTGAATTGTTGTTGAAAGGTGTCCTAGAGGAAATGTAAGTGGCCCCAGGTTGAAGAGGGTTTTCAGTCATCTCTAGACTATGCCATAGTCTATTTTTGATGTTAATTATGATGAAAGCATTCAGTTGAACTCGAAATTATACTGATATTAATTACATCAAAATACTAGTATTAAATTGTTATGAAAAAGTTTATATAATTATATTAGTGATAGTAAAAGTAAAGTGTACATAGGCTTATATTATTGAATGCAACATATCATGATGTCATAATTGTATTGGCACTTTAGTACTGAACAATTCTGATTTTAGAATCTGCCAGTTTATTAATCGCGAAATTCCATGTTAAAAATAGACTATGGACTTTCAATTTTAAATGGGATTTTGAATGGGAAAGTCCCTAACACTCACACTGTCAATCATACTTGTTTATCAATCAAATTTAACTGCATAAGCAAATACAAAACGCGTTCATGCACTTATTGACGCGTTCATGCAATTACACAACACAAAGGCGGGTAGGCCACATACTTGTGTACCATGTAGTTATTAATGGTACCCGGAGGATTTAAACCATAACGAGATCGGGCCGACCAATCACAAGCCAGATCCATTTAAAGATGCATTACATCATGGCCAATTTTAGTAGGCCAGATTTCCGACAATCTCATCCATAGAAGCTCATAGACAGCCGTGTTATGCATCTCTGATCGCAATCCAAAGTCAGTAGTCCACTTGGGAAGCTAACAAACAGAGGGAGTAGGGTGGCTGAAAAGAACAGATGTGAAAATCTAGCAATGGGGGACAGATTAATTAAGTCGGAGTGGTAGGCTGAGATACGATATCCGGAGTGTGCGGGATGGGCAAGTGGACTACGGGGTAGTCTAAGTCATCTCTAATTGGGAAAATATGATGAAATTTGGTTGTGAACAAATTAATGGTTACAACAATAATTGATTTCATTTTTGCATTATAGGTCCATGTTTCTTTGAATGTATAGTTATTGTGGAACCGTTTGTTTCAATACATTTTAGAAGGGGATAATAAAATGCAACCATTTGCTGAGTATACAAGTCATGTGATACTTTGAAATGTTATTATTAAAAGATTTTTTGACTTGTTAATTAAATTAAATACATTCATTTTGTTTGAAAATATTCTGCATCCTTAAAATCATTTCAGTTTAATTTGAAAAAATGAAGTTGCTCTTTTTACAGAATGGTTTTCATGTTATGCAAGTATCTGCCCTTTGCGCATGTAATCTTTATTGAAGCATAGAGAATGAGTAACATAAATTTACCACGCAGATAGATAGTAGTAACATAAATTTATAAGCAGATGGGAAGAAAATGCAATATCGCACCATTATTTATTACATGACGAGAATGTAACCTACATTATATGGAGTGTCAAAAAATGTATGTTAATTTCATTAAGACGATGTGAAAGTGGTTATTTCCATGTGATTAATTTCTTATGCTTGAACAATGTCAAACAATTTTTTTATATGTTGTCTGTTTGAAATATCTTATAATAAAACAGTATTTTTTTTATGCTGCCCATTCATGAGAATTTTCCTGCTTTTGCAGGATTTCCTGCTTTTTTGTGGTCCAAATTTCTGCAGTTTCTTTTAATTTCAGCCTGTTTTTGGCCTTTTTAGCCTCATTTCACACATCTTTTCAGGCTTATTCAAACTTTCAAGTTTTTTCATGGATGATCATTCTCATGCCTGCCTATAGAAATGTGCAAAAGGCAGGGTAATTCTCGCTATTCGCAATAAGGGCGCCGCCAGCGGTTTGCGATGTAATCGTGATGTATCATGGGAAAAGGTCGACATCCAAGTCCGCGCAATACAAATATTACCATGCTATTACATAGGAAGGCGTGACAATAGTTTTTTAGTTTGTCAAAATAAAGGTGTTACACGCGAATCGATACTCAATAATACTTAATAATGTGATTTGAAATGTGCACAATTAATTTTTTCTCTATCGATTTGCGTGTAATACCGTTATATTGACAAACTAAAAATATTGTCATGTGTTCCTATGTAATAGCATGGTAATATTCGTATTGCGCGGACTTGGATGTCGACCTTTTCCCATGATACATCACGATTTTCCCATGTAACATCACGATTACATCGCAAACCGCTGGCGGCGCCCTTATTGCGAATAGCGAGAATTGGTATAGGGTGACAATTTGTATTGGGCAGATTCTAAAATCCTACAAAAAATGCCTTCCTATTTCCTAAAACATCAGTCTTAAATAATTGAAGTCACTTGCTAGCGAGACCAAAATACCGACAGCAGTATCCATATTCTGTGGCAGATGGGTGTGTTATTGGGCTGTTCCAGTTGAAATCTGTAAAACACCCACTTGTATGGCTTTAATCATCCACAGAGGTAGTGTGAATTTCAAATGGAGTAAAACTGAATGGGCGACTCCATTTGAAATCTGCCCTCCTTGTGTGATAGATTAAGGTAGAGTCGTTTTTTAAAATCCATTTTCCGTGTTGTAATTGGTGTTGTAAAATGTGTAGATTTGTGTCCTGAATAAAGCTTAAAATACAATGCATATTATTGTCACAATTGCGATCGATATGCTCTGATTTGAATATTCTCACGATAATAGGCCGACTCATTACGATGTTTGGAGGGATATAGGGGGTTCATATTGGTAATATACCTTTATTTCGGTATTATTGAACAGTATTTTTATCATAAAAATTAACATACACAACTCATGATTGTTTTTAACATTTATTTCTCTTATCTTTTAACAATTTTTGTCACATACAAAAATGTCATTTTCCGTGTTGTACCTTCGATTCTGTGCTTTTCCTCAGTTTTCCGTAAAATGGAAAACTTCGGACTCTAGATTAAGGTTATATGTCTTCCGTAGGGGTTGTATGGATTTCAATATTCTACAGTAGCCCATTTAGATGATATACAAAATGGTGCAAGGTTACTGTTAAATTGTAAATTTCAAATTTCTGAGCTACATTTATTTTCATGATTTTTCCTGTTTCAAGCAGCTGCCACAAAAATAACAAGAAACAAATCTTCCTTTTTGTGAAGGTCAGTGTATAATGAAGCTAACAGAATTGTAAAAAAAACCAAGTGAAAACGTTCCAAATTAGCATTTGAAGCATGAATTTTGTTCATTATTTTGAACATTGACAATATTATGCCTTCAGTTAGGCATTTAAAATGTACTGAAAGTGTAACCAAGTATGTCTACAGTAGATAGCATAAACCTGCAGTTGATATGTAAAAGTAAAATGTAGATTATACACATAGTGCCTCTATTCATCTACCATGGATAGAGTACATCTACATTTGTACAGAAGATGTGCACAAATGTAAGGCATTATGATTGTTTTTGTCCTTTGGTTTTTGTACTTGTCCATATAAACATTGTACTTATATTTCTACTTCAACATAACTCTGCATCTACATGTAAAAGGTATAGCTTTATTCTTTCTTCCTTTCTTCCTTTCTTCCTTTTTTCCTTCCTTCCTTTCTTCCTTCCTTCCTTCCTTCCTTCCTTATTTTCTTACTTCCTTTCTGCCTTTCTATTAATTTCATATTAATTGTGTGCACATTTACTTAGATGTATATAGTTACAGTGTATTAAATTTCTGTGTACTACTGGGCATTTGAAGATGTGTCAAAAACAGTTCAATGTTCAAAAGCAAGCATAAACAAAAACCTCTAACCATAGCCACAACTTGTTCAGCTCCAGTGGATATGGGTTTGTTGGTCATGCAGTACATATATCATTTGAGGCCCTCAGCTATAAGATCAACTGATGTTTCTAAAAATAAACAGACCCAGATGCATGAAGGGAACACAGTTTATCCGAGCCACGTTATTTTTACACACATAAAATTATGCGCGCTAACCGAGACTACCTCTTCTTAATGCCAATATGTTGCTCAAATGCTGTAGTGTGCTGTATCCCTCACACATTACACACCATGTCAACCTGTGCATGCATACCTCTCTTGCGCTCCCACGGTAAGCGAGATTGTAATTTCATGTTAGTCTTTAAGAAAGGGGGGTTTGATTATATGCACAAGTGGTTGCCATGGTGACAATTATGATGTTAACTAGAAAATAGGTCAATTTTGATTGCCAGAACAACAACTATAATCAAAGTAATAAATATTATCAAAAGAGCCGGGCAAGATGGGGGTTTGAATACCAAGTGATGACGAAGGTTACTTTATATCTATATCTAGATATGAAATCCAAGCAAGCAACTGATCGACTGGCCAGAGCATAATATCATTTAAAATGCACACTGAACCATAGGGTCCTGTTGTTGTTATTAATTTATGTGCATCATATGCCGTGTAGCGGTAGCATAACTGTCCAGGCGCGTATGGATAGTATGTCTGTATACGTGGATGCTATTGCATTTACTCTCACTTGACACATTATTTATATAATATTTCAAGTACCTGCATAGTTTATGGTTTGTTATTTCAAGATCATAGGAATTTATAGGTTAAAAGGCAGAGCACTACCTTTGATTACGATAATTTTATTTCAATTTTCCACATTTATCATGTTACTGGATATGCATGCATTGAAACAAGCATACTGATATTTTAATTAAAAAAAAATTTTTTTTTAGCATTTTATTTTTCATTTGTCATTTTAATTTAAGGGAATATTAAATTTGACAACTGCTATATGAAAGCTAGCATTCAATTAGCGAAGAGAAAAATAGGTAAATTATGGTGTCAAGTCTGCCTCTAGTTATAGCATACACATACACACAGCAGCCCCGACTGGCTGGAAAAAATGATCATACATATGCACTCAATTGAAAGCATTTCTTATACAATTTGATTTAATATAGCAGAAAAAATGACAAAAGACGCTGTTTTGCTGCAAATCAGTTAGTAAGGGCATGTTCATGCATGTTTTAGAGTTACAGCAATATCTAAGATGCATGATTGCACTGCCCAATGGTGAAGGTCATTCTGATCATAATAATGTATATGCTAAAACGCAGAGAAATAGTGGAATAATTAAAAATTTCTTGGCCTCTTACTCTGTAATTGTTGCTCTGAAACGTAGCGACAAGGAATAAGCTATTTTTAGCGATCTTTTAGGTCACAGCAGACTGGCTATTTCGGATAGCTGGATATTTCTACATATTTTTCCTTGACTGTTAATGGCTATAGTGAAGTGTAAGACAATAAAATCGTGTACATGTATTGATTAAGAATTTGTCGCGTTGAATCTGTACAGTTGGGTAGTGATGATGCTGTTCCATCTACTGGTACTCACCCCTGTTCTCAGATTGATTGCCAACAATGTAATGCATGCATGAATGATGCACATCGATTCAAACAATTACATGTATGTGTTGATTTACGTATGTGTTTTACTCCCCATTTTTGAACAGATTTTCTAAAGCTATATTGCCTATGTTGATGCACGGCAATGAAAAGTAATCATCTAAAATCTTAAGTATATGTAGGGATGGGTGGGGTGTGTGTATGTCCCGTGGGTCACTCCCATTGTGGCCTGTACACCATCCGCGATAATAAAAAGGCGTAAAAAGAGTAGTTTTTCGTGGGTAGGCGCGTAACGCGTTTAGGGTGTCAAAAACATGAAATATTGGAAAAAGGGTAGCAAAATTGCAATTGCTAATACGCTGAAATGAAATTTAGGGTATAAAATTTGATGCAAGGAATAAAATCCCTGTTTAGGGTATTGTTTTAGCCAAGGGTTAAATCCTTGTTTAGGGTGCTTTTCAAAAGTTGATTATCGCGGATGGTGTACAGGCCACAATGGGACCCCGGTGTTGGTGGGTCCGGGGGAGGAGGCATGACTTGTGTTTAGGGGATGCCCATTTTCTAGGAAAAGGGTTTTCTAACTTGTCTTTTGTAAAGTCTGTGTTTTCTGATTTGCTTGTAACAGTCATTTATAATGAAACTGACTTATGCAAGGTATATGGAGTTAAACTAAATGAACAGCCCAATCTTTTGTAAGTGTTCACATCAACATAATAGATTTGTTTCATCATAATTATTTCTGGAGGTAATTGGTAATGGACATGACAAGAGAAGGTTATTGGAAGGTGCAATGTGGATTTCAGTTTTCACAAAATAGTATTTTTAGAAAAGATATACCGTATTGACGCGAGTATAATCCCACCCCGTTTTTGGGTGAACATTTTTCAAAATTGGGGGCTGGGACTATACTTGAATTTCAAAAAAAAGTTTTTTAATTTTTCGGTTTTGTAGTGTCCCTGGACCTAGACCTAAATGCTAGGATCATTCATGGATGACCTAAAAAAAAATTCAAGATGTTTGTATTTTTAGTATGTTTTGTAAAGTCCATGTTTTCCGATTTTCTTGTAACAGTCATTTATAATGAAACTGACTTATGCAAGGTGTGGAGTTAAACTAAATGAACAGCCCAATCTTTTGTAAGTGTTCACATCAACATAATAGATTTGTTTCATCATAATTATTTCTGGAGGTAATTGGTAATGGACATGACAAGAGAAGGTTATTGGAAAGTGCAATGTGGATTTCAGTTTTCACAAAATAGTATTTTTAGAAAAGATATAATAAATTATTGTAGGTGACATACATGTACTTCAAATTTAAGGTCTAAAGTAACTTCACCTTCATTACATGGCAAGGCTGAGAGAGGAAATTTAAAGTGGGCAAAACATCCTCTTCCTTCCTTTTTGTTTTCTTCACAAGTAGATCCGTATCATGAACAAGGGAATTTGTATTTAAATAACCACGTCAAATATTCGAACAAATTTAACAACAATCAAGTTGCTTTGTATTTATGTATATTGGGTAACAATATGCTTCAACATGTCAACAATTATGTCAGTCAACAAGATTGTTCACAGAAGATAAAGATGGCTTGATACAATTTAAAAATGTTATGAAGCCAATTGCACAATATTTCAGTACAAGAACCATTACAGTCACTGAATTTTAAAAATCTTGAAAAGTTCTTGGTGTCATAATATTGTGCTTTTTTACAGGTTACAAAATACATTATGTGAATACATGCCATGATGCTAGCTTGTAAAATATTGTGTTGCTAATATAAATTTCTTGTTTTCTGTTTTGTTTTACAGCCATATATTGTAGAAATTCTCAACTCACTTAGGGGAGAAATATTTCAGAAGTTTTTAGAGAGGTAAGTTCAGTCTGTAAGGTCTGTATGCACAAAAAACCAGGTCTAAAGCTAGACCTGGTCTAAGTGGAATTTAGTTCCATCGGGAATGGTCCTTTACTCTTATTTCCTTCCTAGAGTAGCTAGCAAATTCTAAAGTTAAAAAATAATACAAAAAAACTTGAGCAAATGTAAAGTAAAATGCCCTTTCTCCTGGGACTAAATTCCACTTAGACCAGGTCTAACTTTAGACCCGGTCCAACTCGTTCGTGCATACGGACCTAAAAGTCCACTAATATACATCAGTGGCATAGCCAAGGGATTAAGCGGACAGGTACCCCCTGGGAAACATCTTGCTTGCCCCTTGTGGGATGCTTACTGTTGTGTTATTTTGGATTTTCAGCAATTTTGACAATTATTGTCACATTTTGCCTGGTATATGGGATATTTACCCTTTGCATGATTTATTTTGTAAAAGCCTTGTAGTGCATTGCTAGAAAAGCTAGCACAAGCAAACAAAAATGCACTTTTTGTGCATGTGTTTGCAAGGAAGACCTTATTTCAGTGCAAAGGGCAAATTCCAAGAAGAAATAAAATTTGTAAGAAGCTATATTACCAAAATGGATGCCAAGTTCCTGATCATCATTAAAATAATGTGCTGTAGCCATTGGTAGAGATAAACATGGATTGTTGCATATGACGTCCTATCAATCCACTGATACTGCGTCTGATGTCTTGTCAATCAGACCGAATATGCAGTACTTCGTAGGTCAGCAACCAATCATGCTGCACCTCTGCCCTGACATCACACGCAACATTCCAAGTTTATCTCTGCCAGCACCTCTAGCAATTGAGACAAAATTTTTTTTGAATTTTATGAACAGGATTACCCTTTTTTGCATAAACTTTATAACCGCTTATATGTAAGCTTAATAGATAGGGCCTTCATACTGTGTGGCCTCAGAAAAGTGCTATCACCAGCAAGCTATCCTGCCTCAAGACAGAGGCCACACAGTAACCATAATGACTATGTATGTGTAGATGTTGATCATAAGGGAAAAGGTCCTATTTAGTAACATTACTCTCATGTAACCCTGTTGTCTTGTAAGTAATATGCATTTGTTCCAGGCACCTGATGTCTGGGCAATTCCAGTTGAAATTCATACACCCCCTATGCAAGACCTGATATTAATCTTTCACATACGGAGTGTGAATTTCAAATGGGGTTACCTGAATAGGTGACTCTATTTGAAATATGCACCCCCTGTGTGGCAGATTAAGGTTGTGTCTTCCATAGGTGGTGTAAGGATTTCAACTGGAATGCCCAATGATTAAAGAAGGAGGACTTAAATGGGTTACTATCTTTGTAACCCTGAATAATTTGTGATCTAAAAATGTTTACCAGGCACCAGGCTTGTACTATACCATAAAACCCAGTCTACAAGCATATGCAGTGTTTTTGATGAAAGCTAACTTAATACGAAACAAGCGTAAATATGCCAATACTGTAGATTGGTCTTACAATAATACTTGTTTGTATATGCTTGATCTGTAACTTATTTGCTCAAACACCATAATGGCACCTGGATTAATTTAGCTTTCATCAGAAGCACTCTATATGCTTGTAGATGAGGTTTTACAGTATTTAAGTATGCAAGCAAGTTTGGGGTATTTCAGTTGAAATCCATAATACACCCATATGGAAGACACAACCTTAATATACAACTTAATTTCAAACAGGGTTATCTGAATGACTATTTGAAAACTGCACCTCTTGTGTGGGAGATTCAGATTTATATCTTCCATTGGGGGTGTATGAATTTCAACTGGAATAGCCTGTGGTCTCTGTTCATTTCATAATATTCAACCATGATGTTCTGTTTATAACAAAACTTTTGCAAGAGCTCTCCAATGTATAGAAGATGTGTGATTGTATGTCTAATATGTAGCTCAATGCATTTTTGATGAGCAGAAAACATTTCAGTGTTAGCTGTTGTTTTCGCCACCTTACCTGATACTGTATAAGTGGTAATTTTTGCGAGGGTTTTATTTTCACCAATTTCGCGATTAGAGCTCCAACCGTGAAAATAACACTGTGCGGATATATGCAATAATGTATCACAAGTATAGGGATGGACTGGGCAATCGTGAAAATAACATTCGCGAAAATGTGTCTCTCACTCCAAATCGCGAAAATAACTGTACGCGAAAATTACCACTTATACAGTACGCAGTGTTATCACTGTTTTACCTCATATGACACCGTAAGAGGATAATGTTACCGCCCTGCATGTTTGTGCCAAATGTGAACTGAAAAATAAGCCATCGGAGGATGTTGAAGTCTCACTTGAAAAGTATGATGGCCATATGTGATGTTTTGGAAGGGGTTTGTACATTCAGAGATTGTTCAAACTGGTGTATGTGACTTAGCTATTTGAAGTTTGTTTCAAAATTGCTTCTATGAAATTGTTAATAGATATTTTAATTGGTTGGCAATTAATTTATTTGTCAATAATAATATATCAATTTATACTTGATATCATATAACATAAGCAAATTGATATTGGGCTTTCCCCCAACTCCCACTTGCTCCCCATCTCCCACTTGTTCCCCCTTTCCCCAGACAAAAATATGGGGGAAAAGGTCTAGGTTTTTTTTTGGGGGGGTGACCAAATTTGTGGAAATGTTCATATTCCCCTCTCCCCTTGAAATTCACTTCCCCCTTCAGCATTGGTGTGTCTAGTGAAGGGGGAGCCTTGGTTTAGGGGCTCAACATCCCCTAGGTTATGTTAATAATATGAAATATCAGACCATTTTCAGCTACTCCCCCCATAATTACATTTATGTAAATTATATGTTTATACATTGTAGCAGTTTCAGGGATATGGATACGCTGGAAATACTTCCACTCATTGAATCCCCTTGTTTTTGTATTGTTTTCTTGTAATGAATGTGTGTTTCTGTTAAATGTTGCATGTGCTTATTACTAATTTCATGTTGTCGAACGAAAGGCCTTGTAGCTGTGTGATTTGTGTGTCAGTTTGTCAGTGCATCCATCATACAGAATAAGGTGTAGACAGGGGTGTAGACAACCATTCCTATGAGACCGCCATTCCTATTTTGTGTTTTTCACAAAGAGGAAGCTTGATTATTACAGTTGCAACATTACTACACTTACTGTATAGCGGGAAATATTTGTGGGGGTTTAAATTCTGCGCTTTTCGTGGCCATAAATATTCATTACACATAGCACTTAATGTGAATATATTTGGAAAAATGAATTAAAAACCCAATAAACTGTCCAGAATTGATAAATTAACCCAACAAAAATATCTCACTGCATTATTAAAGATTACTCTATTACATTGTACATCCACTGTCCATTATTCAAAATTGCACACTGATTGGTCCAAATGCATCACATGAAGGTGCATTAATGTTTTGCAATAATGTGCTCTGATCACATCTAAATGCAAAGCATGGTACATTCTATGTGTAGCATTATATAGTTACACATACATTATTTTCATGATATGCGCTGTTAATTTAAGCTGACGTATTCTTGTACGTACTCCTGGTATGTTTTTCCTGCCTTTTATTACTCACATGCTTTGGGTGTAAAGGATACTGCATGCTCTCTATTTAATTCTTAATTAATGTAGGCCTAAGCCTTACACTATAATGACAGCCTTTTTGGAAGAAAAACACACACAAAACTAACAAAACAAATCAATAAATGATCTTATTCGAGGAATCAAACTATAGACGAATCCAATTTCACATATTCCTACACCTCAATGGCAGCCAGAGCTGGTTCCCCGTCGGCTCCATCTCACCTAAAATGTGAAATGATGCGGCCTTGGAGGGTATTTTAAACTGCATTCTATCACCAGTGTTACATGTAGACAAAAGAATGATGACAGTTTACAACACAAAAGAATCTAATATCGAATTTTAAGCGGCTTTAATCCACCCAATTGGGCAGTCACAACACCAGTTAGGTTCTGCGGAGACCCAAATATGGCCGACCAAATCCTGACCATGACTTGGCTCGTTGGATTCGTCTATAACTTCAGAAACTCTTGTTTTAAGCAAAGAGATTGTAACCAAAGAGTAGACTTGGAATTGCACCGTGCATAATTATTAAGGCTTAGTAAGGCTGTGGTAAATCCACCATCTTGGTTTTCATGCATACAGAGCAAATATTGCACTCTTTACGTATTACAAAGCTTTACACGCGTGTTATCCACAACACATGATAGAAGTATAAGTCCTTCAAGTTCAAGAATGACTATCGGCTGAGGTTTAAAATCTACATAGCGTGGCGACTTCGGCCTTGCTGGTTGGCTTCGCCGAGCCCCCTCCCCCCTAGCCTAGGTGCTTCTTGAATGATTATATAGAAGCAGAACGAAAACAAGCAATCAAAGTTTAGAGGGGCACATCATAACTATATTCCTTCCATATGGCAGAGTCTGTACTCTTTGGTTCTACTTCATTGGTTTCTACCAGCTATAAACCCTTGACAGGTTAGGTTATTGATAAATGATCTATAGGCCTCCATTGCACAACACCTGTTCCTTGTCTGAATATAGGTGGACAACTTCCTTATCAATCTACATGTAAGAAAGAAGAGCGAGACATTGAGATGAATGGTCTGGGTGATTCAGTAGGTCGACATGACATCACCCATGATAGATCGCTTCATCCCATTGGTTGTTATTGCCGCGATTCGGCTGTTCCATCTTGCACCCTCTGACACGAAGGTCCCTTTTGATAGACGTGAGAAATGGGTAAGTGCAATGGATGGAACAACCCTGACCGAGAGAATCTGGAAATTAGGGTTGCACGCCCAGGTGATATGACTAGTTGGCTATTGTGTTAGTCAAATCCAGACTGCAAGTGACATTCGCAACTTTAAACTATGACCCGGTGATGCTATCAGTTATGCCCTCAATAAAGCAAAATTATGTATACATTCACATTTATGCGACTAGATTTACATTGCCAGTCTGCTGATGAAAGTCGAAGTTTCATCAGCAGACGTTGCCAGTCTGCTGATGAAAGTCGAAGTGTCGACTGAAAATTCCGGGTACGCAAATTCAAAGGTTTAAACCACTAAATTATGTTTGCTACCAACACAGATGAACTTTCATTCTAATAGATTTACATTATTATTGTTTTATATCTATGTAAATATTGTTGAAATTATAGCACACATTTTTAATAATCAAGAGTTTACAGTGAGCATATCAAAAATAACAATAATTTAGTGCAAAATAGCCATGTAATAGTTACATGTAATACAAAGAGGGAATTTTTATTAACAGAAAAGAATGGGTGGGACATCTCAATAGCAATGTCCTCCTTGGCAACAAGAAATACATGGCTATATGACCATAATCTTTTTGCAATTGCCACTAGTAGATAGTAGAATTTTAATGGGCCTGCTTTTATTAATAGAAGCCAACTTGGATGCCATTGATAGCTATTACTTATGACATTAATTAATTTCAGAGGGATTACTCTTGTAAAAGACAAACAATTAGGGATTTGCACATATCTTGGTGTACTATTTACCCGGGATTATATATTTTCAAAGCTCATCGACTAGTTGTATGATGTCATAGCATGTTATTGGGTGTATATTTGTGTGCAATGATTTGTTCAGTCCTTTGCAGTGGTGGTGGAAGTAGTAAACATAAAAAGGGGGACGAGTAATATTTTGTGTTGGCTCTACTGAGGTTTCAATTCCGAACTATTTTTGCCCAAAATGATGCTAAATTTTGGTGTTTGATCGCCCAGAATTTCGCAATTTTACCTTATTTTGGCCCAAAACATGGTATTTCTTGCACTAAAAAGGAGGATATACTGGGCAAATATTGCTTTTTTTCTCTTCTATCACAATTTTTAGTGGGGTAGGGGACATACCCATATGCAAAAAGTTAGAGGGAATTTGTCCCCTCCATCCCCCCCTCTTCTGCCACCTATGGTCCTTTATCTGTTTTATTTGTTAAAGAAAATCCTAACTGAAAGGAAAAGATATGAGATATGTTTGTATTTTAATATTGTGAACATGTATGTGGATATATTAATCTTGCTAGCAAAAATTAGATATCAACTTTTACACCCTAAAAAACACATCCTAAATAAAAAAAACCCAAATCTTTGAGCTTTTTCCCACCAAGTGAAATTCAAGGAGAAAGATGAACAATGTCCACGAAAAGGGTGGATATCAGGTGCGTCAAAAGATTCACATAAAAAGGGTATATTTTCACAGTCGGCCACTGTATGTGCGTAATGTGAATAGGGTGTCAAATTCATGTAAAATTGGTGTAAAAGGGTATGTTTTTGGAGCTCTTATGTACTTAAATAGTTTTGCCAAGTTTAGGATTTTATGCTTTTTCCTTCATTCTGGAAAAATGTTAAACAAATCTCCTGAAATAAATCCTCACCCTCAAACTCGCTGAAACTATATAAAGCCTGCAGTATGAAAGAGCTCCTGAAGGCAGCAGATTCGTATTTAGGGTTAAAAGCACCTGTTTCTGTGTGTTTACTTGTTTAAGGGTAATAATTGCATCAATTACTTGTTTAGGGTTGGGGAAAAATCAACTACTTGTTTAGGGTAGGAAATCGGGCTACTTATACTTGTTTAGGGGTTCAAATTTCAGTTGCAGAAATACTTGTTTAGGGTGCTTTTTGTGAGTCCATGGACATACCTGATACCCCCCTTTCAGTGGCCCCCATAAGGTGGAATAAACAGTACATGTGCCATTTATTCAAAGGTGTTCCATTTACCTAAGGAATTATGAAAAAAAAAAGTTTTGAATCAATTCAGTAACAGGATCAGGTTTTTTGTAATCACAGTTTTCATACTTTATATCAAAATACTGGCAAGTTGGTATTATCTGTGGGTGTCAAAATTAAATGTCTGTATACCCCTGTATGTATCATGCATGTAATATGTTGGTTCAATTCATGTGTCTACTCAGTACCTCGTCTTGTTGCGTGCTTGCATCCCATATTAACATTTCTTTTTGTTTGGATTTTTTTTCCTCTTCTCTGTTTCTTCTTGTTTCAGTGACAAATTTACTAGATTTTGCCAGTGGAAGAATATAGAACTAGATATAAATGTAAGTGTTAACAAAATGATTGATAATATGGCTGTTATATCTCTGATTCTCTTGCAGTGACAAATTTACTAGATTTTGCCAGTGGAAGAATGTAGAACTTAATATAAATGTAAGTAAAAGCTAAGGTTGGCTGCTATTATGGTGACACAACCAGTTCTCTTTTTAGTCTCTTCTCTTCAGTCTTACTGCATGATACCTTTACAGTATGTAGGCCTACTTGTAACTTTTTTTCAGTAGACATACCTTGTACATATTCTATGATCCGCTAGTAGTAGGCAGGACTAATAACGTGATGGATTAACCCCGGGATTAACCCTAACGTCTGAAGGGCTTTTTGGCGAGTAGAAGGGAAAGGAGGAAGGAATAAAGAGTTTGCTCTGGGTGGGATTCAAACCCCAGATCCCTTGCATGCTAAGCAATAGGTCGCTGACACTTAGCCATGGGTCTTTCGCTGGCCGGGCCAAGGAAAACGTGCCTATATTTTGCTCAGGCCGGTTAGGGTTAATATAGAATAGCGAATACACAGCTGGGTGCGGCATCTACAGGAATTTGCTGTACTTTGTGTATTGTGTGGCTGACGCGTGCCTTTATGAATTTAAGCAGGAGTAAGTTCAGACTTAATTGATGCATGCAATAACAAAAAACAAATGATTCTTGGCCATTATGAGGTTAATCTGTGTAAAACTGTACGGAATTAGTCTAGCACAGAAACCTTCTATGGAAGGATTTCACAGCTTTATTCTGTAAGCTGGTTAATTCCTCAATTCAGTCTACACCAGTGTAACTCATGAATATCTTACATCAAGGATTACACCATATTATGGATACACCTAATAGCCTATTACGAGCTGATCATAGTATAGTCAATTTAGTTGACATCTCTTTTGAGGCACACCATAATAATATACCTGTACATTGTGACTATAATAAGTCAACTTTCTTCTTCTACTCTCCATCCTGGTTGCATTTAAAAACTGTGTACACACAGTAGCCAAATTTGGGTTATTCCAGTTGAAATCCATACATCCCTAAGGAAGACACAACCTTAATCTTCAGAATTTCAAATGGGTCACCTGAATGGGTAACTCCATTTGAAATCCACACCCCCTGTGTGGGAGATTAAGGTTATGTCTTCCATAGGGTGTATGGATTTCAAATGGAATAGCCTAATATGTAGAAATTTCAGATAAAGACCTTGTAGATAGTCTAGATATTGTCAACAGTTTAAATATCTTTGATGCACTCTGTATTACTTTTTGTGTCAGCTTCAGTATGAAAATTCTTGAATATTTCATGGTATTTCCCAGTATGACCTTACTGGTATTTATTTTACCAAGAATTACTGATCCGGTATTTCACACCCTGTTTTAATTAGTCCACACTTATTATTATGAAACATGATCTTCATCTGTGGTGTTGTCTTTTTTAAAGGCAGTTCTTGTTTTGATATGATCTGAACCAAGCAAGCCAAAGGTGATAAGTTTGAAATTGAGATAGGAAAAAGCAGGGGGCAAAAACAATCAAAGTAAAATACATGTAGGCATTGTTTTGTGAGGATGGTTCAGTTAAATGGTCATAGCTTTTACCCCACACCACTGTGGCCCGTGTTTGATCCCCTAAGTGAGCTTGGTTGCTAATCCTTGCAAGTTTGTCCCCAGGATGCGGGTTTCTCTCCTGCCTTTCAAAATGGCACCTCCTCCTAGGTTTGCCCCATTAAGTTATTCACTGGCGTAGTGCACGTTAGAATATGACCGTTGCCAGGTCAACCGGCTCACGCTTTCTTTGGAACGAACCACTGATTGAAATGATCACAACACAAAGCCTATATGGCATATCATAATTTGGAACAGGTGTATGAGCCCAGGCTTGAACCAGTAACCAATGGTTACTAACGTGCACTATGACAGCGAATAGCTGCATGAAATCGTGCTTCACAACAGCGCGCTTGGGATCCACTTGGTGGATCATAGTTTCTTGTTATAAATCCTTATATACTTACTTATTGTAACTGTTAGTATACACTACAAGATTACTATTGTGGCCGCCTGCACAGTAAGGCAGTGACTCAAGCCCGGATATTCGGGTACCCGCCTGTTTTTTCCCTACCCGGATACAAATTCCATTTACGGATTACCCGAATTAAAAAAAAAAAAAATTCGGTTTTGCAGGGTCTCTGGACCTAGACCTAAATGCTAGGATCATGGTTGACCTAAAAAAAAAAAATTAAAAAAAAAATTGAATTTTGCACATTGTTTTGTAATTTTAATATGAAAATTGATACATAGTTTTCATGTCATACTCTATTAATGATATCAAAATGCATTCAAATTCAATGCATTTTGATATCATTAATAGAGTATGACATGAAAACTATGTATCAATTTTCATATTAAAATTACAAAACAATGTGCAAAATTCAATTTTTTTTTTAAGGTCAACCATGATCCTAGCATTTAGGTCTAGGTCCAGAAACACTAAAACCGAATTTTTTTTTTTTTTTTTTTGCAATTTGGTGCCGGTTACCCGCCTGAAATTTACCTCGGGTACCGAATACGTCATTACCCGATAGGTCACAGCCTTACTGCACAGGCACACTGTCGCCTAGGTACCTGACTGGTACACACTAACAATGCTGCAACTGCACAGGACCTACCAGCAGTGGTACTGCACTGGTACTATACTGGTAATGCACAGTACTAGTACCTTGGTGAGAACTTGGTGATGGTGTACATGTGCACGCAACCCCAATAGGAATCTTGTAGTGTATATAACCAAGTATGCTTGATTTCAGCACTTTGTTACTGTGCACATTATTGATGGTATTAGATAAGTGTTCAAAATTGTCTCCTTTGGTGTGGTTAGATCAGATTGTGTCAGATATTATAGTTGATCCACAACTAAGTTCCCCCCAACAACTTTTGAAATGCATAGAAAAAGTATTTTACGAAATGTAATAATGTAAAATGGTATGTGTAGTCTCATCTGTTTTACACATGTATAAAATTTGTAGCTTCGCACATCCTTGCATTCAGTCATAGTGGTTCATTATGTAAAAAAGGGGTTGTTTTGAAACTTGTAACCGAGTCCATAGCAGTTAGGGTTTCATTAACAAACACTGGTATAGGCCTGGCCTACTGTATTGTTTGAGAGTTGACTTGTATGGACTCGGATGCAACTTTTAAAACGGCATCTTTTTTACATTACATAAAATATTTGTCAATTTATTTCAAAAAGGGTTAGGGGGAACTTATCAGGTTTGTGGATCCTATACATCATTGTGACAAATTTAATGTAACTGGTTTACAATTGCGTTGGTCTTCTTACATGTACCATGTGAGTTTAAAGAAGTGTTTACACAGTAGCCATTATGTCACGACTCAGATAGACCTAAACATTGTAACTACAGTAGAAATTTCAATTGAATGAGCACAGCTGGACTTAATGTGATAATGTGATGACCAACATCACACAATCAAGTATGGTAGAGCCAAGTCTATCATATTGTCACAAACCCCTCACGGAATATCCTGCGCCTCCTCGAGCCACTTCCGGTCCTGCAGGGACTCGAACCCACGACCCTGGGTTTAAGAGGCGAGCGCGCTAGCGTATAGACCAAAAGAGGACTTCCCCTTCAGGTCTATAACACTAACGCACTTATACCTCCGTGACAATATTCTAACTTCTTTGGTGCAGCTACATTTTTGGCTATTTCAGTTGAAATTCATATACCTATGGAAGACACACCTGTGGAAGACATGATCTTCATCTTCCACACACAGTGTGAATTTCAAATAAGGTTACCTGAATGGATGTCTCCATTTGAAATCAACACCCCTGTGTGGGAGATTAATGTCATGTCTTCCATAGGGGGTGTATGTGTTTCAACTGGAATAGCTGATGCTCAGTACACTCTCTATAAATCTGCACACTATCTCTTTTGCTTCTATTCTAACAACTTTTCAGCACAATATGAGGATCCATTATGTCATATTTTCTTGACACCAATTCCATTACCTCAGATGTAACCCATAATAAGTCAAGTAGATATATAATTATCTTGATGCAGAGATGATGTTGGTAAATCGCAAATAGCTTAACACTGCATCATAAATAATATCTACAGTAAGGGGTGGAGGGTGAGGGTCAATCTGTGATAGAGTGGATATAGCTCAAGGAGTGAAGGGAAATAAAACTCAAATGTGTGTGTCCACACATTGTGTATGAAATAGGTGAATAAATGGGTATCACTTGTTGCTTAAGAAATCCCCACAGGGGAGTGCATTAGACGCATCAACATCTTAGTAGGCACACATTATTTTGTACAATTTCACTTGAGACAAGTGATACACATTTATTAACCTACATTGTATGATTAAAGAGGGACTCCGTAAATCATAACATTATGCCTTATATGTTAGAAATATAATTATCAAGCACGAATCACATTGTTTTATTTAAAACAAACTCATATTGACCAAAAAACGAATAAAAACAGTCGGGTCTCAACACGTGATATTCAAAATTCCTGCGCCGAAATTGTCTAAGTGCAATGACGTAATGGTTATTTGTGTTCAATTGTCGTCAGTCTTCATTGTATTACTGGGACGTCATTGCACTCGGCGCCCGGGAATTTTGAATATCGCGTGTTTCGTTTTTATGGTCACTATGAGTTTGTTTTAAATAAAACCATGTGATTCGTGCTTGATAATTATTTTTCTAACATATAAGGAATAATGTTGTGATTGCCGGAGACTTCCTTTAAGTGGTAGTGCACACACAGAATCTACCATTTTGTTCCTTGGTATGTCGATTCGGACATTTGAGAACTGGAATAAAATGCATTATTACCAGAGTCTAGTAAGGAATAGAACTCATAAGGTTTGTGTGTGTGTTTCCATAGTAGATAGTAAGAACAGCTTAGAACGCAAAGTTTGTGTGGCAGTCCAAGTTTCCCGCTGGGTACATGTGTGTGTGGGGGGGGGGGTAAGTTTATGTATGTGGGCACATACTGCATTGGAAATCACCAGCGTTCGAAATTTTGGTTGTCCGGTTGCCCGGGACAACTAAAAATGTCACCGGACAACCAAAAATACTGATTCGGTTGTCCGCCGGACAACCATAAATCTGTAGCCAAAACTCACCTTGTATGTGTATCTTTTAGCCGATATGGTAATATTCCAAGTACAGACAACCAAAAACTTAGACGGACAACCAGAAATTGTAACCTGGTTGTCCGTGGGACAACCATTTATTTTTCCTTAATTCGAACACTGGAAATCACCCTTGAAACCAAGGGAGGATGCCCGATTTTCTTAAAACAATATGAATATCGGCAAATACATAATCTTACAGCTATCACCGCATTTGCAGTACGTTGCCGCACTGCATCGTACTGCGAACTACTGCATTGCGTCATCGCAATAGTTAAATACATTTTAACTTGGAAATGCAACAAGTTGCGTTGAGTTGCGCAAAAAGTAATTGATATATCGGCATCGCAAAGCAACGTATCGCAAATGCGGTGGTAGTATGAACGGACCTTTACGATCCCTTGAAAATGGAAGAATTTCACAACAGCCAACTTCTTACAAATGTAAGATGAATGTTCTCAGTCATCCAGTTGTAGTAACATGAAATTTGAAATTAAATCAAAATACTGGACTTACCTATTTTTAGCAATGCTATGTTGCGTGTGATACCATCACACTTCATCAGGCAACTGACCCGCCAAATTTCAGTAGACCTGTGCGTTATGTATCTTGTGAAACTTCTTATTGAATACAAAATAAGATATCCATGAGAACAGATGTTGTCTGATATGTAGACATTTGATAGGATGATGTGCAAAATGAGTCCTATCTAATAATGTGTCAAGCAAAAACAATATCCATTAATTGCTTTTCCTTGCCAATTTTACAAGCTACAATGGTGGACATTTCATAAAACTGTATACATTCCCTGAGATATTAATGTTTTAATTTTGTCAAAAAATAATTAACTAAGAACTTAATCACCCCCTTTTATATCAGAAAATCAGTTATACCACAAACCAATAATTAAAAACAATGGATGTCCTAACAATTAATGTACTTTGTGAATTTGCAAAATGTTTTTATGAAGTAGCGAGTTTATTATAAATGCAAAAGCAATTGCCGTCACTTTTCAAAAGTGATGCATAACACAAGGCGATCTAGTACAAATTCATCTTTAAAAGTCTTCATATTTAATGAGAGCATAAACTATGCTCCATTTCATAATTTTAGTAGAATTGGAGCAATGACACATACTATTTAATGTGGCCTGTTACGACTTGGCTGGTAAACAGTGCGCAGCTAGCCCATGATTCAAAATGGTTGGATACATACGCCAACCAATTTAATCATATTTGTGTCAGTCTTCATACGATCCTTAATAAATTATGTAGTTTTAATGATTAGAGATGCATCCTGTCATTTATACTAGTTATTAACTATGGTATGAAATTCACAGTCATTAAATTCAATTTATGAATCTAATGTAATGTAACCTTTTGCAAGTTATACGTATGTGTGATACCCGACACGTAAACCTGAAACCACATGATAATCATGGATTGGAATCTAAGTGTGCAATCAACACGTAATAAAATAATTATTATAGTATGAGAGTATGGTAGTTTATTTCACTGTGAATTTGACAACCATAGGTGGCAGAAGCGGGAGGGGGAGCACTGGTCCAATAGTTGCCAAAATTTGCCATCATTTTGGGCTAAAATTGGCCAAAATTGAAAATCGTCACAAAATATGCTCATCCCCAAAATGTTAATACTTCCGCCACTACTGTTGACAGTTTGAGTAACTTCCTTAAACTTTGGACTATCAGAAGTGGTGAGCACTTTGACCTATTAATGGGCTATTCCATCTGAAATCCATACACCCCCATACACACACATAACCTTAATCTCCCACACTGGGAGTGTGAATTATAAATGGAGCCACTCATTCAGGTAACCCTATTTGAGATTTAGGTCATATATTCCATAGGGGGTGTATGGATGTTAACTGGAATGGCCCAATACAATGTAGTAGGAAGCACTTTGGGAGCACATCAGTTCCTCTTAAGCCTCCAGCATACTTTCCTGCCGCTTGTCGCTGCTTGCAAGCGGCAGGGCATTCAACCAATGACAAGCCTTGATTGTGTCCGTTTGTCGGCAATACGCGTGCGCCACGCCGCTCAGCGGCAAGCGGCAGGGTAGTATGAAACCAGCATTACTCTAGTCCTGCCCTCTAAAGTAGATGCAGTATCTACATACACAGTGCAAAACAGATACTGTCTTCTTACTCAGGAGACAGGTGTTTTGCACCACAGTTTTCAGCACAGGTCTTCAGCGGTCTGCCAATTTTGCACAGTTTATGGCGTATACGGAAGTGGGGTTCTGATTGGCTAATTGTATCGCGTCATCATCACGCATCTCATTCGCTGGTCAAGCTGCATAGCATCGTGTGATCTAGTTCTTTTTACGGGGTAATCAGACGGGTACTGCTGAAGTAATTTGCTGAATAGTATATTCCAGTGGCAGCACCAAGATTTTTTTTGGGGGAAGTGAATTTTTTTTGGGGGGGTGGCAAAATCAACAGTTTTTGTAATTTTGGGTTTTACTGGGGAAACAGGAGGGTGGAGAGTTCTGACTGGGGGAAACAGGGGGAGGGGAGAGAGTTCTGGCTACCCCCACCCCCCTGGTGCCACCACTGCACTAGTCTAATCACAAAGTCAAAATTATGTATCTGCACTTTCATAAACATACTACCAGGTACTACAATTTGAATTGGGAATCAAATATTTTGTAAAATGACAAAATATTTTTGAAAGTATATACTTTTCAGCAACTGGCATGATTAACTCGGTGCTTACAAAATGTATATCATTTTGGTTTGTGCTAATATGATAATACTACACACTACAATGTACTAGAAAACTTCTACATTGGTGATGTCCATGCCTCGATCGTTTATTGTGCAAAAAAATGAGATCATGCTAAGGTCATGTGATGCCACTCGGCTTTATTTAGCGAATGAGGTGCTAACTCTTTATGGCGTGATTCAGTCAGCCAATCAGAACCCATTATTTTATTTATGCATTGCACGTACTACACCGGTGAAAAAAAGTTCCAATGTTGTCCGATAACTAATGTCATAGTAATAATATTTATTTGAATTACTTGCAAAACAGTACACAATATATACATACAAATGACACAATCATACGAGAAGTAATGTATAAATGTGGAGCAACATTACAAAATAAAAGAGGTAGGCTGTAAGGCCAATCATGCAAGTTTACCAAGAAAAGTGTTCTCTGCAGTACCAATTTCTCAGGATTTTTCCTGATTTCAGATTTTTCCTCTTTCACTAGTCACAAGTATTGGGAAATGCCATTTTCAGGATTTTGCACTTCTGACATTGATAATGAAAAGCAAGAAAATAAAAACCTTGCAATTATAGTTGCAAAAAATATTCAAGGTGTAGTTATAAAGATGTAGTCATATTTATGGTAAATTAAGATGGTTATTACATAAGAAAGTAATGTTATCCTTATCTTAAAGGGGCATTTCATGATCCATAGCCCATCCCCCACTTACTCCAAAAGAGATTCGGCCAATTCGTATTTTCTAGTTGGCAGATGGAAATGCCCACACAGTCACAGTGGCCTGTGGGCCAGGGCACTGTAATACATGCAATTTTATGTAACTCACAAATAATTTCTGAATCGGCTGAAATTTTGAAAATAAGCTTTTTCATGTATAGGGTGATTTCAAGAAAGGTCACTAGTTCAAATCTGCCTCCAGAAGACATGCTGCTACATAAAGCACAAATGAAATCCTCAGTTGAAGTGATACTGATTGACTCATTTGCTTTGTTCCATGCATCTTGTTTTCTGGAGGCAGATTTAAACTATGACCTTTTGTGAAATCGCCCTACATCAATTAAATCATACATACACTAAAACGAAGATGCTAGAATCACAACAAAATGCCCTTTAAAGGGGCACTTCGTGATCCACAGCCTCATCCCCCCACTTTTCTCAAAAAAAGTTGAGATTTTTATATCACTGGAAACCTTTGGCTACATAATGTTTATGTACAAAATATTTCTTGCAGATTAATTCGTTTTGCAAAGATATCGTGAAATTTGAATTTCGTTCTGGTGCACCAGAACGAAATTACAACGCACTGTCTATGGAGCAGTGTAATGCACATAATCATGCATAACTCGCATAACGCATAAAATCGGAATCAACTGAAATTTTGGGAATAGGCTTTTTTCGTGGATATGTACTGAAAAATGTCATAAAAAGAGGATGCTAGGATCACGAAACACTCCTTTAATATGATTTTCTTAACTAATAGCTATATATGTTTAAAGCACCAACGAGTTTGATGCAGGACATCACAGAGATCATGTTTACATTTCTGACCTGGAAGAGTCAAACAATTTGTACTTTCAATTTAAGAGAAGTTTTAAGCTATTTAACAACATTTACGTTTTTGCCTGGATAATGTCGGAGCAAACATACTCCATCATCAGTGGTGTGATACTGGTGAATGACCTGTACTTTTTCCCGGACATTGACAGTTTCCTATTTTGACCTTTTGGCCGGTGTTTCTAGAAGCAAAGTGTCATAGATTTTGGGAAGTTCTTGTCCTCAGTCCTTATTAACTTTTACTTTGCTATAAATTTGTTCTTACTTTATATTTCTGTCTCTTTTTGTGTTCTTGTGTTTTTAGTTAACAATGAATGACTTCAGTGTACACAGAATAATAGGCAGAGGGGGCTTTGGTGAAGTCTACGGCTGTCGTAAAGCAGACACAGGCAAAATGTAAGTACAATCTCATGATACAATCCAGCCTCACTTATCCGGACCTCTTTTATCCCTGTTATCCGGACAAATTATCTTCAAAGGGAAATGTGTTTTTCTTTGTCATAATACAGATTTGTTGTGGTCTTAGTCTTTGAGTTATAATGCCAGTATCATTTGTAAAGTTATAGATAATTAATCCAGTAGTTCAAACATTATTTTGTAAATAAAAGCTGATATACTGGATTAGAATTATAACTAGAATTTTCAAAATCATGGGACTTAATCAGGAATCTGATTGATGATGGTGTGATGTCTAAAATTAGTTTTAGAATGTTCTCACAGTTGTGACAGAAATTTAATTAAACATTTGTCAATAATCAGTTTGTTTTTAAAGCATTAACTAATTTATGTTCTGGTTATTACTGCCACTCCCTCTCCATTACCTTGAGAAAATATCCAAGAAAAACAATTTCCACACAGCCATGCACTCATAGGCTAAAGAGATACAAATAAACTCCAAATACTGTATACGCTGAAATTTTTGCGGTGGTTTTATTTTCGCGAAATTCACAGATTAATATGTGCCCACAAAAATATTAACCCGCGAATACGTTAAAATGAAGAAATTTCTTATGTATTTTATTATAAGTTGCCAACAACCGAAAATTTAACATCTCGCGAAAATTGTCAGTGAATACTTGAAACCGCGAAAATATATGTACACGAAAATATTGCCATATACAGTAGTCAGTCTCAGCATCACCCGATAATGAGGGCTGATCATTCTATGAAGTGCGACGGGAGAAACTACTCTGCATAATACCGCATATTTTTGTGTTCGTTCGCGAAGACACCCAATGCTCTATCGTGTATTTATGAAGGCACCCAATGGTGGTGTGATTGTTAGACACACACAATCGAACGATCAACCGTCATTGATATGCGAAAATTCACAACATACAATGCACAGGGACTTTGACTGTTGGAAAATAGTCTTTATTAGTCTGTGGATGCACTAATCAATTTGTTTTTAAAGCATTTACTGATTAATGTAATTGTTATTAATGGTCAAGTTTCACACCTCTTCTTCCTACTGACACACCCTCTTCACCTTCGGAAAAAGATTTTGAAGAGACAAAGATGTTAACGCAATTGAGATGCAAATTACAATATAAATTTGTCAATAAGCAATTTGGAACGGATTATTAATTAATGTTATTGTTATTGAACGATAACAATAACATGGAATATGTTATTATTAAATAATGTTATTATTTATCACATTGAATACTCTTTGAATAGTAAGTTAATCAATATTTGATGTAACCATGGTAACTGCCACTCCCTCTCCTTGAGATGAAGATATCTAACAAAAACAAATTAATGGTGTTTCCACATTAGAGATGAAAATTAAATAGTAAAGTTGTCTAAGTGCCAAAATGTACTGTTGATATTGGCCTGTGACCACTCGTTTCAAAATAAAGAAAATATTAAGGAATTAATAATTAAAAAGTTACCTTGTGCATTTAAAAAACATCTTGAACAGTAAACTAAGAATTTAATGTGAAGGGCCTATAATCATTTTGTTAATTAATACTATACAATTCATTATTATTTTTCATGTTTCAAGTATTTTTAGGCCAAATGTTACCCTAAAAATAGCACAAAATGCAGTAAAATAGTCCAAATCCTTTTATTTTATCACTTGTTTAAAAATTTCAATCATAATATATTATTCTGTATGACAATGAGACTGCTGATTTGCAGATTATTTACATAATGAATTATAAAAGTTATAGAAGCTTAAAGTCCAAGTTTTGCAATGATATAACCACTTCCTGGTTTTTACCAGGGGGTTGACAGTGAAACGCGGATTCGCCAAATTTGCACGCTACGGAATGCTGTACAGAAGTTGCTGTGAATCACAAAATTTGACACACGTATGGGGGCCGCCATAGGGTGCTAATGGGTGCTAACAGGGCGCCGGGGTGCTATCGAGCTCGTCCGTTAGCACCCCCGCTACCATGACTACGCGTACAATTACGTGTTCCCAACTGTCAATCATTGGGAGTCAATCACCTCGAGCTTGACAACAATGATCTAACTAGACTATTGCCAAGTCTTACGTGTAGGTGTGTAACTTAGGGTTAATTTTTGTGTTTGAAACAGTATTTTCTTGTATATCTTGGCCAGGATAGCGGGATTGTTGGTCGATTGGATGTAATCAATAACAATTAGTTCATGGATGCGCTAAAAATGTCATTAAAATATTAAAAATAGCTGTTCAACATTTGAAAAAATACACTGTAGCAGGCTTGAAAAAGTCTAACTTTGGATGCAGCAAGCCGTGATTTTTACGGGTAATTTTATTACTTGAACGCGGAGCACGGACGCGATGCAGCCGGTAGAAGTCGCGGTAGTGTTCCAGGGCTACGTGATGGCAGGATAATGGCGGCTTCCATACCTGTATATATTATTTGACTAGGAGTCTTATCCCAACTTTCCTTATCCCTGTTTTTACCCACCCAGTAAGTATATATGAACACAGAAAGTAATCACCATGGACCACAATGGTCTCATCCCAATGGTATAGTTCAATAACGTCAATTAAACCATCATAGTGCAAATTTTGACCTCAAGGTGCAGAGTATGAGTTTCTGTACTCAAATTTTCAAAGGTCATTCAGTGAATGTACAAATGTATTGGGGTTAAAGAACTGTGCCCTGATAGATGAGCATGTTGTGTATCCTAGTGAATAAGATACCTCCACACTAGTCAAATCTACCACTTTAATATGCTTATTATTTTTCCTGTTTAATGCGTTTTGAAATCCTTGAAATTGTTTGAAATTAGAATATGTTCATCAGTACTTGATGTGCCACTCCCTTTCCTTATAATGAAGATATCCAAAGATAGTGCCTATACATTAGATAAGAATTAAATTAAAGCATTGTGACACATATTAATCACTCTTACAAGTAAACTGATTGATATTATTGTTATTTTTTCCTGATCATACATACACGCTATATAACAGCACGTGTGATTGATCGAAAGCTGGGCATAAACAATAATGTTTGTGAAAAGGTGATATAGATAGATGTTCAAAGTACACTGCTGAACAGTGGTGCACCTGAAAAAACAGGCGGAAATTCCCAAATCCAATCCAATGGCTGGTGGCCCGCATGTGCAATCTTGGGGTAGGGATGTTACTTGATGAAATTGGCCCTTTGGACATAAACAACCGTGTAGTCATGAAAATATATGAATGAACCCCTAATTTCACACCACCTTAAATCCAGTTCCTATAATATTAAGCAAATTCATTTGCAAGGAGAGATTGCTTATATTGCTTTCCATTGTTCTTTGCCCTGCAGTGTTTGTATGCATCGTAGTTTGCTCAGGGCACATGCATTTCAAATCGCTCACCACATTTCTTATAGTACAAGAAAGCCATTGAACAGTGTTGCAGTTCGTTCAAACATATCGATAGACCAGTCCCTTGCCTTTGTTGATAAACAAATATGTCAAGTAGTCTATACCTACAAAACTTTAAACAGTAGTTAATCAATCTACACCCCAGCACCCCAATGGCAGCTACCATACATGCTCCAAATTTTGTGATTTGCTGCGGTTTCTTTTCAGGATCCTTAGCGTGTTCGCAGTCAGGGGCTTGGTGTAATGTTGTCTAATGTTAATACTTGTAAACATCTTTTGTTCTACTTAATATATAGGGCCCTGAAAGATAGATTGACAATATTTCTAATCCGTGCTTTATATTTTTGATTAGATGACATATTACAAATGTTTTTACAAATCATTATACAGTATACCATATCCTGTATATTAACAATAGCAGGTGATAATGGGTGCAATTATCTATTTATGAAGTCGAGAATAGTTGGCACATGTTTAGGTGTTCAAAAGAATGACAGATTGCGGCGAGTAAAGAGCATGTAATTTTGCTATTGTTTAAAGGGTAGCAAATTGTTTCCTTTGACGTGTGGCGTATTGGCGCATTCCAAATGGCGCACGGCGGCCAGTTATATAAAAAAAATATATATATATATATAATTTCGTAACTTGATTATGTCATGGAGAGCCATCCTACGCCATATAATTTAAAAGGATAAAATCCAGGAGCTGTAGGGAGCCATGCAGAAAAAAAGTTCAAACTATAGTGTTTCTCGTTTCAAGTTGAGAAACGCCATGTTGGATTTCGCAATGGCAGATTCTAATTGGTCGTTTACGCAGATCGCAGTAGCAGATTATGATTGGTGCGTTTACGCAGTTGCGATGATGGCATCCCATTAAAAAGCGCCTTTTTTGTGTGTGTATATGCCCCGCGAGACAGACTATATAGTATTGTAGTTCTATTCACATACATATCAGCCCTTCGCAAGGTTACTACTTCAATCAGTCAATCAGTTACATTTATTTACATTTATGCCATAGCGCCAAATTCATTCTGAAAGATTCAACATGCTCATTAGCTCAAAAATTACTGCTGATAAGCATCCTGAAATATGTGGCTCTTCAGGAGCTACTTAAACTTTTTCAAGTACAATTGTTTTATTTGACCTGGACAGGTTGTTTATTCCACAATCTGGGAGCACAGGCAGCAAAAGCTTGGTCACCAAAAGAGAGACACTGAGTTCTTGGCTCAATATGATGATCTAAGCTGCCTTTGAGTAACTCAAATTTGAAGCATTTCCATGGGAAATTTTCAGCATGGGCCTTTTAAGTGTCGGGTTGGGGGTGTTGGAGGGTTAACCGCTGTGCCACATCTCCCCCTATTAGTTTGTCTGCCTTTAGGGAAGTGTATTCTTTTACTAATTGCATTATTGTCTCCATTTGTTCTTAATTCCTAGGTATGCCATGAAATGCTTGGATAAGAAAAGAATCAAGTTGAAACAAGGAGAAACACTTGCACTCAATGAACGCATCATGTTATCTCTAGTCAGTGAGGTAAGTACACCCCGACACTCTTGTAAATGCTGCCAAGTGTGGGTTTTTCTGTGTATTCCAACTGGGGAGATTCACACACCCACATTCCAACTAGGGAGATTTTTTCAAAGACCCTGTTTTTGAGGTTATCTCCAACTGTGGAGCTCCATAGTTGCGAGCATGCTCCACAATTGGTATGTGGCAAATCATACACACCTCCACAGTTTGCACAATCAATAAGTTAACCTTTTTTAATATCACCTTACAATCAAAGTGATGATAGAAAAAAAAAAAATGTTTACCATAATGTGTGCAAGGATGTCCTCTTGCATTTGAGACCTCGTTTGTTGAAAATGGAGATACATTAAGGAAACTGTGATGAAAAAACCCAGCAGTGACTGATTTTGGTGATTTGAGGTACCAAAATTGAAGAGTGTTAAACCAGGCACAAAGAGGTGTCAGATACCACTACATTTACAGATGTGAAAAATGTCTAGAAATTTTTTGGAAAAATAGCGCAAATGGCAGGTGTTAGCTTTGGGAATCTAAAGGATCAAGATTCTTCTGGGCAGAGTCCAAAATCGCAGCAGGCTTATTTCCGAAATCCCAATAGGCAGTATTTCCATGGGTTATAGGTCAAGCAACATGATGAGAAAAGAACCTGTGCAGATTGGCAATATCCTGTGGTATTTGTCAAAGACGCCCTATGGATACAGATGCACAGAAGTGCATCTGGAGCATGCAGCGCAAGGACGAGCACACAATGCCGAATTACTGTACTCATTATAATACTAGTTATTATGGGAAAATAGCAACATGCCTTGCAGAGAGCATTCCCTAAACTGGTTCCTTAAACCCTTACATTAACATTCTTTTTTCCCCTTATTGGCCATAAGCTCAGTTGATTCAGCATTGGACTAGTAGTGCAAGGGAGGTAAAACTAATTAAAATGATCTGTATGACTGCCAAATACACCTTGTATTTTATATTTCAAAGCTGTTCATGGGCCAACCATGATTGGTCAGAGGGCAGTGGCGTAACTAGGGTTGGTAGCCCCCCGGGCAAGAAACAAAATTGGTGCCCTACCCCCCCACCCAAGAATATCTTAGACGTTGGGGTGTATTTCAATAATAAGACATCATGAAAATGAAATTGCAATCATGCTCATGCATGCCAAATGGTAGGTTCAATATTTTTTAAAGTGGGGCCGATTTGGCGTGCCCTAGTGGCCCCCCTAGTTCACCACTGTCAGGCCCACATGCCACCTATTGACAACCCCTAGACTAGCGAATGCAAGGTCTGTGCTTCAAATCTTGGATTAACATAGATTTCATTAGGATTCGTCAAGTATGAAGGATGTTTAAATGTGTATTATTAATTTGTTTGTTTGTTTCTTTTCAGGTTGACAGTCCTTTCATAGTTTGCATGACATATGCATTCCAGACCCCTGATAAGCTCTGTTTCATTCTTGACCTTATGAATGGTAAGTGGTGGATGATCATGCTCTTTTGAATGAATAGAGATGTTTTTGATTATACATGTACCTGTACCAGACTTTGAAATAACTGTGGTTCTCTTTGGTTCTACCTCATTGGGTGCAAGTGATCAAGACCCCAATTTGCTTCTTCTACAGTATATTGAAGCCCTTCAGATAGTTACTTCTATACTTGTTTACTGGTGTAATGAGAAAAAATATGAGCTTTTTTATGGATGAGGTTCTGTTCATACATACTCACGATATAACGACGTTTCTGATTGGATTTGGGCCCTTTTTTGCTGGTCATAAATTCCGTTTATGACCAGTACATGCAGGGCATAAACAAGCTGCGCCACGCAGCGTTGGAACCCAATTAACACGATCCACGATTTGCTAGTGTTGCGTACATCGCAAGATGTCACCGCGCCCATCTCACGCTGAGCGCATAAGATGACGCGTATCACGCGTTGACTCCCGGCCGTTGACCTCATGAGCCAAGCTGCTTCCAGCAAGTAGGCCTACTCATTTTCTTCCAATTTATGAAGGAAAACGGTATGGAAATGTCATTTAAACTTGTAAACCCTTATTATTTTCATCTGTATTGAATTGCTAAGAATGTTGGGTATGTATGAGCGGGGTTCATTCATAGGATTACTGAGCATGATCGCTGTTTATGCCCTTGGCTCACGCCCGGGCATAAACAGCGATCATGCCCGTAATCCTATGAATGAACCCCTAAGTCACACACCTTTAAAAGCATTCTGGCCACTTAACCCCACTTTATAAAAAACAACATATCCTATAGGTGGGCACGGACATCAAGGTGCTTAGCAACAAATTGAGCTAAATTCCCTAGCAACAAGTGAGTCAAAATAAAAACATTCCATGCACGCACTCAGCACAAGCGTCGCACACTTGATGCACAGTAGGCGCAATGTGCAGTGGCCTTTATAATTGATTTGCGCATATTGTTTTCACCAGGATTTGATTATTTTCACCGGCATGACGGAGCTCCGCTATAGATGATACCAGATTGAAATTGGAGTAACCTGTCTCCATACCCAATTAAATTGACCGATATTTTACTTTTTAATGACTCATTAAATAAATGATTTGTAAATGGTAGATATGGTATCTACAGGTATACAGAGCTGTATCAAAATATTTGGTACCCATTAGTTTTCCAGTGATTAGGCGACGAAAAAAAATCCTGTTCTACAGGCGGACGGACCTTTCAAGTAGGGTCGGTTGGTTAGGCATTTTTTGTTGTTGAAATTACACAAGAAAATCACCAAAATCACCAAATTGTTTTCCTAATTTGTTCAAAATCTGGGTCGGTCGTGCCCGTAGAACAGGGTTTTCTTTTTTCCTCGCCTTATGGTCATGACTGCTACATTAAAATGCAACATAAAATCCATACAGTTTACAGTTATAACAATCAATTGTGGTCATTTCAAGAGAATCCGATATTGCATTTGGAAGAAGCAGGCTTTTTAATACCCATCAAACCTAATGGGTACCTATTATTTTGATACAGCTTGTATTGATGATGGAAATAAAAAAGATTAGATTTGTTCTACTAGACAAGTAATTTATTTATCCACTTTTCATTTTAATGAATAGTGATGATAATGAGCCTTTTAGCTAAGCGTGACTTATTAAGACATAATATGGGATCAAGTTACAGGCATGTACGCAAAAAAATAGCTCTGGTAATTCTGCAATAGGCCTGTTGTGAATTTGTTGTTGTTGAATTATACATTTGTAACTTGAAAGGGCAATTCCTGATCCACAGCATCATCCCCCACTTTTCTCAAAAAAAGTTGAGATTTTTATACCACTGGAAACCTCTGGCTGTATACCTAATGTTTATGTACAAAAAGTTTCTTGCAGATTAATTCGTATATAGCAAAAATATTGTGAAATTTGAATTACGTTGGTACACCAGAACGAAATTACAACACATTGTCAATGGAACAGTGTAATACACATAATCATGCATAACTAAATTGGAATCAACTGAAATTTTGGGAATAAACCTTTGCGTGGATATCTACTGAAAAATGTCATAAAAAGAGGATGATTCATGATTGGTTCACAAAATACTCTTTTAAGTTACAATATCAATGATTCAAATCTCAATTTCCAATCTTTATAAGTTCCTTTTCTCATTTTGTTATCTTTCATTAAATTGAAATATATAATGCTTAAGTTTCTTTCTTCATCGTAATTTACAACTTTCTTTAGGTGGGGATTTGCATTATCACCTGACACAGCACGGCGTCTTCAACGAATCGGACGTACGGTTTTATGCATCGGAAATTATCCTGGGTCTAGAGCACATGCACTGTCGTTATGTAGTTTATCGGGATCTAAAACCTGCCAATATACTGTTGGATGAAAACGGACATGTCAGGATTTCAGATCTTGGTCTAGCCTGTGATTTTATCAAGAAGAAACCACATGCTAGTGTGTAAGTACTAACATCCTCACACCTGCTTAATTTTAGGGATCAAATCAAAACTCGACCACAGGTTCCGTCTGGTTGGAGCCAGTTTGAATGTGGTTCAACCGCAGGTCAAGTTTTGATTTGATCCCTTAATGTATAATATGTAATTTTTAAGTTGTATCGTAAAATAATTTATATTATTTACATGTATGTACAGTATTTATATGTAATTTTAAATTTGTTTTAACTTAAGAATGTTGTACTTTTTGATGCAGGGCCTCCTTGGAAATCAGTGTTTTAGCATTGAAGGGGCTACCCTGCCTAAAGAAAGAATAAATAAATAAAATAAATAAATAAATAATCTGGAAAAGATGGATGTCAACTGCTCAACAATTTTCAAAATTTCAAGCAATTTAACTAAATTTACAAGAGAAAAGAATGAGCTAGTTGTATATCCGATCCTGCTTTTTTAACATTAGAAAATGTTACGGGAGGTTGAAGATATTTGAGCCCATTTTGGTCTTATCTACCCATGTATATACCATATTGTAGCCCGTGATACCTAGTTCTGAAAAACATGTATTGTTATGTTAACATTTACTAATATGCTAAGGAAACCCCATTCTCTTTTTACTTATAAATATAAAAAAAGAGTCTTTTCTGGAAATGGTAAAGAAAAAGATTTTTTCTCCATCATGTAGCTTTTAACACAAAGGTAAATGCAACTTGATCTATGTACATGTACTTAATATGATATCCTTTTTAATCGCAAAATGCATATTTTATCAAAAGTGCCATCCCTTAACACATGTTCATCAATGACCCAATTAATCTCCAAATAAAGAAAGAGAAACACATGGTATATAGGTTATTCAGTATTATGTAAAATTTGCATAATGGACACTAGTATATTGTAGTTATCTGTAGACAGCTGTGATCTCTTCTGATACTTTTTTTACAAAGGTCATTTGACTTGGAAGTCGCCCATCTACATCAGGATTGCCAAACCCTGTGATTTGGTAGCCCAATTAGGCGACTTTTGAAGATTTTCCTGCGACTTTTGACAATTTCCTGTCCCATAGTAACCAATGGTTAAAAAAAATTGGGCGACTTTTCATCTTAAGCACCCACGACTTCTGATAGTTTCCTGGTAAAGAGAAAAATTGGGCGACTTTTCGATTATTTGACCCGCGATTCGGGCTGAAATCTTTTGGAAAGTTGATCAAAATTGAAGCATAATATAATCCCTGTAAATTATTTAAAAGTGTTTTTAAAAACTGGTCAACAACACTCCCTTAACTCACAGATTCTCAAGAAAAATCATTCTGTGCCATCAGCGGTGTAATGCTTTTGTAGACTGATTGATGATTCTCTAGTGTTTTTATATAATAATAATAATACACAGGCTTTTATATAATGCGCCAGTTCAGGTGATCACGGTGCATAAAACAATTAACAAGAAAAACAACAATTAGAAAAAAATGAAGCAACAAAAAGCAACATGAAACAACTATAATAGTGGAAAAAGGTGGGATTTGAGGCCCTTTTTGAAGACTGGAAATGAGCTGTTGGATCTTAATATGGTTTGAGGCAGACTGTTCCACATGGATGGTGCTGTAAAAAATAATGTCTTGTCAGCGGCTTATTTGAGAGTTCTGCTGTTTATCTTTGGTACTTCAAGGCGAGTGATGTTGGTGGATGAGTGCAATCCCCCACGGGCAGGAGAGTACAAAGTCAAGAGGGATGACAAATAGACTGAGGCAAGATGTTAATGTTGACAATGTCCTTTTTGTCCTTTGTGGTGAATGTCCTTTTTGGGTAGATGTCTCATTTCTATACCAAACAGCATTACTGCTGATGGGGTCTCCCCGTCAGTCCGAAACACTGTCAGTCCAAATTTTTAGGGTTAGGTTTAGGGTTAGGGTTAGGTGTTGGGTTTAGGGTTAGGCGTTAGGTTTAGTGTTAGGGTTAGTGTTAGGTAAGCTTAAAATTCGGGACTAGCGGTGCTTCAGACTGATGGGGTGTACCCCTGCTGATGATGGAGATTGGTTTTTCAGAAATATTTGGTTCAAAAAGTTGGTGTTATTGACCAGTTTTAAAAATTACTTTTGATGTCTATTCCCAATATGTAAATCTTCTCATTCTGTAAATAATTGTTCACTCTTTATATTTTTGTATGTTTTCAGGGGTACACATGGGTACATGGCACCAGAAGTACTATCCAAAGGCACAGCGTACGATTCTAGCGCCGATTGGTTTTCATTTGGTTGTATGCTCTATAAACTACTCAGAGGGTAAGTCTCAAATTTGGCTATTCCATTTGAAATCTGCTCTTCCCCTGTTGAAGATTTAGGTGCCACAGAGGGAGTATGTTTTTCAAATGGAATTGGTTAGGGCTATTTATTTTGAAACCCTTACTTCCCCACGTATATGGCTGTGCCTTTTATCTACCACAACTGGAATGAGTATTTCAAATGGAAGTTACACAGTTGTTTTTTCTATTTAAAACCCATACTCCCTCTGAAGAAGACTAGCAAAATCTTCCATAGGGGGGAGTGTGGATTCTAAATGGAATGGCCCATGATATAGGCCTAGTTATCAGGGGTGTGAGAGTTCCTCTTTTCAGCTGATTTCCTCTTTTTTTGGTACTAAAATTTACACATTTTCTTTTATTTTCAGCCCATATTTGGCATTTTTACCCTGATTCTACGCTGTTTTTCAGCGTTTTTTGTAACTTCTCTTTTTTGGTCTGTGGCCTCTCACACCCCTGAGTTATGTAGTGTAGTGACGTAGGTGCGTATTTCGCTGGTTATAGTATTCATTTGTGTACATATAGTTAATGGTGCAGTGCGTACGTGGGTTTTGTCAGCATGCTTGCATCACAACTGCAAAAAAAAGGCACTGTCGTCACTACTAAACTTCAGGCAAACAAAAGTATATACTAATATATCTCTGTGGTGAATAGGCCTTTACAGGAGGATTTAACGAAAAACATTTACATGGAACCATCAAAACATGTCCAACCACACCATATCAATATGCTGCATCAAGTAAGAGGAATCCTGTATATTAACAATCACACTATGTCGCTCAGTCTTAGAACACACTGATTCCAGTGTGTTTTTGGGTGTTTTTTTTTGTTTACTGCATCTGTCTGAACGGGAGAAAATTTGTGCTGTATGGTAGAGAGGTTCTGGTTTCATCCCATCCATCCATATTACCTGGGATGATCTTGCTCTGGATGCTGGCAGATAGGTGACTGCTAGCATTGCAGAACCAGCTGATTTGGTGGCATGCTTATCAGGTATCAAAACCTCTGTTCTGCTCAATCTTCAGTGATTACAAGTCACACTGTCTCAGTCTGCAGTTACTATGTAGCTCTCTTTCTTATATATTCATAAGGGCCAATTTTTCTATTGCATATGCTTAAAAAATGACATGTTGTGTAAGGCTATAAACACATAATGATCAAAGCACTTTTTCTTGTCTATAATTTAAAAAAAGGTTTTGTGTAACTTTTTTGCCAATATTTGGTTTGTGTATATTCTGTTGGTCGTCATGACGTCACTTGCGACGAAGGGGACACTTACCGTTGCACTCAAAAGGGAAAATCACAAAACATGCCATAAAATAAATACCTCTTGATGAAACAGTTCCAAAAGTTTGATTTCTTATCAGGGAAAAATATTTACCAAAGACAAAGCAATTTGGTATTTTCTGTGCTGAGAAAATTGACTTGAACTGAAAAAAAAAGCCCCTGTACAAACCAATAGGGATTTCGCGAGGGTGTCCCTTTTGACAGACGTGTTAAGTGTGTAAGTGCAATAGATGGAACATCCCCGACCGAGTGAACACCATTGTAATTATTTCAGCAAAACTTATTCATATAATTTTACACGAAATTAGGGTTAAGGTTAGGGTTAGTTTAGGGTTAGGATTAGGGTTATGATTAGAATTAGGATTAGGGTTAGAGTTAGGATTAGCTTACACGAAATAATTACATGAAGGATCGACCCAAAATGATCAAATGTCGGTAATCACAACTGGCATGACATTTCATTGGGAAATTTCCATGGTGTAAATGAAACAGAAAATGAACCCTGGATGCGATACACGTAGGTTATCTTGATATAGGTTGATAAGGGTGTATTGGGCTATTCCGCTTGAAATCCATACACCCACTATGAAAGATATGATCTGATTCTCTCACACAGGGAGTGGGCTCATTGACTGGTATAGCCCATTTCAATGCACCATCCCTGAAAAATATAAGATGTTCTTTTGGATAAAGTGATTGTCTGATTTATATGAGAAGCAGTAGTTTATGTCATCATACTTTTTATCTGTGGCAGCTATTACTGTGAGAGTGCAATTAGAAATGTAATTTTCAAAGCTGCTTCATGTAATATACATTCTCTTTCAACGCATACATTGATTTCCTGTATCAAGTTCCTACTGACGGGTAACCTGAACCAAAAGTGTTATTTTGACCTGATATCAGACCTTTTTTATGTTAGTATTATAAACAAGATAGTTAATGGAAGTAATAAAAAATGCTAGCTAATGGATGCCTGTTCAGATAATATGCAAAAATTAACTGTCTATGATAGTGATGGTTGAAATATAATCATGAGGCAAATGATGAATTGTTCCATTCCATGAGCTGTAACAGGGAGTGGACTGGAACAATTCAATCTTTCACCAAGTGATTATATTTCTACTATTACACATCTTTTAAGGGCTTGGTTACCCACCTTTGTACTGTATTTTTGTGGGACCTGAGAACACATCAGACAACAAATTACATTCTGAATACGAGAAATGTCCTTCTGATATTAAATAATTTGGATTTTTTACAATACAAATTTCATGGCAAATTATAAAAAAATGATATTTTTGACATTAGCAGTCCTCGAAGCAAACTTTCTAAATCTAATGATATGTACTTAAAGTGTATGTAGCTGGGAGGAAAAGTCGACCATCGTATGAAAATGTTGATCTTTCGTATTGAGGATAAACATGAAGATCCAAATTTTGGGAAGAAGGTCCATTTTTAACATTATTATGTTTTGATGGATCCAAGTTGTGATAATATTGGATCCAACACATAATAATGATAAAATTGGATGCTTTACGCCCAATAGGCCTATTTATTGGTCTCGCTATGAGTTTTAAAATATTGGAATCGACTACGCCTCGCCCAATATTTTAAAACTCATGGCTCGACCAATAAATATGGGCTCAATCGATCCAATTTTATATCAAAATTGCCCCCCTGGAATAAATGTCCACTTTTTCAAAATGGACACCCCCTAAAAGAAATCCTGCATGCAGGCATGCCTTATGCATAATCTTGGTCTTGGGGCCAGTGTCTGCTTGCTTGAGCAGTGATGAAAATTCAGGTTCCTGAAACAATATCAATGCAATGCTTGACATTTTACAGTACATATCAGCAAACCATTCTCACAGGATTCTTCTAAAATCAATTGTGAGTTTTGGAAAGCCATACAAATTGAAAAGAATCACTTGACTCAGCATTTTAGTCTCAAATCCCAAAAGGCTTCCTTCCTTACTCACAAAGTGCATATGCATGGTGCAGTGTGGAAAATGGGGCATGCTACTTGTCCTGCTATGGATATATGTTAACAAAAGTGAAAATTGCAACTTCTGAATCATAACTTGGTGATTTCTCCATCATTTGCTGTAACTGATATCTCAAATTAAACATTTTGATAGATATTAATTCTCATGGTTATTTTACTGGCCTTAGATCAGCATGGGTATTTTGAGGTATGAAGTGTTGCACACATTTTGGTCACCTTTTGCTGCAAAGTATGGCTCATAAACTGACACCTTATTTACTGCGCTGACTGTAATTGTATACTCAAATGTAAATTGTAATGGTATAGTTCTTGCAACTTATCAATATCAATGATATTATGCATAGCAAAATATTCCTAAAAGTGGGTCATAATAATGTAAAGTTGTCCATGTTGTTATTTCCTGTATCTATAAAGAGTATAAAAGCGAGAGACAAGCATGAGCTTATTTTGATGTAGTAATTGAAGGCCATAGGTGATCCGAGAGGAAATGTCGATGTAAACAAGGAAATACTTGAATAACTGCCATGTAGATAACAAAACCAGTGTTGCCACCTTTGTGCATTTTACACCCAATCATTGCAATAATTGTGGCACTGTAGAAGCAGAATTTTTACCATTAAATATTAAAAAGGGAAGAGGCTTATGCATTGTACACAGGAACATAGAAACAATCAAGCATTACAGACAAGCGCATGAGATCATATTAATGATGCTGAACCGCAATTCTTAATATATCAATATACAGGGAAAGACAAACTATGCATCAAACACAAGTACAATAATTTCTAGCAGAATTTGCAATAAAATATTACTTGGAAGTTTTTGGTGTATACAATTTTGTTCAAATGAGGAAAGCATATTTTGTGTGTAAACTGTCCCTCATATTCTGTTTCTGTTTTTAAAAGGGGATGATCTGATTTACAGCCTCTGAAATGGAGATGAGAAGAAAGCTCATACCTTTCTTATTATTATGCCTCCTTTTTCCCGTCTGGCTACACCATTGGCGCCAAATAGCAGCCATATAGAAGACACTGGAGGAAGAGTAACCAGGCCTGATTATTCCCCGATTTAAATCTTCCCCGATTTAAAAATTTAAAAAAATAAATTTAAATTTTTTTTTTTTTTTTTTTACATTTCCGGAAGTGGATGATGATATTTCATCATAAAAAGAGCAAGAAAATTTTTGTTAGTGGGAAAATTAAGAAAGTGTTAATATTATAAACTTTTTAGGAGTTGCATGCATTAAAAATGAAAAACAATTTTAGAAAAAACCCATACAATTATATGCCTCAGAAACCCAATTTTTACCCTATGATATGGCTAAAACCCAGGAGCTTCGGGTCGCCAACTTAAACCAAAACAGATTTTTTTTAGGACCACAATCAGGCCTGAGTAACATATTTGCATTTTAATTTATACATATAATATCTCAGGAGAGAGGCTATAAATTATGACATTTTAAAACACTTTGAATTTGATACTGTGGTGTGATAATAACCTTGTGTTATTTGTTGCTGACTTAGCAAAATTTTAGTAACTGTAAGAAAGAACATCCTTTCCTTGGGTTAAATTAAGGATACACTGAAAATAACATTGATACAGAAGATTGATAACCTGTTGGTTCCCAGGTGGAAGTGTTAACTCTCTTCACGCGGGTGTCGACTGCAGACGACAAGTTTTAAAAAAAATTTACAAACTCAAAAATGTCAGAAATGTAAATATTCATGACCATTTTTGGAATCGGCATGAAAAATGCATCAAAATGAGTACAAACAAGCCTAGTATTGATTCAGTAGTTCTTAAGATAGCTCTTGATATTTTGAGAAAATATTTCAAAACTTGAACTGTTTCCATTGAAGCGCATGGCTAGCACGCAGAGCATTTAGGGTCTGATATAACATTGTTGATATGAGTGTGAACACCTGATCACTGTGTGGTATGATGGGAAGAATGAAATGATGTTATGAAGAACACAATAACAGAATGATTGTGTTCAGGTGGCATGGAGGTCATGCGTACAAGTTGTTAAAGGGTATGCAACAACTCATGTCAATTTTGGATTTGGTTTTACATAATTGAGCCTCAACTGATGTAATGCATTATTGCAAATTTCTGTCATGCCAGCTTTTTTGTTTGCACATTTCCTGTGTGGGAGTAATTTTACAACATTTTTTTTTTTTTAATCCAGTATTTCTCATCAAAAATAATGTATGTGAAAAGATTTTCCAAATAATTTTCTCACTTTTCTCATGAAATCAATAACACATCAAGAAAAACAATCTATTTGCCTATTGCACGGTTCCGCCATATGCGGGGAGAGCCTTGAACTGGCAATAGACATGAAAGGAAGTATTGCATAACTTTACCCAATGTTACATGACTGGTTCAAATCCCATTCATGCATGCTGCCAGATCGAGGCTCTCCTCGCATATGGCGGAACCGTGCAATGGGTGAATTGCTCACCTTCAAGTTTTCAGTTTTTAACCTACTTGTAAGTGATGACAAGATATATATTTGGGATTTCAAGCATATTTTATCATCTGACACCCACACACACCCAAATAATTGATGTTGCCACACATCAATTTTGCATGGAACTGGGTATTGACCTTACACTACTCACATGGGGGTTGTTACCGAGTTCCTTTGGGAGGATAATTTAAGACAAACACACATTGGCCATCAATTGTAAATGAAATTTGAAAGTGGTACTCCATGCCAGCTCTATTCTTGAGCCTAGCACAGCAATTTATGGAGGTCAAAGTGGAAAAATTGCACAATTGGCAGCAGCGTATTTTAAATGCATTTATCTAATTGGAACTAAGTTGTAGTGCCCCTTGTGGACTTTCCTAACTGAACACCATTAATGGTCATAGAATAATTATCTAAAATTCAATTGCATCACAACACTTCCAGTCATCTTGAGTTACGATGGCTGGGACATTTGGTGTATATTGTACAGTTATTATTGGGCTATTCCTGTTGAAATCTACACCCCCTATCGGAAGACATGACCTAATAATCTTCCACACAGGTGTGAATTTCAAAAGGGGTATCTGAATGGGTGTCTGCATATGAAATCCACACACCCTGTGTGGAAGATTGCGGTTGTATCTTCCATAGGGGGTGTATTGATTTCAACTGGAATAGCCTATTTCTATATTATATTGAATTGCAACATAATTATTCCTTTACATTATCTAGTTTGACTGCCAAAAACATATTGAGTTATGCATCATGAACCAGAACAAGAAGCACATTGGGGATCAATCAGTGTGGCAAGCTTCACTAAGATCTCAAACATGACAATCTCTAGGACACAGTTCCTTAACCCCAATAGACGTCTATTGTCAAAGAATGACCTTTGGATGTGTTGGGTACAAAAACTCATGTTCTACAACTTTAGGTCAACATTTCAGCTTTACTTGTTTAATGGGGGTCATTGAGCTTTGTCATCGGGTATGAGATTAGTATGGCTCATTATGTTTGAAGCTGATGAATATATCGATGACAGCAGAAATGAATCTATCAAATGTGCTGCAATTAAGACTTCAGATGCCATATTTAGAGGTGAAAGTAACTGCCACAGATGCCATATTTAGACGTGAAAGCACAGAGGAGAGAGAAAACAGACCCCGTACCACCAGTCAAAGTCTCTGCATCATCCAATAATGAGGGCCGATTGTTCCATGAAATGCGACAGGCGAGACTGCTACGCAATTACCGCATATTTTCATGGCCTATCGCGTAATCGCAAAAGCGCGCACGCAACTCACCGTATACAATACACGGGGACTTGAATGACTGGTGGTACGCTCTCTGTTTTCTCCCTCCTCTGTGCGTGAAAGTAACTGGCACAGATTTATGTGCAATTACAGAACACTTGGATCATCAAAACATAATATTGTACAATAGTTCAATTTGGGATATCACTAGATAGGTCACAGTCAGGCCCGTACCCAGGATTTTTTTTTTTTGGGGGGGTGCTGATTTTGAAAAAGTGGACTTTTTGCCAAAGGGGGGGGGCAATTTTATTTGGACCTTTTTTGACCAAAAAACCGTAAAAAACCTGAAATTTTTTGCTCCCTACGCTCGCAAATTCTTACATTTTGGGACTTTTTATATACTTTTGCAAATTTGGGGAGGTGAGGTCGCACCCCCCCCCTGCGTACGGGCCTGGTCACAGTAATTGCATAGCTAATGTCATGAGACATTGCAAAACTCAAGAATTCCAGTTTTCAATAGAGTCATGTCAGGAATTAAATAGGAATAGGAATTCTGGAGTATGTAAATCCTTGGACCTCAAAAATTCTATAACCGTTTGAACATGCTTTCTATCTGGTACACTTCATGAACCCCAGCATGTTGGCTGTTACCCAGGTTTTGTGATGATATGGGTTGGGCTGAGTGCAGGGTTGAAATGTTAGTTCAAATGTATGGTGTAAATTCTCTATTTTTTTAAACCCTGGATATCACTGTTGCTAATTATGATAAATCTGTTGACTTTTTTCAACTGACCCATTTTTAAGGTAATTTTGAGGCCCATCAGAGCTATAACCATGATTGAAGGTGGTCATGTAGGTGGCCCATGGACCAGATTATTCCAATTGCCAATTATATTTACTTGTTTGGGGTTGGGTTTGTTTTTGATTGATATTAATTGTCAAGGTTATTATACTGACCTTCTATCAGCATGGGCATTTTGAGATATGAAGTGTTGAACTTCATTAAAATTCAAAACTGCTCAAATGTTGTTGAAAAGTTCACCAAATCCCCTTTGTCATACGATAAAAAAAAGTATGCTCAAGTTGCCCAATGGCTGAGGGCCACCAAATATATTGTCTTGTGAAGTAACATGGATCAAAAACAAGTTAGAACAGAAAATAGCATTTGGAAGCCGAACTAGATCTGGCATCTGAACTGCCAACCAAATCACAGATTTGAGCATTGACAATGGCTAATGTGCATGCAAGTTGTTTTAGCTTTAGAACTTTTTTTCTGATAAAATATTTCCTGCTATTTGTAATTACAGCAAGTATTTTCAACGTGATTTTAATTGGTTATATTTGCTTGCTTATTTTGGGTGGTTTGCCCAAACTACAACAGCTGTCCATGTCCTCCTGCCCTGCCTCTCAGTTACCAGGTCAGATGCTTCCAGTCCTGTGTCCTGCTTGAGCACATCTATATACATGTGTAAGGGTTGCTTTACCAGGGTTTTGCTCTGTGCAGTTACATGTAATACGATCGGCGAGCGTAGTACACGCATTGTAGGCGTTGGAATGAAATCACAATTTTCTTCGTTATACCTCATTTGTTTGGCTCGAAATTAAAAGGGGATAATGTGATCAGTGAAAACAAACATTTAAATAAGAATTCTTTATTCAAATCACACATTATTGCTTTAACATAGATTCTACTGCTGTACTGAAGACCCACAGTTATAAATGTTTCTCTATAAATGTGAAATTACCTCTTCTTGCCCCCAATGTTACAATTAATGCATATGTTTAAAATATTACAGGTATCATCAGGAGATGTTGGAACAAATCGTGGCAATCTTCTAATCTACACTACTCAAAAATATTTAAAGGATCAGAATCTGACAATCCTTAATTTGCAGCAGCCCCCGAAAATCAGTGAGGGCACGCAAAAGATACATCCGGCGGGCCCAAATATGAATTAACCATTTTTCTCACTTTTTTGTGGGTTTCATAGGTTAAAACCAATGGCCCAAATTCGGGCCCACAAAAATCCTAGAGGGCCCTTAAACATTTAAGATAGAGGGCCCAAATGGCCCCCGGAAATTCTGGCTTATATCGAGGCCTGATTTGCAGCATTCTATCTTTACTGGACTTTACTCAATAGTGCAAATTTTATGTTGCAAGAACATATACTGAATGAAATGGCTTTCATTTGATTTACAACGTTAATATTGGTTTTGAACAAATATATGTGATCCTTTAATCTTTTTGTCTTTTTTGAGTAGTGTATGAGTTATTATAATTTTGTGAGGTGTATTTTGTTTTCTTGGTCATTTCAGGCACAGTCCATTCAGGCAGCACAAGACAAAAGATAAGCATGAGATAGACAGAATGACTCTCACGATGGTAAGCTTATTTGTCAATTCTTGTTCATTTCAGGCACAGTCCATTCAGGCAGCACAGGACAAAAGATAAGAATGAGATTGACAGAATGACTCTCTCAATGGTAAGCTTAGATAGATATGACAAATCCTAGATGAAAGTACAAAGAATGAACGAATGAATTACAGTCCAGCCTCTCTTATCCAGACTTCGTTATTCAGATCTCTCTGTTATCTGGCCATCCAGATAAATAATCTTCAAAGGAAAAACATGTTTTCCAGTGGGCTATTTAAGTTGAGATCCATACACCCCCTATGGTAGACATGACCTTAACCCTAACACGCCTGAGTACTACAAAATACTACATGATATATGCACTGCGCGTACGTGCATCTCACATGATGTGATGACACAATCACCCAAAGTGATATATAGGCACGCTTTTGTTGGCCCTGCTAGCGAAAGACCTGTGGCTAAGTGTAGCCAACCTAGTGATTGGCATGCAAGGGGTCTCGGGCTTGAATCCTACCCAGAGCAAACAACTTCTTTGTTTTCTCTCTATTTCCTCCATTCTTTGTTTTCTCTCTTTATTCCTCCATTCTTTCCCTTCCAGTTTGGGTTAAACTTCCACACAGTGAGTGTGAATTTAAAATAGGGAATACCTGAAAGGGTAACTTCTTTTGAAATCCATGCTTCCTGTGTGGGAGATTAAGATCATGTCTTCCATAGGGGGTGTATGGATTTTAACTAGAATAGCCCAATGATTCAACACCTTATTTTTATGCTCTAAAGCATCAAAAGGACAAAATCTTTGTTTTTTGCAGCAGTGGTATACTCAAATACCATCTTTTCAGCGATATTACCCCATAGAATAGTCTATTCTTGTCATCCCAATTTTGACACCTTTAACATTCAATTAGAGATTCAGCCGTGTTTCAGCGTTTCACAATGATACATCGTCTGCGTGTCCGAGTGAAATAAACCATGCAGATGCGCAAGACTCGAGTTGTTAAACAGTTATGAATAATGGTGAAACGCGATTGAATCCCTTTCAACAATGAAAACAAGCTAAATATTATCTAATTCACATGATTCATGAGGAATGTCGGTTAGTCATTGCCACCTAACATTACAAGAAGATACCTGTTATTATCAACAATAAAATTGCAGAATAAAATGGCAATGTTTAGCCATTTCCTCCAAAATAATGAAAGTCAACATGTAAGTTCCAGGCATGACAAATTTTACATGCTCACGCATATCGTGTATGTGCACTTCCGTTAACTTGCATTCACATATACGCTACTGTAAAAGTGTGGATTCATCACTGATTATCAGCAGTTGGCTCCTGTACAAAGGTACAATGTATAGGAAGAGTTGTTGAATTCAGAATTACACACACTTTACGTTTCTTAATTTTTCACTTATCTAGCTGATGCTTGGTCCTCATCATGGCCGGATTGAAGAGGCTAAACTGTACATTTATTCATGATCAGCATAAATCGGCTAAATAATGAAAGGTGGTGGTAATAGTTGAATATAGCAACACCTATTAGACAACACTGTTGGTAACCCACGCTTTAGAAAGGGTGGGTTTGAGAGGTCCACAAAATGCTTAAAAGGGTGGGTTAAAAAAATTTCTGGTTAAAATGTGTGTCCAAATATAAAAGGTGGTCACTGATAAAAAGGGTGGGTTTAGAAGTCAACAATTGCAATCTCAAAGCTTACTTTAATTTCCGATTGAATGACACTAAATGAAACACAAAAAAACATTGAAATCTCCTTCTGTAGTGTTTGGTCATCTAAAACTTCAATATGTAATTCTCTTTGGATGCAAATCTGCACCTCTTGGACCACCATAACCTCTTATCTATGATTAGTAATTAACCACGCTTAGAAAGGGTGGGTTTCGGGGTTTTGGTATAAAGGGTGGGTTTGAAATAAAAAGGGTGGCTATGGACAAGTCTAGCATTGTAGGTAGTAGGTATATATCCAGTGTTGTATTGTGGCTAACCTGATTTTTATCTGCAGGGTAACTCATCAATCAATACAACATTATTCCTGTTTTCTTTTACACACTCAATACTTTGTCAAATATGTGTGTCGCTAGGCCGGTTGCTAATATATGTGACCCATCACATCGAAACATGGCAGTTGTTGTCATAAATGAACTTGTAGATTTCTTTACCAAGAAAGAGGACTGTTTTTAAGCTTTAAAATGACATCGCATGTAAAATGGTGATTTTATGTGACAAATACAGTTCAAATTTCTTATTATTTTCTTTATTTTTCGGGGCACATTTTTTAAAATTATCTTTAAATGTGGGTTTCCGACAACTGCCGTGTTTCGATGCGATGGGTCACATATGAACAGTACTGCGCATGCACATGTCCTGCTAACATAACATGAGGGCATTGATGCGCAATAAGTGGGTGTGATACGGAATTTATCAAGTCGGTAAATTGAGGCGTTTCAGCAATGAAAACAAGGGAAACTTGATAGCATGATAATACAGTAATTGGACACCTGCTCAACAAATATTTGGGAGTAAGAAAACTTGATCAATTTACGTAACAATCGCAATTTGTGAGGCTCTTATTGTATCAAGATTAAAGTGCACATAATTAACAAGCATTAAAGTAAAAGGTAAAGAAAGGAAGGTTTTATTTCAAACTCTAATGATGACCCGCAGGTCAAATTGCTAGAAATGTACATTAAACACAACTAAACAGACACAATGCAATTTGCGGGCAGCAACTTAATCAGCACCAATATTGCAACATTGAAACAAACAACTTTACAAACATCCAATCCAACCCAACCCTATCCCCCAGTAGGCAATGAGGATAAAGTGCCTTGCCCAAGGACACAACACGTTGGCACGAGCGGGGCTCGAACTCGCAACCTATGGATTATGAGTCGGGCGCCTTATCCACTCGGCCACACGTGCTCCCACAAGGAGTCTTAGCTGCATGTTTTACAGGACAGAGTGCCCATCACTATTTCGTTAGCGATTAGGCCAGACTCCACCATGAAATCCACAGCTAGTCTGTTCCCTTCCCAGCATTTAAGAATGCCGGTACCCATTTATACACCTGGGTGGAGAGGAGTAATCGATAATGTAAAGTGCCTTACTCAAGGGTACAACAGGATGTCATCGCCGGGGCTCAAACCTGCAACCTTCCAATTATGAGTCGGAGCTCGGGTAAATACAGGGAAAAACCTAGTAAATTATAGAATTTTAAGATGAGAAGAATATTGACATAGGGTGCCATTCTCTTATTTTAAGCAATTCCCAAACAGACAACATGATTACAAATGCTTCAAAAGCGAAACATAAAACTGAATGACCTGATGGTAGCAACATGGATCATTCAGTTTTATGTTTCGGTGTACTACACCAAATGCTGCAGTTTCCTTGCCTTGACCAAAACTTTAAATTGGCTTCAACCCATTGAGTCCCGGATACAGCCAATTCGTGCTCCTTCATCACTAGACAAGTAGGCCTCTTCTGATTGGCTGTTAAACCCAATTCTCAACTGGGTTGCATATAGACTTGATTGGTTGATTGACAGCACAGATTGTACACTAAGCCAAAAAAGAAAGTTATAATTTTTCACAAGGTCATATCTTAAAATCCCGTCTATCAAAATTAACCAAAATTACACACAGGATTGCCTCAATACTCTACTCTAAACACATGTCACTAACTATGCAGTTGTCCAACTGACACAACAGCAAAATGCACTGACATGCAACACCTTCCTGGACCACATTCACAGCGCAACAGATTTCTTGGCTGGGTTCCAATTATTCGCCTGTGAATGTTATCCCGGAAGCTGTTCCGTGTCAGTGCATTTTACTGTTGTGTCAGTTGGACAACTGCTTGGTTACTGACATGTGTTTAGAGTAGAGTATTGAAGTAATCCTGTGTGTAATTTTATTCATATACATGCGAATAATTGGAACCCAGCCAAAGAAATCTGTTGCGCTGTGAATGTGGTCCAGGAAGGTGTTGCATGTCAGTGCATTTTGCTGTTGTGTCAGTTGGGCAACTGTTTGGTTACTGACCAGTGTTTAGAGTAGAGTATTGAAGTAATCCTGTGTGCAATTTTTGTTCATTTTTATGGAGAGGATTTTAAGATATGACCTTGTGAAAAATTATAAGTTTCTTTTTTGGCTTAGTGTAGATTGACATTTAAAACTAGATCAACAGTACATACATTCCTCATGTACCACACGACTTAGGTGATAGTCCTATTGTCACTATTAGTAGTAGTTGAATGTAAATTCCTCCTCTTGAACGAGTAAGTACCAAAGCAAGCTTCGTAGAGTTGAAACAAAAAATAACTACCGTATTTCGTCAACATTTTCCCAAGGGGGCGTTTATTCAAGGTCAATTTTAGAACGATAATTCCCGTTAGGTAAACTTAAAACTCACGCTTAAATGACGAACTATGAACTAGAAACACTGACTTCTGGTTCACTTCCGGGTTTCCAATTCAGATTTTCGCCAATTATTAACGCTATTATCGACCATGTGGGCAACTTGGTAAGCTTACTACACAAGATAGCATGGAAATATTGGCATTTTGAAACATCTTGGTTGAAAAAAGTGGTGGGGGCGTTTATTTGAGTGGGGCGACTATTTGACGAAATACGGTACGCAGATTCACACAATGAAAGCCACCACCATAGGTTAAGAAGAAACACAAACACACTGTGTACACTTTGCCTGTGCAGTTTTCAAGTTGGCCGTAGTTTTCCAGAGAAGCCCACATCTGGCCGGTTCATTTTTGAAAGACACTTCCTGGTTCTACAGTCATGTGATTCCATTCAGCCAATTAAAACATTTTACTATCTGCAGCGTTGGAAGTTCATTAAAATTCATCAACCAATCAGCTATCATCATTTCAAGGCTGTCATCAGATTTGTGTATTGATGAAGGAGCACAAATCAGCTGGGACCAAGACTAAAATGTATTTTGTTAAATTATTTTGTGTTGCCGATTTGTTACAGGATGTGGAGTTTCCAGAAAATATGACAGAAGAGATGAAGTCAATCTTACAAGGCTTGCTAAAAAGGGAGGTGTCGGAAAGATTAGGGTGTGAGGGAAGAGGGTAAGTTGTGTGTCATTGTGCAACCTCAAAATTGCATTGCAAAACAAGAGGTACCGTACCATAAAAGGAAACAGTCAGATGTGATGAGTTGCCAGTCTGATGAAGCTATTAGTGTAGTGGTGACACATCACTAAAACGTGATGAGTTAATCATCTTCGTTTTTTTGTAGGAATTGTTCAAAATGAACAAAATTTAGAGGTAAAATCAACATTCCTCATGAACTTGTTTAAAGGTCTTAACAACACTGTTATTTTTGTTTCCACAGTGCACAAGAACTTAAAGAGCATCCTTTCTTCAATGGAATAGACTGGAATAAAGTCTACTATCAGAAGGTATGTACTATCGTGTTTTTAGTATTTTTTTATGCAGAGAAAAATACTATGGGTTGAAAAGGCAAATAATTAAAAGAACAGCTAGGTTTAAGCATAATATTCCAAAACTGCAGAGGATACTTTGCAGGCTTAAAAACTCTGTATTCAGTGGAAATTTTAGGAATATGTGAGTATCCTTCCCACCTGGCAAATGAGACCAACATATCTTGTCACTGGTGTTTGATGTGGACTTTGATAGCATTATTTTAAATGGAACAACAAGTTGTCATGCCAAGTTGTTCCACACAAAAATAATGTTTTTTTTGTGTGCTATTATTTTTATGTGTATTCTCTCAGACAATAGAGACACGGCTGTGTCTCAAAACAATAGAGGCCGGCAGCTTTTCCACGAGCTCCGCCATCTTGTGGGTACTACCGTTCTGCATGTCATGCGTTAAACATTATGCCCCCGATTACACGAAAGTCGCAGCGCATGACGCATCTCTTCAGTCAAGCGTCAATGCAGTGATCTTAGCAACAAGGCACTCCATACCCACAAGATTGTATTTATTTATAAGATGGCGGCGTTGACGTCACAATGACTACCTTTATACAGATCACTCATAAAATCATGTTTGTATGTAATTAACTTTCTAGCCATTTTGATTAAGTTCAACAAGTCACTCCCGAAATTGGCCAAGCCATTAAGTCCTTCACATGTTGATGAAAAAACATCGCTCTGTGCCCAATGCAAGCGATAGCTGCACACATACCATGTTACACGCAATGCAAACAATATACCATATAAGTATAGAGGGCGTCTGATGAAAGCTAAATTAATCCAGGCACCATTATGGAGTTTGGGCAAATAAATTACAAACAAGTACTATTGTAAGACCAATCTATTGTATTGGCATATTCACACTTGTTTCATATTAATTGAGCTTTCATATAAAACCGCTATATGTGATGCGATCAAGCAAAATGAGTCGGATGTCGGGAATATTGATATTGAGATATAATCAATAATAGTATTAAACTTCCTTTGTATTTTAATGTTCTGAGCGACACTAAAATGGCCATATCTCTGGAACCATAAGTCTAATTATGATGGAGTTTTCAGCAAAGTAAAGCTCTGAGAATGGCTCATATAATGAGATTGAAAACTGAATTTTGATTTTGATCGACATCAGACTCATTTTGCTTGATCGCATCACATATATGCTTGTATACAAGGTTTTACGGTATGCAACCATGCAGTTCAATAGAGGGTATACAATACAACGTCACTCATGACAGAGTCATCCTCATTTCTAGCCACCATAAGGTACCACGGGGCAATTCGCATGATAACAAAATAAAACAGGTGTTCGGTATGAATGGTTGTGGAATAAACTAGAGACCTGTCCCTCTGTCACCTTAGAACTGTCCCCCAGCATTGCTGCCATTTCATTTGTTCTACCATTCTGTTTGGTTTATTGCATACACTCTATACACACCAAGTTGTACTCCATTTTCTCATATTATAACACAAGCAAGAACCAATAAAATAAGAGGAAAAACAACAACTGTTAAATAATTTGTGTTATTTTCTTACTTTGTTTGATTTGTTTAGTACTCGCCACCTTTGGTTCCACCACGAGGTGAAGTGAATGCAGCAGATGCATTCGATATTGGCTCCTTTGATGAAGAAGATGTCAAAGGAATCAAGGTAAGCAATATATGAAGAAAATAGATTCATCAGGTTTGTTGGTAAACATTATAAATGATTTCATTTGAACAAAACCAAAATGTAACTCACGATTGACGGTTTCGCCTATCATGGTCGATAGGCATCATCAGAATGATGCTTAGTCACGTGTATGATCCTCTCCTGGCTGATAAAACACCTCGCCGGCCGGGATTCGCCCAACCGAAGTAAGGATCAACAAGCATCATTCTGATGATGCCTATCGACCATGATAGGCGAAACCGTCAATCGTGAGTTACATTTTGGTTTTGTTCAAATGAAATCATTTATAATATATGAAGAGCTTGGTTCCAATCCATGTTAAGTCCACAAACACATGTTTCAGGGATGCAAGTGTTCCTGCTTTTGCAGGAATTCCTGCTTTTATGAAGTCCAAATTCCTGCAATTTCCAGCCTGTTTTGGAGCCCGATTCACACACTTTTCAGGCTTTTTCCTTCAAGGCTGCTTGCATCCCTGACTGTGCGATATTACATTGGGTTGTGATGCTATAGTAATTTCAGTTGGATGCACCAGTCCATTACAAAGCAAACAGTGGATATAGTGTAGTCACCAGAGGGGGTTCCTATGCACCGAGTGCTTTTTTTTTCTAACTTACATTTTGGTAATCCTGAAGGTGTCTAGTAAATGAATTTTGATGTTCCCAAAATTAAATATTGTCCCATGGGGTTCATTTGGCGGCCATCTTGGATTCCAACAAAATTCAATGAAATTGACATAACTTTTGAACTAGACATCATAGGAAGACAAATGACCCCATTTTTCGGGATAATGTGGACATGAGCAATCAATAAAAAGGGTTATTTTCATGTTGGATACATTAAAATGCAAAATATTTAAAAATCGTAGCATAGTAATAGTGAAGTGGTGGATAATCATGCCAAAACGCAAGGGTGATAAAGGTACCGTAATCACATATTTCCGGAGAGTCTTGCTGGTGCAGATTTATATAGAAACAATTGGATATCATCGAGGCTGCTACCAAAACTTTACTGAAAATCAATATCGTTTGAAACTAATGAATCGTCAACATCACAATCCTCTCGTAACTGTAAATTACAATTATCAACCGTCATGCGACTGTTCCCTCCAGAATGTATCTTTTGTGAAAGACTGGAAATGAAAGTGTCTGGAAAGACTGAGAGATGCGTCAAATTCCCAGCATTCAAGAACAAAGACGGAGCATTTAAGGAGCCTAATTGGAAACAGATTGAGCCTCGGGCACAAGAACTAGGACTACTTCGTCTACATAGCATGGTGCACGGTTTGCAAGAGAGGCGAATTTCCACTATTCCTGTCGCGATTCTTTCAACACGAAGTACACAACTTACCTGCGTGATGAAGCGAAAGCGACGATTGAAACAGAGCAGGATCGTAAAGCTGTTGCACATCTGCTGGCATTCACTGTTGTCCTTGATTTCATTCAAGACCGAGTTACTGGGCAGAAGGAGGTTATGTTACTTACATCGCTGAGTCTTCTGTACAATCATACAAGAGTTTGAAAGAAGTGGCTTCCCCAATCCAGAGTACAGAAGTGACAAGCTGAAGGTCCGACTTGAGAACCATGATATTCATGACTCGATCACCTTTGCCAAGTTTAATCCGGGTGACAAAGGCTATATCACCTACAACCTGGTCTACGGCGCCATCATCTCTGTCGCAGACGCGGTGACTTATTCATATAAGCTGGGGTTCAAAGATAAGTATAAGGATGTGACCCTGTTTCTTCTACCAAACTACCAAAGCACATGCTGCACTAGTATCGGGCACCTCTATGGAAGCAAAAAACTCACCACTATATCTTCAGTAAGCTGGGTCACTGTGAGACATGCAACTTCGCCTTAGGAACTAGAGACAGTGATGGCCAAGGCTCTTGATAAGGTTTCCACATAATACTCCGCAGATCATTACCAGCAAGGGAAACGACATGTTTCATCTTGTATGTGACAATCTAAACAAAACAATGATGAATATCCATGGCTAGAATGTTGTGAACAGCACTGGTGTGATAAGTATACAAGATGTGAAACCCAGGTTTGATACCACTAACCAGGATCGAACTCTCCCTCTCTACGCGCTCCCTGTTCACATCTGTGGAAGCTATTGAGAGAAGCAACCTGTCCCAGGGTTTGGTGGCTGATCTCATTACCAATGGCTGCCTACGTAGTGTATTGACAGGGAAGGCATATGCAAAAGCACTGTTCTGCCTCTAAACAGTCGGTGAAGCCGGTGAAGCGCTTGTTAATTGAGCGATTCATTGAGGAGGAGAGGTCACCAACCCCAAGACCTTGCTGAATCTTGTACAGACATGTACTCCTCGTGAGACCCTCGACCTCGCTTTACAGGACCCCTCCACTTTTACCCTGCTTGTGAAGTAGGGTGCATCAAACGCCCCTCATGTCAATGTTATTTTTTGCTCATATGATTAAAGTGTGCCACTTGTCAAGTTAAATAAGTGGTCCAAATTTAAATTCAAACGGAGGTCGGGAAATGGGTCCACCGCGAGCTCACTAAGTTTGAACGTTATTTGCATGTATAACATATAATTACACATGAGGCAGCTATTTAGTTTTCGGTACTTTATGACATGCACAATAAAGGCTGCCTCATTGATTTGTGCACTAAGTAGCCAAAATGTATCATCTCAATGATCTCATACTTACAAATCATAATAATCATGCTAGGATGATGTCACAGGTTATAGATATGCCTTCAAAATGAATAGCTGCCCCATGTATTCAAATACATAATAAAGCATACATATCTCTTATAGTCTTATTTTGTGTTAATTCACTTTACGGTTGCCATCAGAAAGGAGTCAATAGATAACCAGTTAAATACAATGATGCTTCTGCTTGAGCAGTGAACAATTAAAAAGCCATTATATTATTTATATTACCATTGCTCAAGATACTGCCCATGAAGTGAAAGTTACTAGCTTAGTCTTAATCACGGCTATCGCTATACAGTTTACGCTTCCGCAAATTTGGTGTTCCCTGGAACGATCTCTGCTTATACAAGAGTCTGCTTAAGTATTCTGATGTCAATGCTGATGTTGCTGCAAGTGCCCTAAAAGCCATGAAACGACATCTGTGGTACATCTCCCAAGAAATGATCCCACTGGCTCTCTTCAGTGATAAGGTGCCACCACAGGAGAAACAAGCTCTTGCTAGTAGGCTTCTCGCAGTTAAACCCGATGAAGTGATGGTCACACCAACTAATTGGTATGGTTCAGGCTTTGGTAAGCCTAAGTTCTCTGATGAGAACATCACACAAACAACAGCTTTAGCTGACTTTGCCGGCAGAGCCTCTTGGGTTACTATGAACATCTTGCAGATTAATGAGGCGTTCTTAACAGATGACGAGACACATGGCCAGAATCCCCAGCGATCTATCCTCCTTAAACAATGTTAAAGCCATCAATGTGGTTAATGACGCAGCGGAACGTGGTGTGAAACTGAGTGCCGATTTCCTGGCTACAGCCCACAGTGAGAAACATTATCAGAATGTTCTGCAGGTGGTGGAGCAAGATCGGAAGAAGACACCAAATTTGCAGAAGCGTAAACTGTATAGCGATAGCCGTGATTAAGACGAAACTAGTAATTTTCACTTCATGGGCAGTATCTTGAGCAATGGTAATATAAATAATGGCTTTTTAATTGTTCACTGCTCAAGCAGAAGCATCATTGTATTTAACTGGTTATCTATTGACTCCTTTCTGATGGCAACCGTAAAGTGAATTAACACCAAATAAGACTATAAGAGATATGTATGCTTTATTATGTATTTGAATACATGGGGCAGCTATTCATTTTGAAGGCATATCTATAACCTGTGACATCATCCTAGCATGATTATTATGATTTGTAAGTATGAGATCATTGAGATGATACATTTTGGCTACTTAGTGCACAAATCAATGAGGCAGCCTTTATTGTGCATATGTCATAAAGTACCGAAAACTAAATAGCTGCCTCATGTGTAATTATATGTTATACATGCAAATAACGCTCAAACTTTGAGCTATGGTGGACCCATTTCCGACCTCCGCTTGAATTTAAATTTGGACCACTTATTTAACTTGACAAGTGACACACTTTAATCATATGAGCAAAAAATAACATTGACATGAGGGGCGTTTGATGCACCCTATTGTGAAGTATGTCACATATGAAGACAAGGACATACTCCTGACCCACTTGGATGGTGAAGGGGTGATGGATATAGGTGAAATAGTCGATAGTTGACTTTCTTTGGGGTTTCACACCGGTAGCTGAGAGGAAGCCACCAAACCCTGGGACAGGCTGCTTCTCCCTACTGCTTCCCGTGTAAATGACCAGACACGATATTCTTTGAGATGCATGTTGAGTACATTTCGCTTTTTATCATGGGCGGAGTGAACACGGTTCCCTCAGGAAATTTGGGCCCGACTTGACTACAGATATGAACAGAAGCCATGGTCTCGGGTATAGAGTCCGATCCTGGTTAGTAATGGTATCAAACCCGGGTTTCACATCTTGTATCATTATCTCACCAGTGCTGTTCACCACGTTTGGCCCATGAATATTTGTCATTGTTTTGTTTAGATTGTCCCATTCGAGATGAAACACATCCTTTCCCTCGCCGGTAATGATCTGCGGAGTAAGGGATGTGGAAACCTCATCAAGATCCTTGGCCAGCACTGTCTCAAGTTCCAAGGCGAAGTTATGTCTCAGTGTCACAGTTATATCCAGCTTACTGAGAATCCCGCTGAGAATAGTGGCGAGTTGTTTGCTTCTGTAGAGGTGCCGGATGATAGTGCAGAGCAGTATGTGCTTTGGTAGGTTCCAATCACCGCGTCTGCGACAGAGATGCTGCCGCTGTAGACCAGGTTGTTGGTGATATACCCTTTGTCACCTAGATGAAATTTGGCATAGGCGATCGAGTCATGGATAATGTGGTTCTCAAGTAGGACCTTCAGCTTCTCATTCGCCTCTCTTGTAAAGAGGTCCTCACCTAGCACCATGCTATGTAGACGATGTAGTCCTAGTTCTAGTGCCCGAGGCTCAATCTGTTTCCAAGTAGGCTCCTTAAATGCTCCGTATTTGTCCTTGAATACTGGGAATTTGATGCGTCTCTCAGTCTTTCCAGACACTTTAATTTCTAAAAAAACTAAACTCTAAAAAGATACATTCTGGAGGGAACAGTCGCATGACAGTTGATAATTGTAATTTACGGTTACGAGAGGATTGTGATGTTGAAGATTCATTAGTTCCTGCACTACATTCCAAACGATATTGATTTTCAGTAAAGTTTTGGTAGCAGCCTCAATGATATCCAATTGTTTCTATATAAATCTGCACCAGCAAGACTCTCCGGAATGTGATTACAGACATCATCCATGCGATAGGGTGAATCAAGAGGTTCAATGTGTCTTTTGTCGCAAATGTCATGTAGCTGAGCCAGCTTGTCAGTGGCGGAGTCCCTTACTTTACTGAGCGGCGATAATCTAGATGCTCAATACCACTCACATGTAAAAATACAATTTACAGGTGGACGCTTCTGCAGTGAGTCTGACTCGGTACCTTTATCACCCTTATGCGTTTTGGCATGATTATCCACCACTTCACTATTACTATGCTACGATTTTTAGTTCACTAACACCAGTTCTAGCTAATAATAAGTTAAGTCATGCACCTAGAAGAGAAAATAGTAAATAAATCAATAACATCAAAATATCCTTCTCAATGTACCAAAAAGAGCTCCTATACAGACGAGTATGCCTTGAAGATACTATTTTTAGTAATATTTTGCAGTTTAATGTATCCAACATGTTTAAATCATGAAAATAACCCTTTTAATTGATTGCTCATGTCCACATTATCCCGAAAAATGGGGTCATTTGTCTTCCTATGATGTCTAGTTCAAAAGTTATGTCAATTTCATTGAATTTTGTCAGAATCCAAGATGGCCGCCAAATGAACGGCATGGGACATAATATTTTGCATTTTAATATATCCAACATGTTTAAATCATGAAAATAAACCTTTTAATTGATTGCTCATGTCCACATTATCCCGAAAAAATGGGGTCATTTGTCTCCTATGATGTCTAGTTCAAAAGTTATGTCAATTTAATTGAATTTTGTCAGAATCCAAGATGGCCGCCAAATGAACGGCATGGGACATAATATTTTGCATTTTAATATATCCAACATGTTTAAATCATGAAAATAAACCTTTTAATTGATTGCTCATGTCCACATTATCCCGAAAAATGGGGTCATTTGTCTTCCTATGATGTCTAGTTCAAAAGTTATGTCAATTTAATTGAATTTTGTCGGAATCCAAGATGGCAGCCAAATAAACCCTATGGGACAATATTTAATTTTGGGAACATCAAAATTCATTTACTAGACACCTTCAGGATTACAAAAATGTAAGTTAGAAAAAAAAAGCACTCGGTGCATGGGAACCCCCTCTGGTGACTACACTAATACTGTGTGAGGCCTGTGGTTCCTAAATGAGTACAATTAGTCTGCATATTGTTTTGCAGCATTGTTGTGGTAAATAATGACTTGTCGATGGTACTCGTTGTTGCTAATGTCAAACTTGTCAAAGTAATTGTGATTGTATCACACAAGTAAATGAGAAACATATGGTTGTGGACTTAACAGTTTGGAAATAAGCTCTTCATATAACAAAATCATGAACATGATGTTAACTTTATAAAATATTGGTAAGTTGACATGTGTTTACATTTGATACATATCTATTTGTATGAGATAACAAACAACAACTGTCAGGCAAAATATGTTATAATTAACATCCATGGACAAAGTTGATTTTTTTTGCATTAACTTTGGTTTCTAAGCAAATAATACCAAAATTGTTATCAAACTTGCGTAGCGCTACAAGCTACACAATGTCACTAAATTAAACAACACATTTTTTTTCAAGTTGGGTTTTGAAAAGATCTCATGTGGTCTGTCATAGATACTCCTGTATTATTGTACCAGGCATGAAACAACAGGGTGTTATGAATGTAAACATGTAACATCAACTCAGATATAGTCATTTTGCCTGCAAAATGGATAAATTCAGTTTTCATATATCCTAAAAATGGAAATCAGTTTCACAAGTACAATTCGATGAGAAAGATGAACCACATCAAAAAATGAATTGCCTGTGTACGAAGCAGCTTATTTATTTGAGAATATTCTATCTAACTGATTGAAGAAAACAGTTTTGAGTTGATTTCAGCAATAGCAGGATCATTGTTTTTTAATCACATCATGCATATTTTGTCAAAATTTTCGTAAGCTGGTCTTAGGTTGTGGATGTTAAAATTAAAATGACTGTGTATCCTTTATACTCAGCAGAAAATATGTGGAGGTACCCAGAAAATGTTGAATGTGATCCTGGGATAAGGGATTGTGATACCATGACACGATAAGGGATTATAATAAGATGGTATCAATGATTTAGTAGCCCATTTGGTATTCAGTACAATCCTTTGCAATATATTTCTGATTGAATCTATGTCACACAACATCACTGAGCATGTGCATATCTTTGAACATGTGCAGTAGTGTGTGGTGACGTTGTTTTAATTCATTGAGATGCAGCATTGCAGATGGGCTGATAATGTTTGCAAGGTCAAGGACAATGAAATATCCTAGAAAATGTGATATCTGGAAATGTATTTATCCGTATTCTATGAATATGGGGATCGAGTTATATGAAAATTTCAAAATGCTAATTTGGCTTAGATTTTAGGTATAATTTTTTGTCTTCTAAAACTCTTTTAAGAACTGTTTGAATCGTGAAGCCGTTGCGATAAAAAAGCATTTTAAAGATTTACACAAAATTTGCTTTTTACCCCATTTTCACTGAAAATGGCCGATATTGTGTTTTTTTACATGTTTTTTATATTATATCTGGCCAAGGGACACTCTGTAAGTGTTTTTTTTACTTATTCTAATACGTCACACTTTCACTATCCCACAATAGTTTTTTTACTTCACAGCTCTTGAAAAATGCAAAATTTTACCGAAATGACACTTTCGGCATGTCAGGGAATACAATGGGATTTTGCACAAGATAGCATGTTTACGGGTCTTTTTTAACAGCCACATGCTTTTGGAGAGGTGTATTTAACTTAGCTTGCCTACAACAATGCCATATTTATATATATTTATTTATATTATTTAGCCTCATCTCACTGAAATTGCTTTTGTTATTGCTAATAATATGAAGAAGCAGAAACCTTTGATAAATAGGTCCATGCATGTATTTTGTATACGGTGGAAATAGGCAAGTGAAAATTCTGAAAGGCCTGTACTATAATACTAACCTGACATGAATTGTTAATATTTTCAGCTACAAGATTCAGACCAAGAAATCTACAAGGATTTCCCCCTGACCATCTCAGAGCGCTGGCAGCAAGAAATAGCTGAGACAGTCTTTGATGCTATCAACCAAACCGCAGACGGAAATGAAGCCAAAAAGAGAGCTAAGAAACTAGATGAAGAGAGTGAGTAGACGGTTGAATATTGGCATAACTCGCCCAACCATTGGGCCCGACCCACCCTACCCTAGAGAACCCAGACTCCCTATACCACCACGTACAGTAGCACCATTAGCTGGGGGGGTTCGGGTCTTGCCGATGGTGTGCGGAAACAAGCAAAAACAATTCTGCGTCTTATTTAATCAAGTGCATCTCTCAAATGCATCTAGTGTGCGATGCGAAATCCTTATAAAAACTATATATAATGTACTGGTAGAGCATTCCAAGTGCTAGCAGAGTATGGAACAAATTGATCTTCTATGGCAGCTTAAGTTGTAACTTGGGATTTTCACAGCACGGTCATGTAGTCTAATATAATAGAATATGTGACACAACCTGGTCCATGGGGCCAAAGGCGGGACATTTGAAACTGAGATAAAGGTAAAAATATGGAGTAAAAAACAATAACATACATAACCAAATATACATTAAAAAACTTCATAACTTTAGATCCAAGTATACTAGACCTTTGGTGTTTTCAGTAAATGAAAGCCTATTGTATGTATGATGTAATAATTACAGTAACTCAATTTTTAAAAATGCCTCCTTTGGCCCCCATGGACCAGATCGTGACACATATGGGGTTATTTAGCTTTGTGTCCTTGAAACTTGCATTCATCATTTCTCTAATGTTATTTATTTCTGTCTCAGAATATGTTCTTGGTAGCGATTGCATAATGCACGGTCACCTGTGCAAACTGGGAGGACCATTCTTGACATCGTGGCAGAAGCGATACTTTTACCTCTTTCCAAATAGGCTGGAATGGCAAGATGGGGAGAAAGGGATAACCTCGGTAAGTGGATGTTCGGTAAGTGTGCACAGGTAATCCCTGGTATTCCTTGTTCTTGTAGATTTAGCTCATGATACTATATACTAGGCACTGTTAGACATGAAGCACATGGGTCAATTGGATTTAGTAAACAAGTTTTTGTAACAGTTTCTGTCCAATAAAGTGCTGTTACAATTGATGTGGACTGTGAATTGAAAATTCTGCAGAAAACTAAAAAATTGCTGCAGTTGGTTCAACTGCAGCATTTGATTCGAGAAGCAAATTAACGTTTGCATTGTGATCCATACATCAGTAGCCAGGAGTTCTCCTGAACTAAAGGTTGTTCAGCTTATAATTGGCGAAAATATGAGACTACCCGAGTGTAAGTTTTATACTTGCCTCGCCCAATAACGAAGACCAAATAATTTTTGGCAATTATAAGCCGAACAAACTTGACAAAAATGCAATATTGAGTAACCTGCAACCTTATGCCTATATCATACTTAGCAATCGCAAGAAGCGCAGCGTTTTATTTTTTGTGACATGTGATGCTAATATGGCAATCAGTAGTCATTAGCATGCCCTAGCATCAAATCCTAACCAGTTGACTGGTAGGCAACTTTGATGCTTCATTGCTTGCACTGGTAGTGATTGATCCCTAGCGATATTTTAATTCCATGTTGTGTTTGCTAGTATGACATGGGCATTACTTTGTAGGGCACTTCTCTTGGCTCAATTGACCTTTTTGGTAAATCCCATAATTTCTTGCAGTTAGACCTGAGATGTCGTCATTTGACATCACTTTGATGTGCACATCGTTTATCCAATACCATTACTGTGCATTGCAAGTCCGTGTGATGTCAAATGACGACATCTCGGGTCTAATCGCAAAGAATTATGGCATTTACCAAAAAGGTCAGTTGTGACATGCTGAGAATTTGATAAAACCATTGACTCACCTGGCTTCATTGGAAAATGAGACTTTATTTCAAATTCTGTAGTGTAATTTACGAAATGGATAAAAATAAACTATCAAATATTCAAGTGGTATGAGCAATGTCATTGGTCTCATTCTCCAGTAAAAGAACAGTTTCTAGTACGATATGTAGATCCACTTTAAAAACCAAAGTTACCGATGCCATCGGAGTTTGTCAAGATTTCTGTAATTTAAATGCTTGTGCTTCTAATAACTCGAAGATATTACAAAAACAATGATAATGCGACATCTCGTGAACCAATTTGAACAAAACCATTTTATAATTTTGGATAAGATCAAGAAAGTGGAAATTTTGGATTAATATTTTTTTTCACACTCCAATATTTTGATATTGGCTTAGTTTGTGTGTCTGGCCTATATCCACATATTTTGAATATGTTTAATTTCATGTGAAAAATGTGTTGGAATTTGATTGCAGGTCTGTTCGTGTGATGATTGGCACATTAATATTGAATGATTGTAATGATTTCCCCCATTTTTACTCATACTCTGTTTCACTTATTTTAACCTAAAAAAAAGTGAAAAACAAACTGATTCTGCACCAAACTTTCCACTTTCTTTTAACTTACAATTCAGAAGCACTATTTTTGTTGGATATTTTGATGTAGGGATTAGTTAAAAAATTGAGAAAAGTGACTTTGGTTTGCCATCAACCCAAAGAATGAAACTAGCATGTTTTTGCATTTTACTTACATTTTGTACTTCATCTTCATTGGTTCATAGTCATATGTTAGCAATATAAGGGCTACATTTGGGCTATTCCAGTTGAAATCCATACACCTCCTGTAGAAGACATGACCTTAATCTTCTACACATGGAGTGTAAATAGCAGTTAGAGACTTCTTTTGAAATTTACACCCCTTATGTGGGAGGTTAAGGTCTTGATTTCCATAGGGGGTGTATTATAGATTTCAACTGGAATGGCCATACCAATGTTGCCACTCTAAAACTCAAGCCCACCAAATGTAAAAAATTAAAGGTAGTGGAAGCCCAAAAGTTACATTTAGCCACGATAGATCAAAATTGCATTTTGTGGTTCTTCACTATATAAACGCCAATTAATGTAATGAATTCGGCATTTTAGTTTGAAAGCTATCCCATAGTATTCTTGTTGAACTATATGGTCAATACAGATGAACTATCTGAAAGAAAACTGTCAATTTTGTCAATTTTTTTTACAAAATGGTGTCCATATTTAAGTTTTGTTTGGAAATGTTACAAAATCTTCCATACTTATGGAGTTAGAATGGCTAAAAGTGTTGAATTTGGTTGGAAGTTCATAATCTTCCTCCTCAAGGGGAGGGGTCTGTTGAATTTGGTTGGAAGTTCAAAATCTTCCTCCTCAAGGGGGGTCAGGAGGGGTTGGTTCAAGTAAAAAATTTCATCATCATCTTGACAACTGTTCATGATCAGAGTGGGGTACTCATCAATATCTAATTTGCATGAACTTAGTATCATAACATTTTTCATAAGATATTCTTGTTCACATGACATGCATGCATCATTCATTACAGAGACTTACTTTGATGTTGATCATTTTCATACAATATCATAGACACTATAGATTTGGAAACTTAGAATAGAATTTCACAGTAAATAACCATGTTGTCATCAATTTTTGTAACCTTGTTGTAATATGATTTTGTATTGTTTTATATTTTATTTTGCATATTTGTATGTATCAACATGGTTGGTGTGTATAAGAATGAAGTGTTATTGACTCAGGTACAATTTATATCAGGTTTATAAGAAGCATGCTTTAGGGCTAACTAAGGAGATTAGACTCCATCCTGTGTGTCACTCATGGAGGGCAAAATAGTGTAGCTCCCAATTTTGTTCCCCATGAGTGACAATACAATATGGTGGATTTACCATAGTGTTGTGCGCAGGGTTCTTTAAGTCTTATCTCTTTGGGTAAATTTATAAATCAGCTGGACTATAGTGTGTCTTGTCTCCAATTGAGAGTAACGCCATATTGGATGTCCAGTGTTAGTGCATTTACGCGGCTGTGTTGCCAGCATACTGACAAACTCCACTTGCACGCATGTGTTTTAGCCCTGAGGAATTAGGTTATCACACACAATTCAAAACTGCCACTGTGACATCCAGTATGGTGTTGCTTTCAATTTTAGATGAGACATGCTATATTTTGTGGGGTACCCAATGGCTGAGCTACTTTTTGATGTTTTTCTGCTGGTATTCCAGAGTTAAAATCAAAACACTGATGAGCTATCCAACTGGGCCATTCTGAAATTCAGGGACTATTTTGTGATGTTTTTAACCATTTTCAATTTTGTAAACTTCATGGTTTCCAAAGTAACATTCAAGAAATTTTGGACTCACTTCCTCAAAATGTGGTAACTCTTTGTCCTTAAGGGATCTGGAATGAGCGTTTTGACAGTATTTTTTGTGGGACATGAGAGCACATCAGACATATCGAATTGCTTTCTGAATACAAAGAATGTCTTTCTGATATCAAATAATTTTCATTTTTGAAATTCACGATATAATACAAATTTTATGACAAATTATTAAAATTTGATATTTTTCACATTTTTGATATATAACAGTTCTCGAAGTAAATTTTTATAAATCTAATGATATATTCTTAAAGTGTATGTAGCTGGGAGGAAAAACCGACGATCAATTGAAAATTTTGACCTTTCATGTTGAAGATATGGATTTTTTCCCAGAAAGACCTATTTTTTTTGGTGTTTAAATCCATATCTTCAATACAAAAGGTCAAAATTTTCAATTGATCGTCGGCTTTTCATCCCACCTACATACACTTTAAATATAAATCATCAGATTTATAAAGTTTACTTCGAGTACTGTTAAATATCAAAAATATCAATTTTTAATCATTTGCCATACAATTTGTATTACATTGCGAATTTCAAAAAATCTAAATTATTTGATATCAGAAGGACATTCTTCGTATTCAGACTGCAATTCGATATGTCTGATGTGCTCTAATGTCCCACAATAAATACTGTCCAAACGTTCATACCCCATCCCTTAAGAAACCAATGTTAGAGAAAAATATTTGCATTTTTTACTTTAAATATCTACTGATTTTGCCCAAAATTGTTGGAACTGGAATGAACTAACTTAAATGAAGTTTAAAGGACCCGGATGGAACCATGAAGTACCACATAAAATGAATTTGCAGCTCTCTTTATGTACCCCATGAAAAGATTGTAGATTTTAATATGAAGATATCATTATATAGAGCCTAAAGTAGTGAACTCCAAGATTCTTTAACCATGGGCCCATACTTGCAACTTGAGTTTGGTGTGTATTACAACTTTGTTGTACGTGTGAACACATTTAAAACTGGTGCGCTAAAGTACTGTAAAGTTCCTTAGAATGGAGGTACATTATTTTTGGTGCCTAACTGTAACAATTTAATATGATAAAGTGATATGACTTAATGCATGGGGCAATACAGAGCTGGACTTCTCCTGTCTTATATCTTTGGTAGCTGTATTATTTAGAAATTTCTTACAAATATGAAGCTAGTCCATGAAGATGCTTAATATAATGTAGAAAATTGCCTCAGATCTCTGCTATATTGTTGGGGTAATATTAACTAAAAGTAGTATACAGGTATGATAAATAACAATTAGGATAAATAGGGGCTTCCTTTCTATAATGTTAATGCAATATATGAAATGTATTTAGAATTAATAATTTTTCAACTGATGCCAGCTTGTGCAAAATAATTAAGGTGGTTTCCAGAGGATAGTGAAATACTGAAGGTGCTTCTTTTGCGGGGAAAGCTGGTTAACTAATTACAATATCAAGTACACTACTCAATTGATTTTAAGGATCAGAATCTGAAAATCCTGATTTGCATTCTTCCTTTTATGTTTTCATGGTGCTAACCAAAATATTGCTCAGTTCATTCAGTATCGCTATACCATTTTTCACCCTGATGTGGCAGTGACATCAACACGTTGAAGCAGCTGTTATGCTCGCTCATCTAGGTGGCGTATTTTAGTGTGCGCGTGTCTACACCAACGCTTTGAGCAAAACGCCAGCGATCTAAGGCTACGCCCAATGAGCACTGACATCACTGCCACATCAGGGTGAAAAATGGTATAGTGCAAGTGCTTGTGGCCTCACATTACACTTATTTGATTTACAATGTGAATGCTGTTTTTGAACAATGCCAATAATTATATATGATCCTTTAATTTTGTGAGTAGTGTATATGCTTTGTAGTGTAGAAGCTGAATTTCTATGTAATAGCAACTTTCTTAGTCATAAAAATTTAGTAGGGGCCAGTAATGGATGCTTGGATGAAAAATTACACCAGTTTTGTTTGTTCCATTTGAAGTCCACATAACTCAATTACAGTTGCAATCCAACAAAAAATGTATGTTTGTGTTCTGGCTGAGTACTGTAGAAGATATTGAAACCCAGTTCAATCAGTACCAATATGTCACCACAAATGAAATGGGTTTTTTTTTTTGGATATAAAGCTTTTCACATTTTCCCCATTGTTTTTGGATAAATATTGGTCTTTTTTGAATGACTAAACTTTGGAATTTGATGGGAATTTTAAGGAATTTCCATGGAGATGTGTGGATTTTAGATATTTTGGGGAATGGGTTATATTAGTCCAGTTGACATGTATACACTCCTATGGAAGACATGACCTTAATCTCTCATACAGCCATGCAGGGAGTGTAGATTTCAAATGAAATTACCTAAATGGGTAACTCTATTTAAAATCTGCATCCCCTGTGTGGATGATTAATCTTATGTCTTCTATAGGGGGTGTATGGATTTCAACTGGAATAGCGCAATGTTAGGAGAGCTAGCTTGGGAAGGTGTATCCAAAATTGTCATGACAACTTTGTATTATGTTACATGTTGGTTTTGGTTTGTATTTTCAGCCAAGTGTACTGACATTGGACTCGGTATTATCAGTAGAGGAAGTCACTGTGAAAAGCTTCAAATGCATTCAACTAAAATACAAAGGACCCAAGCCATTCATAGTCAGGGCAGAGGTAGGTCAAATGTGTGTGTGTGGGTACTTAGGCGCAGGGGTACCGCGAGCACAAAAAATCAAGGGGTCCAATTTAATTTTTCTGGACCCTTTGGTACGTGCACAACCAACATTTAAGGGGTCCGATGAGAATTTAAGGAGTTCATCTGTCCGAAATTATAAACTTCGGAACTTGCCAAATATTCCAGTGAAATTATTAGTGTTGTTGGCCTATGATGATTCAAAAGATTTACTGATCTTTTTATTTTTTTATTTTTAATTGATGATTTATGCCTCCGTGCATTGTGAAATTAAGGAGTCCATACAGTTTTTATCGGACCCTTTGGTCACTCTCAACTTGAGATTTAAGGAGTCCAAAATGGGCAAATCAAAAAATAAGGAGTCCCTGGATGCGCAAACTCCTTAAATGCGACCCCTGCTTAGGCGTTTGCGGGCAAACACAAGACTTTAATATGAAACTTTACATTCCAACAGTGGATGTTACTGCAACGGGGGACTGTCACCGTTTAGCTGAAATAGCCTAAAAATGGATTAGTGCATCCTCTATTGTTGATATGAAACTTTTAATGCCTGGTAGATAGGTTAAAATCCAACAAAATTGTGTATAATTTGTATAAAAGGAGTCAATGTCCCTTGTTTGGCACAGAAAATTAGAAAAAACACTTCCATGTTATCAGTCCAGTACAGAGTCCTGGTTGATGGCGAATACATGTAGGGGGTGGAGGAGTATGTGTATGGGGCTGAATACAAAATGCCCAAGCCATTCACAGAGGTATGTCAGGGGTGCGAAGGTGTTTGCCAGCAAACAAGGACACAACTCGCACTTCACATTCAAACCGTAGACCACTCAGCAATGGGGGACCGTCCTCGGTTTCTGGAGGTCTGCAAACGACTGCAAATGCATGTATAATGTATTTTGCGAAATGCGACCTGTATCGTTATATGAGATATAACGCCCGCTGTTGCGAGGTTAAAATGGCCACGTTTGCATAGTCCTCAGCAGCGTCCACATTTGGAAGCGATTACATGTGGGGGTGTGTGGTGGAATGGGTGAATACAAAGGCTTTAATTAAAGGGAATACGGTATTGAACATAATAGCATTGCTATATAAACATCATTTGTCTCTCTCTCCAAACACAGAGTGATCCTGAGTTTGTACAATGGAAGAAGGAGATTACCAATGCCTTTGATATAGCACAACAAATGCTGAAGAAAGGACCCAAAATGCTGGCGACAAAAGGTTCGTCTTCAGATATCATGCAACATAAGTCACATCCCCCGCTAGGACAACGTAACAGCAACGGGGCACACTAACACTAGCCAACCAATCGCATATTAACACATTTTTGGGTTTTCCTTGTCTAGTTTTCGAATCTTACCAATGTAATGCAGAGAGGCACTGATTACTTGCTCTATTACCCCTACCTCCATATAAAATATGGAAGTGATTTTGTTGATATTGGCATTGGGTGGAGTTATTTTGCCCAGCGGATTTTGTAGAAATTGTGGATGTCTAAATCATCAGCAGCTTCACTGAATTGGAGTAGAAAAGGAATACGCAAAAAAAAAAAAAAAAAGAAATTTTGCAAAATTAAGCTTATTTAAAATGAACCTAGCGCTTCTGGCATTTTGAATGTATATCACGGCAAAAGGCCCAAACAAACCCCATCTTTTAATGCTATTTTCATCAATTTCTTTATTTTCTTGCATTTATGGCCAATAAGTAGTCATAATTTTAACAGTTTTATTCCCTGTTCAGTAACACAATCTCCCGATATTGGACGTTTAAATGATGTTTCTAGAACCTGAATGGAATTGTCAGATTTACTTAGAATCTTCCAAGTTTTAGAAAACAAAATAAACATGGCAATTTGACATTTAGAAAATGAAAAAACTTGCCACTCTGCTCTAAGCTAAAGAACAAGAGGGTCAGAGGTGTCCCATGCTTTAAATACATTGGTAAAGTTCCAAAATACTGCTGGCTTCGAAGTGATATTACTACTACTACTACTACTACTAACGCTTTAACATAACTCATATTCACAAATAGAGAGTTGATGCTATCATGGTAAAGTAAGTCATCTTCTTTTATGTCGGCAAACAGAGAAGTAAAGGAAGAACTCTTAGTTTACTACAGTAAGCGCCTCATCAATGTATATATATATATTGGTTGACATTTTTTCATGCTATTTGTACAACATGTTACAATCGACACAGCAAGAGTGTCGGTGGTAGTGAACATACCAATTTAATCTTTAGATTATGTTCTTAGGCAAATATCACTCTTTTGGTATGAATTTGAACTGCCATTTTTATTGGTATATCAACGGGGAAAGACTTTATAATAATATCGTGATTTATGAATATGTAAACGAGAAAGTTTGAATTTGAGCTTGTGTCTAACATTGATGAGAAATAATTCAGAATGAATGAAATCAATATAATTGCTGTTATTTTTTATTATTGTTTTGAAATAGAATAGAATATGGGATAGAATTATAAATATTACGATATAACGTCACATGCACAAGCTTCATGATTTCAAAATGTTTTTTACTCAATTAACAAGTTCATGCAAAGAAAATGGTCGGTTGCCTTGGTTATGAGAACATTAAGAATGATATGATATCTGTATGGTCTGTGTTAGATAAAATGACAAATTGAAGTGTTAATCGGCTGCTTAGTGCCAGAAGTGTGTAGCTGCCATGTGTAGATGAGTATAGTATACTGTGTGTAAATTGCCAAATGTTCACAGGGCAGCTATTGCTCTTACCTATACTTCTAGCACTGAGCAGTCGGTTTGTATGTAAAACAAGCAAGTAGAATGAAGTTGGAACCCTTTCATACAAATGTGTGGACTTTATTTCGTTGTTCACTGTCAGATAATATAACTTCTTTTTTTTTGCATAGGTGAATGTCATATTCACTACCTACTAAATACCTACCATTGAGCTTCATACATTTGTGCAGTTTATTCAAGTGTAGTGATAGTGTGTAATGATTCCCTTCCAAGATCTTGCACCCTCCCCCGTTATCCTCCCAATAAAAACTAAAATATTTTGCAACAATTTTGCAGAAATATAATGATTTTTGACCCCTCTGAAATGCACCCCCCCTCGACCAATAAGCATTTGTACTAACAATTCAGCTTTTGACAGAGGAAGATGACTTCAGGAAACCATGGTTACAAGTAAGATCCAGCAATTGCAGCTAATATCCATACACCCCTTGTAGAAAACATAACTTTAATCTCCCACATAGGGGTGTAGATTTTAAACGGAGTCACCCATTCAAGTAATTACATTTGAAATTCACATTCCCTGTGTGGAAGATTAAGGTAATGTTTTCTATAGGGGAAGTGTATGGGTTTTAACTGGAATAGCTCAATGTTGGGGTGGGGTGGCATAATGATAATATCCACACTTTTGGCATGGATGGGTTGAACAATGTGATCAGGGGGTTGATGATATTGCTATTTGAGTCATCTGTAGTTAGTGTGGTTTCTAACTTGTAGATCAAAGACATATTCTTATGATTTCACTAAAAAGATGAAACATTTTGGCTTGGTTTATGACGTTTAAAAAACATTTTTGTGTTTGATGGGTTACAAATAGTTGTGGGTGAGTGGGTTGGATTGAAGTTGAGCAATCCCACTAATGTGGGGATTATGGCAAAAATTTGCCATAAAAGCCAGCAATAATGTGTGTAGATGTGCTAAATTATGGGCAACTATAATACTTAGGCAGGTTAATTGAAGCGTATGTTATACTTAGTAAGGGTTAAGTGCAAAATGCTACTTGTGTGCTCAGCTTTATGTATGAACAGTAGCAAAGGCCATGAACTGCTGAAGAAACTTGCAGTTTTAGACTATGTCTTGTATTTGATTGACTCAATCTACAGAAAGCTCTGTACAGTAAAAATAGCTGAATTTATTTCAAAGTTATTGCAAGTTGAGGTTTGAATACAGCAGGAAAGCGTAAAAAGCTTAGGAACTGCAGGATGTATTGGAAAGTGGTCCTATCATATGGCAGGCAAAAATAAGTCTTAAAGAGATGGTTGGTATAATCCGCAAGATTTGTTTGCTATATACCTAATCTTTCCACAAGAAGTGAAGTTTTTCATAAAATATATTATAGTATATATATAATGTGACATATAGTGTGAGAGATTTGGTCTTGGCTTTTGTACGACTTGGTTCATCCATTCGTGACATATATATATATTTATTTCAATGAAAAATATTTAACAAGGCTGGTCCCTTTTTTACATTGTCACTGCACAATAGGATAGTTAGAAGATTTATTGTATCATAATGCATGAATGCGAGGGCGTTCTGTCAGTGTGTCATTGTCTTTGGTTAATTCATTGATACTCAAGTAAATTTTTTAATTCTTCTGTGTTGTATGCTGTGCATCGAGTGTATCATGCATATAAGAGCGAGAAGTGATAAGCAATCATGCTGGTTAGCTGATTAAAGATCATGACAACAACATAGTTGACGCATTGGTCGTCGCTACGTAGAAGGGGTGGAGACCTTGCCTTTTGTATGTGATTGCCGATGACCAGCGCTTAACCCGAACCATGGAAGAATTAAAAAAGTTTACTTCATGACTTTGGTAGATCTTCCCAAGCAGTAGCAGAATATTACCTCTTATCATACCACTAAGGGAAATATCAAAAAACACCGCTAACCTGATATATTTTCGTATCTAGTCAGTGAGTGCGTATTTTACGCTTTATATCTAGTCAGTAAGAGCGTGCATTGCAAGCCCGATCACGCGTGTACGGCGAGGTACGCGTATAAAGGCGGCTCGCGTAAACCGGGCGCGTAAAATGCACGCAATCTGTAATACGCGGAACAGTCATCTATTTTTTGCAAAGTTTTCCTATTTAGCAGCAATTAAAATGTTTAAAACGTAATTATTTCCAAATTTAGAATGACTTAGTGGTATGATAAATTGTTTATTAGGTTCAGCGTCGGTATAGTGCGGGAAATTATCGTGCGCTCAGTGTCATACTGGGTTCAGCCTTGGCTTCACCCAGTATGACACTTCCAGCACGATAATTTCCCGCACCATACCTCCGCTTCACCTAATAACTAATAATATCCATAGGTCATAGGTTCTGTCAATCAAAATCTGGTAAGTTTGGTTTGGGTGTCAATTACAACAGAAGGTAGACTTGGTGGAAATGTTTGCTTATGTTTGAGGGTGGACGTTTGCTTGTGATGTGTGCAGACGATTTACTTCTTGTAGGTTCTGAAGGGTTTGGAAAATATGCTTTCAGTGTCTTTTGGTTTTGATTAAGCATGTGAAAGATTTCCACAGGTCCATTCTCAGCATTTAAACTAATTTTCAACTGATAAATGTTAATAAGATTTACCCCCATTGTTTACTGGTTATTCAGTTTAAAAAAAATATGGAACGTCAAAAGCAGTTTCAGATCACGAACATGAAATTGATAATCTATGAAAGCTTAAATTGGTGCACCCAAATGAGTTGGAATGCAGGGATGTAGCTATGGCGAGCGGTGGCGGGCGGCACCACTGATTAACAATTTAAGCTCTAACACCTGGCACTCAAGTGTCAAAATTGCAAAATCACATAGAATTTGGCCAAATTTAGGCAATTTTCAATAAAATTGAAAATTTCACGAAAAAATTCCTCAAATACCACCCGGCACTAAAATTCTGTAGCTACAACCCTGTTGGAATGTCATATCTCTTATTGGAATCTAGGGTTGAGAATAAGTTGTATGGAGAATTTGACAGTTTTAAGCTGTAAAGTGGCTAGCAGAAAATAAATTGGATATTTGCCTACATTATTACTTCAACATACCAGGCTCCTTTTGGCCAGCGTTAGGCGTCGAAAAAACAACAACACTGTTTTATGGGCGGGTGCACTAGACCTTTTGGCTACAGTTGATCGGTCAGGCATTTTTTTTGCAAGTAAGTGAATTGACCCTTAAAAATGATAAAAATCTGTAAATTGTTTTTTTCACTCGCTTCACTTTTCTGTCAAAATCAATCCACATTTACATTAGAAAAAACAAAAGGGCAGTAGATAGAACAGGGTGTTTTTGACACCTTTGAACAGGGTGTTTTTGACACCTTTGAACAGGGTGTTTTTGACACCTTTGGGCTCCTTTTAAGCCACAGTTACATGTACATCTGTAAGTATATTTTTGAAGAAAAGAATATTGCATATTTAGTGACCAAAAAGAAATAAATGAGAAATTTTTATCAGTGTATAATTCTGATCAGATTTTTTAGTAGTTTGCTTATGATTATGATAAAAGAACTAAAGATCTAGTTTGATAGTACTGAAAACCTATCTGCGATTTTGGTACCATGTACTTTTCTAGAGCAAATCTGCAATTTTTTGAAAAAAATTCAACCAAGCTGGTCTTGCAATTTTTTTTAGTTTACTTAAACTCGGTTATGACTTATCTAGTCATGTGAGGTCTAAGGGATGCATGGCTGCCTCATGTTTAATTCTAGTAGTTCTATGTAGCTTCTCCAGGCAGTCGGATTATTCATACATATGCGCTATCTAACGGACCAAGTGATTTGTGACATTTGTTTAGTTTGGATTTCATTCACTGTCATAGTGCACGTTAGAATATGACCGTTGCTAGATCAACTGGCTCACACTTTGTTTGTTACGAACCAATGATCGAAATGATCACAACACAAAGCCTATGGCATATCAAAATTTGGTACAGGTGTATGAGCCCAGGCTTGAACCAGTAACCAATGGTTACTAACATGCATTAAGACAGCGAATTATGGACAGGAAGTGGGCAAAGTACAAATCTGGGAGAAAATAGTGTTTATGGTAATCACCGCATTATATACATCTGAACAGTCTAAAGTCCCTAATTTAACTAGTGCTAACTAAACAAGAACTTTTCAGTATGCTGATGCAAAATAGTGAAGAAAAAAATGTAAAAAAAAATGTAAAATTAGTTTTTAATATCCTGCTTGGACAATTTGCTGTTTCTCTAGCGGGTATGGTGATTCATGTGTGGTTTAATATGTGAAACTAGTATGTGAATTATATGGAAAATGGTCAGCACACACACATTCTTGATTGGGCTATTCTGGTTGAAATCCCTACACCCCCTGTGGCAGACATAACCGTAATCTCCCACACAGGGGTGTAGATTTCAAATGGAGTCCCCCATTTAGGTAACTCCATTTGACATTCACACTCATTCTGTGGAAGATTAAAGTCATGTCTTCCATAGGGGGTGTATTTATTTTAATTGGAATAGCCCATTGCACATGGTGGCCGTTACTTTGTTATTTTCTACAAGCACAAGCAGTCACTCTATTATATTGGTCTAGAAGGTGCTCCCTGCATTTTTAAAATTAGAAAAACCTTGAGAGAAGAATCTAGTGCTTTCATAATGTTTTTATTTGTTTCCAACGATGGATACTTCCTAAGTTTTGTTCAAATCTTTTATTTCTTATTTTTAGCTGTTACACCCCTTCATGAATATGTATGTTGTAATTTTAATGAAGTAGACTTCCTTCTCCTTCCTTGTTTATAGATATTTTCCCATGTATATCGACAGCATACTGTGTACAGGCCTTACTGAGAGGCATACATAGGTATTAGCCCTTGAAAGAGAAAAAAAAATGACTAAAAATATCGTCTAACCTGTTTGTATGGTATTATATATAAATATACATTTCTTATTATGTACGGAACCTGTATCTGGTGTTTTATGTATAGAAACACTTCAAGAGTGCGACTTAGATGTACTATGATAGAACACAGCATATACACATAAACACACAAATAACAGGAACCATTTATAACAAATCAGCTAGTTTTCAAACTATAAATGATGCTTAAATAGTGAGAGAGCCAGCCAAAGATTTTAACCTCATGAGAACTACCTGTCGATTAGCCAAAAAGGAGTTTTCATTATCAATTGGACCAATCAGCAACTTTGTTAGAATAATTTCACCAAGCAAAAAATTGGGTTGAATTATTTGCAAAACTCCATTCTGATTGGTGATTAAAATGAAGATATCATGTAATTGACCAATCAGAGGCAATGTTAGATCGGCAGGTAGTGCTCAGGGGGTTAAATATTTTCTTGTAATATAATGTTATATTGCACCTATAACTAAATTGTTAATATCAAAATGATGAAAAAAAATATCATGTGATAAATCTACCTGAGTGTTAACTGATTTTTGACAAAAAAAATAATATTTTTTCGTTGGGGTTTCCCATCCAAGCTTGCATTTTTTTGTAAAGAATGTATGATTTATTTGTACGTCAAACTAAGGTTGAATGAGTAATTAAGCCATATGCTGCCTAGCTGATTAACAGATATGTTTAATTGTAGTAATTAGCACATAAATTTGGACTATTAATAGTCTACATGTTTGTATAGCACCAATTAAACTTTTTGAGAACGTCACTAAAGTTAGTAAAATCAATTCCCTGATTGATCTCAAAATGGTAAGAATAGTTTTATCATATTGAAACAAAGCTGTCTTTAAAAGCGTCTATTCTGATACTGAATTGAATTGGATTATTCCAGTTTAAATCCATTCACACCCTATGGTAGACATGACCTCAATCTTCCACACAGGGAGTGTAGATTTCAAATGGAGTTGCCCATTTAGGTAACCCTATTTGAAATGTGCACATCCTGTGTGGAAGATTAAGGTCATGTCTTCCATAGGGGGTGTGTGGATATAAACTGGAATAGCCCACTGTGAATTCTTACAGGAAAATCCCCTGCTCCCCGATATTATTTGCACATACACAGAATGGCCTTCAATGTATTGGACACAAAAAATGTGTACCCCATAATGCGAGGTCAAATTTTGAGCTATCAGTATTGAATGAACTATGCCATTACAAGTTGAAGCTTTTTTGCTCAGTGATTTTAGGTTAAGCTTTAATTTTTTTATTAAATACATTTTGTGACTGTTTTTTAAGTAATTACACCATCAGTAATTGTAAAACATAGCGGATAAATACAATGTATCCCTGACAACCATGAAGATACATGTATTGGCCAGCAGGAATATCATAAATATGATAATATTGCTTCAAAAGTAATGTCAAGAACATATTTGCTAATATATATATAATCTTACAATTATGAATATGTTTGAGATAAAATAGTTAAAAATCAAAATTCATTTTATACTATTTTGTTCTGGAAGTGTCGGGCATGCAGAATATTCAGATATGTGTAACATGCAATTAATACTTGCTATCCACAGACCGCTATACATATTTGTCTCTTATAAGTTTTCCATTATTTGATTTTTTGCTAAGATAGGCAAATTCGGGTTCATGCGCCTGTGTAGACCTATACTTTTGTAAGATGCTAAATGGTTTATAAGTTCTGTCTTGGGTCAGCAATTTTTGTGTAAAGCGTAAAGCATAATGATATTAAATAATTGCGCTATAAATTTATGATTCATTTTCAGTGCTTGAAAAACAGTCAAGAATTGTAGCAGTAGACGAAGTGCAAATGTATGTAATGTTGTTGTAAATTAACATGCAAGCAATCCAAATCAAACTTATAATGGTGATCCATATGAATATTCAAATCAGAATATGAATATTCATAGGAAAAACATGAATACCAATTTATTTTACTGTTGTATTCTGTATTGATTCAACTCGATGAGATTGTGAATATTTAGTGACAATTTGTAGAAATTGGCTGCTCTCATATTTTAATTTTGGGGATTGCGACCAAAACAAATAAAGTAATATGAATTTACTTGAGTCTCCTACGCTGACTGGTTTCAGGCTTCAAATAACATATTACTTATAGATACCGGACTGGGTCTGGTAAAAAATAATAATAATTGTACTACTTTGTAACATATATATAATATATATATATTATTATATATCTTATCATTTTTCTGATCTTTAGTTATTGTTTTGTGTGTGTCTTCATATATGTACATAATTGTTTAAGTTATTTCTTTATTATATTAGAGTTAGTTGCTCCAATAATGATTAGTAATAATGCGATTTTTAAAGAAAATATGGGCGTGACTTTATTTGCAACTGACAAAACATCTCATGCGAGAGAGTGAAAGAAATAATTGGATATAATGATGCAAAACTTTTCATTTTTATATAGGATGAAATAGAAGATAAAAACCTTGAGTGAAAGAATGATGCTACCAAAAAAAAAGGAATACCTATATTTATTTATTTAATTGAATAATATGTTTGTTTACTTTAGGAATTAATCGGCATATAATGTTGTTGTAATAGGATCTTTCTACAGAAGCAAAATGTATTGATCAATATGTTATTTTAGATTAACCCCATGAGAACTACCTGCCGATTGGCCAAAAAGAAGTTTTCATTATCAATTGGCCCAATCAGCAACATTGTTAGAATAATTTCACCACACAACAAAATGGGGGTGAATCATTTGCAAAGCTCCATTCTGATTGGTGATTTAAGTGAAGATATCATGTAATTGACCAATCAGAGGCAACATTAGATCGGCAGGTAGTGCTCATGGGGTTAAACATGGGCTGGATATGCTCTTGTGTTTATATATTGGAGTTTGGATCATGCGCTGTAATCTAATGTTATGGACATTGCACATACATAATAACAAACCTTAATCTTGCAGTGGGCTGTTCTAATTCAAATCCTTACACCCCCTGTGGAACATAAGACCTTAATCTTCCATACACAGCTACATTTTCATGTGGGGTTACCTGAATGGGTGACTCTATTTAAAATCTACACTCCCTGTGTGGAAGGTAAAGACATGTCTTCCATAGGAGATGGATTTCAAATCAAATAGCGCGATATATGATTGTGGCTGTGACATAATTCATGCATAATCAAGTCGTTGAATATTAATATAATTTGCAAAAATATAACAGTAATTGGAATGATCAGCAAGTAAAACATATTTGAGTTTCCACCTGGAGAAGGTACATTTTAACAATAACCATATTACCAAGGGGATGTTAGTTGAATCTCCCATTCTTTTTTTAAGTATTTTTGAAATTTTGAGGGGGGAGATCATTTCATACACAGTAATATAAAAATATATAGATAGAAAATTGCCAAGGGAATTGAAAGAAATTGCAGTCAATTTTGATTCCATAAGTGTGATGAATGAGTTCTTTAACAATAATTATAATAACCAAAAATTTCAAAGAAATGTTAGCTTGCAAAGCAAGTCTTCTAAGTATTCCTGCATATTGTTAAACAATCAGAGGACAACCTTACACTTTATTTTATCACTGTCAATTTCCCATTGCATTGGTAGATATATGCACCTTGAGTGAAAAAAGGGATTCCCCAAAATAAAGCATTTTGATTCAGACTTGCACCGTAACTTTTCACGGTTTCCAAATTTGGCAGTGCAAGTTGTCTTGATAAAGCAGCAGCAACTAAAGATTGCTCTTCCCAAACCGAAATTGGCACTGCAATTTGTATGTCTCAATCGAAGAAGCAGCAACTTAATATTGAAGATTACTCTTCCCAAACTTGTTCAGGCTACGATCTTCATGTTACTCATTGACGCCACTTCCATCTGTTCTTTGGAAAGTACAGGCTGTTAAATGTTAACCAAACCGTGGGTATCTGAGAAGCAAGACGATGATGGACTGCACAAGTTGCGTAAAAATTCTTCAATCAATATTGTGAATTCAATAACATTTTTTTGCAAGTCATTAAAAATTCTACATGAATATATTTGGTTTTAGTCATCACAGTATGAATATTCATAAAGTTGTTTTTTTCCACCATATGAATATTCATGAAGTTGATTACTCTGACACACAAACATACACACACAAAAGTACATGTGCAATCTTTGTAGCTTCTATAATCTCTCTTAACCATGTAGATTCAGTCAATTTGTATAGATGTGGCTTCTATATCTAATAAAACAAGGATCATGTTAATTAATTGTTAATTGATTATTATTCCTGATGATAAACTACTGAAGGGAAAGTGACAATCCTATTTTTATACAATTTATCTCATTATTCAGTAAGACTCACGCAACAGCCTGCATTCTCTTGGCGTCATTTGGGGAAAGAGAATTTTTAATATTAAAAATTTGATCAATTCATCCCAACAGAAGAATTGATTATTGATTGATTGGGTATTTTGTAGCTGTACTTAATTCCGGGTGGTATTGATAAGGTAGCCATGATCATGTTTTGTTTGAGAATGTTATAACTTGAATGACTTTGTTTTCTGTTTTTTCTTACAATAATATATTCAGTGTTGGAAGCTTTGGAAAGCTTTGTAACATGTATGAAGAGATGGTCTTATGAAGGGATTATCAGGACAAGTTTTTTTTTTTGGTACAAAATATTTTGTTTAACTGCACCACAAAATGATCAAGAATTATATAGGCCAATTAATCTGATCTTAAAGGAGTATTTCGTAATCCTAGCATCCTCTTTTTATGACATTTTTCAGTACATATCCACGAAAAAAGCCTATTTCCAAAATTTCAGTTGATTCCGATTTTTGCGTTTGCGAGTTATGCATGATTATGTGTATTACACTGCTCCATAGACAATGCGTTGTAATTTCGTTCTGGTGCACCAGAACAAAATTCAAATTTCACGATATCTTTGCAAAACGAATTAATCTGCAAGAAATATTTTGTACATAACATTATGTAGCCAGAGGTTTCCAGTGATATAAAAATCTCAACTTTTTTTGAGAAAAGTGGGGGGATGAGGCTGTGGATCACGAAGTGCCCCTTTAATATCTCATGCCTATTTCAGAAACATTGCAAATAATTCCCTTTGTAAATATAAATTGCTATTACTGTGTCGTCTGCTAACATGCTTACACAAAATTTTGTTGCCGAATTTGACAGCCTCATTCGAGCGGATTGCACAAATGATGGTAATAAAAGTATGGAGGTATTTTTATTCTATATTCATTTTGATTTTGTCTTTATCAGATTGCTTTCACGTTTGGCATTTGTGATCTGCTCCCACGAAAAGAGCATAAAGTCGCAAGTTGGTAGTTTCGAGACCTTTCAATTGTTGAGTTGATGCTCTTTGTTTGAAGACACCTGTATAGTCAGTGGTATATCTTTTGTGAATGTGGATAGACCCTATCGAATAAACCAACTGAACGGTATAACAATTGAAATCGCAGCCATGTTGGTGGACAGTTCTAAGTGTCAGAGGAACAAGCATACCGTGGAAACTTGGCATGTTGCCCATGGGGATCGACGCTAAGTCAGGTACCGCGTGAGGAAACTAAAAAATAGCACAAATAGCGCGAGCGTACACAAAAGAAATTTTGCGCGATGTCGCCAGGTCTGAATGCTGTACCGGCGTCAGCTGAATTCGAGTACGCGTAGAGGGCACAGGCATGGACAATTCCAATCTGTTTACTTATTAATCTGAGGGAACAAGTCTCTTGTTCGTTTCAACAACTATTCATACCTATCACATGTTTATTGTATTATCATCATATGAATTACTCCTGTAGAGCCTCCTGGTGGACAGAAATTTATTTAAATAAGGATGTCACATAGTATTCAACAGGGTCTATATGCTGTACTCGATTCAATTATGTCCCGATTCACCACTGCCAATACAGGTGTCTTCAAGCCTAAGAACATTATCTAAGAACATTACCGCAACACCGCAATACTTGGCATGTATCGAAACTCCCGACTTACAACTTTACGCTCCTTTCATGGTAGCAGGTCACATTTGTTCGCTGATGAATTCTAGGGTGCTCTGGTTTTGCAAGTCACTGATAATCCCTTTAACTGGTCTTATTAACTTAAAAAAACAATGAAAACTACTAAACTATGTTGATGCTTAGGTAGATCTTTTCACTGGTGTTTTTTGTGCTGTATGTAATATGTATGTAATTTAAAAAAACACAAAACAAAAGGTTTGTCTGCTTAGCATTAAAACCAGTCAAAATACAATGAAGATTTAAACGTGTGTCTATTTTAACACTCTTTCTTTTGTTACTAGCAATTGAACTTACATCTGGCGGTGAAATTACCAACGAGGTTGTTACATGTGAAAGATTTTGTGAACAGTTATAGGTCCCACAACATTAGGCTATTCCAGTTGAAATCCATATGCCTCTTTTGAAGACATGGCCTTAATCTCCTACACAGAGGGTGTAGATTCAAAATGGAGTGACCCATTCGTGTAACCCCATGCAAAATTCACACTCCCTGTGTGGGAGATTAAAGTCATGTTTTCCATAGGTAATGTATGGATTTCAACTTGAATAGCCATTATTGCTGCTGCAACAAACACAGCAACATTTGTCGCAGATAGAATTTCTCTCTCAAGACTTTTATCTTGTCACAGAACTGCCCTGTGCATATATTCGCCCTTTGCATGGATCCTCCATCTTGCTACAAAAACGAGGTTCTCCCTGCAAACGCATGCCCCAAAAGTGCATTTTTATTTCTCATACAGAAGGCTTGTGCAAAACGTATACGATAATGAAAGCACATGTTTGACAGGCGCATGCACACACAAAATGCACTTTGCAGGTAGAATCTTGTTTTGAGATGACCGTGAAAAGGGTCAATAGTATTTTTACTCATGGCGAGTTCATGACATCAATGCGCATTTTATTGAGCACTTTACAACTTCAAATTGCAAGCATCTGCTATGTTGCTTATGCACATGTTCGTTTAAAGAAGTCGCAGAGACAGTGAAACGGATGCCCTGATATCACAGTCTTGCTGAGAGTTGCAATGCAGGATGGAAAATTGCAATGTCCAGTCACTCCAGTGGTTATAACTGTTCTTAAAGCTGACATGTCACCTTAAAGCCATATTATAACATTTTCAAACAAAATAGATTAGCATTTCTTTGCCATAAAATGTTAGCTTTTACTGTCAGATATATCACCTTTTATTTTTGAGCCGAACAACTACGCCAAAGCAAAGAAAATTGGAATTTACTTCCAGCGCACATGTCGCCAATACGTACCACTCCTTCGGTCATGTTGTGGTACGACCCTTTGTTGTGTATCACCGTCCCATACGCGTACTGTGTGTTATGAACATCGTGTATGCGTTCGACTAATAATTCCATTGTAATAATAAAGCGCCGGTTCCGGCGTTTTATTCAAAATCTCCAATTTTGACAAAACTACAGTACCTAGAGTCTTGATTTTTGCAGGGTATATTGGTTTAATAAAGTACAATTAAATCGTGTAAAAAAAGAAATTTTGAAAATTCAGTGAGGGCTTCTTCCTCAGCAAATGTTACAATATGGCTTTAATGTGGTAATTTCACTGCTATTTAGCTTTTGTCTGTTAATTAGCCCTCTCAATAATACTTACCTTCTACTTATCAATGAAGTTATTTCCACACACCCCTAACATGACTCATAACCCCAGACCTCTCTCTGAGGTCACATTGCATACACATATGCAGGTGTGGTTCGTATGAGAGTATACCATCAAATGACAGTCAGCGGCAGCCCTCAACCATTCCTTGGATGATTGTTTTCTGAAGGCAGTGATGCCTGATGATGTGACCAAAGTATGATAACTTTCTAGCAATGATATCGGCTCGCAAGGTCTTCTGAACTCCAAGCTCTTGAAAAACCCACTCATTTGGTTTCCTCTCAGTCCATGGGATACTCAGGATTTGTTGATAGCACCACAATTCAAAAGAATCCAGTCTCTTCCTATCAGATGATTTCATTGTCCAGGATTCAGATATCCATATGATGCCACAGCAAATGCTGTTGATTTTAGCAAACAAACCTCGAGGGATGGAGGAAGTCTACTTTTCCACAATTTGGTCATGTTTGAACTACACTCCAAGCTATTGTCAATCTTTGCTTTATCTCCTGGGTGCAGTCACTTTTGGTGTTCATGATGGAGCCCAGAAATTCAAAGCTTTCCACCTCTTCAATGGGACACCCTCCCAAGGGAAAAGTTTGCATCTGTATCAATTCGGCCTGCACCTAATAATGTTAATTTTATATATGACTCTCATTGCAAACTACCAGGTTCCTATTGCTGCCCTAAAGATACACTGCTGCCCAGCTACTTTGTATCAGTGCAGTGCCAATCCAGTACCAGTGTGTGTACTGTGCATCTGATTCTGATGTGTGTACTCCAGACTACCCATGCAGGTTTTCTAGATTCCCAGTGATCAATGAAGTAGATGGGCAGCGGTGTACCTTTGGGGACAGCAGCAATAGGATGCACAGTCATTTTGTTTGCTAAATAGATTACAAGTTGATCATCCATAAATGTAAAAAAACCCACACAGCAACATTATTTGTCGCAGATAGAATTTCTCTCTCAAGACTTTTTATCTTGTCAGAGAGCTGCCCTGTGCATATATTCGCCCTTTGCACGGATCCGCCAACTTGGAGCTTTTCAAATCAACAGTTTCACAAATTCAAGGAAATGGGCAAACAATACCAAAAAAAGAATTGGGTTATTCCATTTGAAATCCATATGCCCCCTATGGAAGACATAACCGTTTGAAATCTACACCCCCTGTGTAGTAGATTAAGGTCATGTCTTCCATAGGGGTGTGTGGATTTAATCTGGAAGAGCCTAATACAAGGAGTAAGGCAAACAATTCAAAAAAGAATAGCTGGTGTACATGGAGGCAACGACGGCAGTACACATTTCATTGGATGCAGCTTCAAATCGCTTCACTCAAAGCGCTGGTGTACACACGTTTAAAGACGCCACATAGATGGCGTATGTGAAACGGCCGTCTCAACGTGTTGACATCGTTGCCACATCTTAGTGAAAAATGGTATATGTAGGCCCACGGTTCCAAATTATATTTCCTCTGCTTCCCTAGTGACAAGCATTAAGGAAAAACAATATTTTATCAATTGAAGTGAATTCAAACCATGGACAATCTGAATACTTGGAAAAAATGTTATCATACCCCTATATAAATTTGACACAATCACATCAATGGAGATTTTCTAACCTTGGATATCTCATTAAAGGTTGGTAAGATCTCATTATATAGTATGGTGTTGATAAGTGTATAGTGCTCTAATGTGACCTTTTGAACAAGCCATCACAGCGCAGGCATGTTGCCATGGTTATGGAATATTTTATTTATGGAATATTTTATCTTTTTGTGCACTTACAGAATTTAAAAAATACATGAAAGTGATGATTTTCAAATGATGGATGCACTTTTGATTAAATTTAATCTGTCACTAAGATATGGATATACCCTGTGCTTAGTGTCATACAAGGCTCACGTGCAGCCATTGGGTAAAAAAAAATTGTTTACTTGCCCTCCAGTGGGATTTTTGAGGTTGGTCGGAAAAATATATATATTGTTTTTTAATGACTCGCTACTGTATAGGCCTATAGGCAATGAACATTGGTCATGTGGAAAGATACATCAACAGTTCACTTCAGATCTTCAATATGCAAGATACCCAATAGAAATGGATTCAACTAGAACAACTGCATACTTACAGGCATAAGACACCAAGTTTATTGGAAACATTGATGCAGGAATGGACAGCTATAAATGTTATGAGTTTACACTAATGATTTTCATCTTAAGGAAAATGTCGTTGGCCAAATTAAGATGGGCCGACCCTGATTTTGACCAATTTTGGGTCGGTCGGTGGAGGGCAAGCAAACAATATTTTTTGGCCTTATGCTTTGCCTTGTTTAACACTGTGCATGGTATTTAATTTCCCTGCCATATTTCTGCTTCAAGCACTAACAAAAATTAATGATGACTTAAGGTACTGGTATTAATTTAAAGCAATGGTACAAACTAATGGATGCAACTAACCCAGGTTATGGATGCAACTAATCCAGGTTAGAAATATTATATAACTTTCATTTTCTTGTGTTGCATGTTTGTTATGCACCCTTTTGTGTTTGTTCTAAGAGCATGCTTGCTGTACATGAATAAGTTCACTTTGTACTTGTAGTTTGTAAATGTGTGCATGTATTACTGTATTATGAACCATGGGGTGGGGGTACTCAAGTTTGGTTTTGGTAGCTGGGGGTCTCCAAGAAATACAAAATACAAATAGCGGACTTGTAACTAGATAAAATAGTTTTTCAAATTGAAATCAAATATAGTTTTTGAAATTTGGCTGTAGTGAGGTAACATTGGATTATTTGTCTGAAAAAAAATTGAGAATAATTGCCTATGCACCTCGAAAAAGGAGTCATTGACATACTACATGGCAGAAAATGTGAGGCATTAATGCGGCACATTTCTGTCATGTATACTGAGATTATATAGAATGTATCCAAGCAGATCAGTAGCAAATTTCATTCAGACAGTTTATTTACCTGTATGCAAAACCATGAGTATTGGGGGTATTCGGGACTTTGCCGATTGTGCGCGGAGATGAACAAAAACAATTCTGCATCTCATCTTTATCGTCTTGGCGTCGCGTATAGGTCGCATCAAGTGTGTCTCACAAATGTGCCCATCATGCCATGTCATGCATGACATCAAATGCCTCAAAAGCGCATTCCGAGGGAAACCAAATACCCCAATTTTTGCTCCATGTCTGTATCAAGATGCGGTCGAGTACCGGTTCTCCTCTACCAGTTCTCCTCTAATACACATATATTTAGTCAACTTTATGTTGGAATTACAGATTTAATTTGGATGTGTGCAGACAGTGCATGATGCTTGTAGCATTTTTGTGTATACTGGAATGTGAATATTTTATGTGTATTGGGCTGTCCGTGTATGATTTCTGCATTTATTTTTATCCATGACCATGGGCTATTTATATTTAGGTCCATATTTTATTAGTTTCAATTCAGTATACTAGAACCGTGGATGTCTTTGGATTCAAAACCTATTCAAGAGGGCGCTACTCACCTTTTGAAAGAATTTAGTATATTTTGAATTTGAGGTACATGTATATTGTCAGGTCCAGGGTGTAACAATTGAAAAATTTGTACATAAACTTCCCATTATATAGTTAGAAATTAGTTTTTAAATTTATATCATAATGATTTCACATTATGTTTATGGCCTCTATCAAGCAGAATGAAGTCACAGTCAGCAAATGTTAATTTTGACATTTTAACGATGTTTGCTCTGAAAAAGAAGATTTTCTTATTACTTCACAATACTTTCATCCTAGTCCCAATATATTGTGAAAATATGACATATTTATGTACAGGTGATTCCAAAAAGTGATGATAGTAAAAAGAGTGAAAATACCAATTTTAATGTTGTCTTAAAATTATAATTTTGTAAATAAATTTGCGATGGTTCACTCACTTTATTCGAGCGGATCACATAAAAAGTTGATAATATCATCAGTTTGCACATTTCAGCATTACCATTTTGTAGATTCACTATTATTTTATTTGTGGCATACATCTGCAGAAACTTGCATGAAATAGCATGATATTTGTGTGGATGCACTATTTGTATAAATGTAATTAATGTTGGGAATGGAGTAAATTTTAGGTGGATTTCATTTCAACAAGAAGTCTATAAAATTGTGAGCTCCCATATGTCTATATTATAGTTAAAGATTAGCTCAAATGATGTGATTGTGTTTGCTTGTAAACACATGCTTATGTGAGAGCGGGTGTGAGAGTCATCCAAAACAAGATGTTCATGTCATTTCTTTCAGGTACACCGTCTAGGGATCTAAACCAGGATTTTTTCCTGTGACCCAAATTGTATAAGAAAAATATGGTGCAACCCTCTACAGCATAATACAAATGTTGTTACTTACCGAAGCTGATGTGATGCATGTGCCTGCTTATTTGGGAATCTGTGAAAGTTTGCTAGTGTTGTGGAAACCATGCAACTTGGGTCTGAGCTGACTTTCAGTGTTGGTACCTTGCACTTTGATGCATAGTGTTGAAAATCTGCAGGGGACTTAATGCAAATTCCGAAGCGAACCTCTTCTGTTTTTAAGGGGGTACTACACCCCTGCCCAATTTTGTGCCCATTTTGCATTTTTCTCAAAAATTATAGCGCATTGGGGACAAGTAAGATATGTATATTATAGGGGCAATGACTACAACTACTGCACTGGAAATTTTATTTCAGCACAGACAACAGTTGTGGAGTTACAGTCAAAAATGAGGGAAAACCAATATTTGATCAATAAATCAATAACTACTTGCTTTGAGTTGCTGAATTTTCAGTACAGTAGTTGTAGTCCTTGCCCCTATAATATACATATCTTACTTGTTACCAATGTGCTACAATTTTTGAGAAAAATGCAAAAATAGGCACAAAATTGGACAGGGGTGTAGTACCCCCTTAATTATGTAACAATTGTCTTCATTTTACAATTATTTATTTATTCCGTCAAGATGAACTCCAGGAGATATGCACGCGACTGATATTTGGGTCGTAACCCACAGTTTGGCAAGCCTTTACCTAAACTGATTTATTTTGTAATGTAAACTTCTGTCTGTTGCATGGATTGTGTGACTTGTGTGTGATGCATGTTTGTATGCTAAAGCAGCACAACTTATATCACTGTGTCACGAACTGCAACTTATAATTAGCTGGGGTGGGTTTCACCATGTTTTAGTGTATGGATAACAACTCAAAGTGTGACAGTGGGCTATTCACACCCCTATGGAAGACATGATCTTGCACGCAACAGTGTGAATTTCAAATGGAGTTACATGCGTAGTTCCATTTGAAATGTTTAAGATTACAGGAAGATTAAGGCCATGTCTTCCATAGGGGGTGTATGGAGTTCAACAGGAACAGCCCAATGTTGTGGTCAAATTCATGCATGCAATATTACTTAAATACATGTTCATACTTTTTTGTATTTTATTTTTAAGTTCATGATCACCAATAGCACATCATGTTTCCCTCTTAATTTGCTGCACTCATTCAATGCACCATCTTAATTGGTTTGATCTTTTTTTCATGCCCTTCAGTCACAAAATGTTAATGTAAATTTCACAGTTATTGTCACTCCATTCTTTGACATTTTTATCACAATAACTATCAATATCCACTGGGCCATTTTTTGATGTCCTAAATGTTACCAAGGAAACATTGAGCCTGGTTGTACACTACAAGATTCCTATTGTGGCTGCCTGCACAGGTACACCATGGCCAAGGTACTCGACTGGTATATGCACAGGACCCGCCAGCAGTGGTACTGCACTGGTATGTGGTGGTGTACCTGGCCCCAATAGGTTGTATAGAAATGTTTGTATGGTTGCGTGATTTGATTTGTCTGTGAATAACTTTAAAAGGCTGTAAAATGTTTATTTTCTTGACAGGGTTTAATGTTACCTTGATAACATGTGCGACAGCCCAATAAATGGCCCCATTGGGATTTTTCAGTTGGAACTCCATACACGCACTATGGAAGACATGACCGTAATTGTTCACACAGTGAGTGTGAATTTATAATGGGGTTGCCTGTGTGGGTGGCTCCATTTGAAATCGACACCCACTGTGTGTGAGAATAAGGTCATATCTTCCATAGAGGGTGTATGGATTTAAACTGGAATGTCTCATTATAAAACATCCTCTACGTACATGTAAGTTGTAAGCATCTATTTTGTTTTCAATCCGTCAGGTGGGTCCTGGGTTTTCTACCGGAAGTCAATTTGTAGGGGAATTCTTTCCCACAAGGTAATAGGCAATTGCATAACAATAGATACAGTGTAGAGGTTAATCCACCTCCTTTGTTATGCAATACGCACATTGTGCTGTGAGAAGGAATTTCTGTACAAATTGACTTAAAAGGACAAACCTACTATTCGGATCCATTTATTTAATTGTTTTCACCAGTTTTAACCAGATGGAATGGTGTCCAGGTTTAATACAGGTGCAGTCATTGTGTTAGTACTATACAATACAAAAACTACATTGTATAATAATACATACATATCAACCACACACTACTTTAATAATTGATAATTTGGCTATTCAAGTTGAAATTCATTCACCCCTTATGAAAGACTTGACCTTAATCTCCTACACATGGGGTGTAGATTTCAAATGGAGTCACCCATTCAGGTTATCCCATTTGAAAATCACACTTTCTGTGTGGAAGATTTAAGGTCATGTCTTCCATATAGGAGGTGTATGGATTTCAACTGGAATAGCCCATTGGTAATATAACTCATTTCTTTACTCTTGTCTGTTTCCTCATTTACAGGTGGATCATACTATAATAGGCAATGGAGTAAATAACACCAAGTGTCAACACCTTAGTATGCCGAGGCCTGCTAGCTACCAGTCTGCCAGCAATAGGGACCTTTAGCTATACCAGTATGCAGAGGCCTGCCAGTCAGCAATAGGGACCTATGGCTATACCAGTATGCAGAGATAGCTATACCAGTATGCCGAGGCCTACTAGCTACCAATCGGCTATAGGAAGCTATTAGCTATACCAGTATGTGATGCCTAATTGCTGCCAGTCGGCGACAGGGACCTCTGTAATAGCTATACCAGTATGCTATAGCCTGCTAGATACCAGTATGCTATAGCCTGCTAGATACCAGTATGCTATAGCCTGCTAGATACCAGTCAGCAATAGGGACCCTCTAGCTTTATCAATTATGCTGAGGCCTGCTAGCTACCAGTCGTCAGTACGGACCTATAGCTATACCAGTATGCTGAGGCCAGCTAGCTACCATGCAGTCAGTGAAAAGGACCTGTTATAGCTATATCAACTAGCTCACAATGAGCCTATATAGCTGCAGGTGGTTGCCAGTGTAGTGTAACTTGTAGACTGCATGTATGTGGTTTCTATATTGTGGTAGAATGTCTCCTCATTGTTTGTTTTGTATACACTGGTGCAAAGCGTAAAAGAGGGAGAGAACAGTGACTGTTGATTTATAGTACTACTCCTATACGTGCATGCAGATCTGTCTGCCAGATGCACAACTATACCAAAGCTTGGTAAGTAGGGATGAGTTTGCGACAATGTATCTTGAGACCAACTAGGTGAAGAGCGCCCTCAGCTTCAGGAGTGCAGCAGCAGCAGCAGTGACACCCGTCCATGAAGATCGCAGTTGTAGTGTATACAAAGTGTACCAGGTTTTGTTAACACTGATTTGAGCAATGCATTTTGGGATAGCACATTGCAGACTATCAGGTTGTACTCTTTGGGATTGGGTCTTTAGGATACAGAAAATATATTGTAGAACCATCCAGTATTGTACTTGGTTTTTCAAACAAATATGAGGGGACAGCAGGTTTTGTGTAGCGTTTCTGTCCTCGCTTTGCACCATAAGGTACCGAGTTCGAACCCTGGCTGTTCTAAACTGAACTTTCTTCCATGATTGTAAAGTTTCGGACCAATTTCCATATTGAATATGATTGAAGGTACTATGTACAATAGATGGACTGATATGTTTTCACTATCCATGTGTGGTCTGATCATACACTTCCCACCGAGGTTGTTTATAATGCCTTGCACTGTTTTCATGTCCTGAGGAACTGTGGATATCCATGGTACATGTGCATCCACTGTTACACACAAATTTGCTGGTATTTACAAACAATAACATAAATTCCAACCCACTGACCCACCTACCCACTGTATCCAACAGTATTACACACACATGTGGAAACCAACAACAAGCCGGATGGAGCCTATTCTCCAGGGGCGTGTTTCACTCACATATACTACATGTTGTAAGTCTCAAAATCGATCGTAAATCTCACTATTTGCAATACACATTGTAAGTAATAGGGATTTGTAATAGGAATACATGGCAAAGTCACAAGTAAAGAGTCATCGTAACTTAACTATTATTTATTATATACCGCATCTAAAGATTCCTGTCATCTGATTGGTTAAAAGAGCGGGCATAGTTTTGACTATGCCCGGAAAAGTAACTATTCCCCGGGCATAGTTCTGCGTGTGCGTTGTTCCCAGCGTAAAATGATATTACGCACGCGTTAATGTTTTCGCGCTATAATTACGCGGATATCGCAGATTGTAATGATCTGTGCCGTTAAGCCTTGAAACTATTAATTTCTCTTACCAAAATCGATGCTTTTAACCAAACAGATGACAAGAATCTTAAGATTTGGTATATAAAACAAATATTGACTGCTTAATATTGGGGCACAGTTAAAATTATAGGCCCTCGGTGATGTCAAAACCATGACTATGCCCTCAGCTTCGCCGGGCATAGTCATGGTTTTGACATCACCGGCCTATAATTTTAACTGTGCCCCTCATAGCAGTCAATATTTGTATACTATTATTATGCTACGATGTATTAAAACACAGTGAAACACACCCTGGTTATATATACATAGTTAGCAACAGTGTTTAGCTTTCATAGACTTGTACACGCGTAGTGCAAGGCACATCTTTTCTATATATTACAAAGTGTCTGCACCTGATATACTGCTAGTCTTAGTGTAATTGGTTTATGGTTTGCTATCCCAAATTTGTGCAATGCTTAAATCAGAGGTACACTGATAGTAACATTTTAAAATACTTATGAAAGTTACGAAGTTGTAGAATTATTGAGAAAAGTGTAGCTTTTGATTCAAGTACAATCAAATTTGACATTTACAATTCTCAAACAGTACTCTATCTTCTTTCAGTGGGAGAAATCTGCACCGGGTTGCAAACTTTTGACCTTTGACCTGTGAATGGACTTGGACAGGGATCAGCTTCTTATATCCTAAGTCTACAAGTTTTTTCGTCAAGACAAGGTCACACAAAATGGTTATGGACCTGGTTAGACCTCTCACTTACTGAAGAAATGGGCATTGATACAATCATGTAGGCATCCCTTCAATGTATTGGTCAGGTTTTGCCTGAGTTTTACCAAAATTTTATTATTATAATGATATAAATAAATGAAATCAATTATCAGATGAAACTTTTGAAGAAAAATGATATTGTCACACTTGTATTAATGTTATTAACGTTTTTATTCATGTGGTACACCACATTAAATTTTTGGACACTTGACTCATTTAATTTGATTTCATCATAGAAAGGCATATTCCTGGTAAATGTTCTCACAATTTACAATGACTTGCCAACTTGATTTGGGTCATTGTACGTATATGCAAAACAATGACTTCAAATTAAGTGTGGAAAAAATGTGTAATTGTTTAGTTACCGGGCCAACTAAAGCACAACCTCATGTACAAGTGAGTCACTCTGCAGTGAGGGGGTCTTTGTTGACCACATGTTTATTTTTGTCTGCAGATTATGTAATTCATGAATCATCACTATAGAAAATAAATTGCTGTACTACAGTAGAAATTTCAATTGAATGAACACAGCCTGACATAGCGTGACAATTTTTTGCATACACTGCGCGATATATGCCAGTTTGTGCGACGGTGTGTGCGTAACATGGAAGTAATTCCAATCATGCCAAAGCACTCGTGATTGGTTAGTATTGTATCCATGGTTGAGTGTTCGTGTTTTAAAATACACAATATATGATCATGGTTGAATTGTGTACAGCTGTGGAAAGCTGTGTTCATTCAATTGAAATTCCTAGTATAGTCAAAATATGTTAACAAATGTGGCAACACTTTAAACAAGTCAAATTTGTTTTGCCTTGAAACACTGAAAATAATGATCATAAAAACAATCCTTTACCAGTAGTGTTGAGTGTTGAAAAACACCTGTAGCCAATTCAGCATTATATAATGACCAAAATAAAGTTAACGACAAGCAGAATTTCAAATGAATGGACACAATGTACCATTTTAGAAGCGCATGTACATGTAATTGCATGCATTCACTGCATTTAGTAAGATCCATGTGGGCACGTTGTCATGGTCAAGTGGTGGGAATGGAGGCGTTTGTCACACTGTGTTCATTCATTTGAAATTCTTCGTATAGTATAGAATAAAGTTATCAAAAACCTCCTTATTGTTAAAAACAAACTTTTTGTATAAGATAAAGGTAAGGTAAATACACTGCAAGATTCCTATTTGGGCTGCCTGCACAGGTACACTATCGCCAAGGAACATGACTGGTACATACAGATTGCCTACACAATACAAATACTGCCACAGGAGGCACCAGCAGTGGTACTACACTGTCTTTTACTCCCCTGGTACTGCACAGGTGGCAACGTTGTACCTCTGCAGGTGGTCATAATTGCAGAACACAACATGTATGTTAAAAAAATATTGGGCATATCAATTAACGCTGGAATACCCTTTGCACCTTGTGTACAACCCTATAGTTCTAACCTTTGACCTTATACCAAATGTATCCAGAATATTACCCCTAAACACTCGATGCAAGGAGTTCTCTATCATGAAAATGCCCTTTTATGTAATTTTGCACTTGCAGAGTATCAAGTGCTTTGTAGTACATACGGTACCTCAGTAATAAGTCCTATTGATGTGGATTTATTTATTTATTCTATTTTTGGAAGGTGCATGCAGGCATGTACTATACCAGATTATAATGCATGTGAATGTTATGTGTTACGTGACCTCAGAGACATCCAAACTGGCATCAATTAAAACAAGTAGGCATTGGGCTATCCCAGTTGAAATCCATGCTCCCTATGTATGGAAGACATGACCTTAATCTCCCAAGAGGGTGTAGATTTCAAATGGAGTCACACATTCAGGTTAGCCTCATTTAAAAATCCCATACCCTATGTGGATAGTTAAGGTCATATCTTCTGTAGGGGGTGTATGGATTTCAACTGGAATAGCCCATTATATTTTGTTCAAATAGGAGAGGCACTTTTTCATGTTGATTGATATAGAATATGGACACACAGGTAGACGCAATATGGACACAGGTGGACGCATGCCAAGTGTCATATGGTATTCTTATGCGAATGCCACGATTCGTTAATTTCTGTGAGTGTAAACTTGACTTTATTGATGGGCAGAATGACAAAACAAAGTTCTGCCTATTACCAGATGAACAGAGTATAGTAGGCTAAGCTTATACACCAGGCACAAAAGAATCTCGTCAGTTATATTCATCCTTGCTGTTCAATAACTTGATAATTTTGGATTATTCTGAAATATACATTTTGTCAATTGGACTTTTTTCCTCATTTGACACCCTGTTCGTGAACATTGAGCAAGAATTGACCAAGATATGCACCTCCAAACTCTCAAACCCCAAAATGAAAAGTTGCCATTTTAACGATTCAATTGTGCCTGCTACACTGTGCTTTATTGATTGGCCCGTTGTGCTTGTGTGCAATACAACGATGCGTTCCCACTGAAAATCGTTGAAAATGCAACTTCTGATTTTGGGGTTTGAGGCTTTGGAGGCGCATATCTTGGTCAATTCTTGTTCGTTTTTCACAAACAGGGTGTCAAATGAGAAAGCAAAGTCCAATTAACAAAATGTATATTTCAGAATAATCCAAAACTATCAAGTTATTGAACAGCAAGGATGAATATAACTGACGAGTTTCTTTTTGTGCCTGGTGTAGTGTATATGTGCACTTATGGGAACAGTTGGGTTATTCCAGCTGAAAACAAAAGACATGGCCTTAATCTTCCACATGGAGCGTGAATTTCAAATGGGGTTACCTGAATGGGTGGCTCCATTTGAGATCTACACCCCCTGTGTGGAAGATTAAGGTCATGTCTTTCATTTAAGGGGTATATGGATTTCAACTGGAATAGCCCAATGCATAGTATTGTCATGAGAAGTTAGGTGAATACTGTAAAAGTGGAATTTTCGTGGTACATTAATTTTCACGCTTTTCGTGCGCAACACAGCTACTGCAAATATAAAAATATGTTCTTTTAATTTAAGGTCTGTGTAAGAAAACTCAAATTGTGAAATTAAAAACAAGCAATATAGTTCAAAATAGGCAAAGCGCTAAAAATTATACACACGAAAATTACCACTTTTACAGTACTTGTATCATATCAGTTATGTCAGATTCATATATCCATCAAAACTGCCTGTGGCATTGGTCAAAATCAGTAGCGTACCGGTCCATATTGATCATGTATGTCCAGAGAATCATAGGAAACTTTCATAACCGAAGGCACCATGTCCACAATGCCTAGAAAAGCTGCTTTTTGCCTTGTAAAAGTACGAACTTTTTCGCCATTTGCTGCTATTCCTTTTCTCTGATCAGCACCAGATAGATCGGTCTTCCTTTTACGCGCTGATAACCTGTGTAAACCAATCAAGGATCGTAATTGACAGTGACATCAGACGCGATAAATTGCTTTTATCTCTGTCTTGAATTATACCCGAAATGGTGTCTACGTTTGAAATCTATACCCCCCGTGTGAGAGATTGAGGTTATGTCTTCCATAGGTGGTATATGGATTTCAACTTGGATAGCCCATTTTAGCTCATGTAAAATAGAGAGAATCATGTTTTTTAAAAGGTGATGATATTTTTGTAATTATTATTTTAAAGAAAAACCAATGAAACTAATTAATGATCTGACATATTTGAAGAAGGTTGGTTCATGGAATTTTGGACACAATTGTTTCAGCCTATAATTTTATCAATGAACCTGTTAGTAAAGTACATATCTAAAAAATGCAACAGCTTATTCTGGAAAGTTTAGTTTCAAGAATTAAGAGGAAGATTTCATGAAATGTTAAATGCCATATGTGGAGAAAGTCTTTTGCATCATTTGGGAACTTCTGATAGTTGGTGTTTAAGTCAAAATGATTTTGATAGATATGTACCGACCTCACCATGTTTCAGTGTCACTCATGGGGGACAAAATAGCATACCTCAGGACATTTTACTCTGCAACCAGCAAACTCTATACAAAGTGTGTGGCTGTTTATGTTCTGCATGTTAAGGCGTTGTGCCACAGAATGTAGGATAAGCACTATATGCACAAACTTTTGTAAATGCTCAAGCTGAAAGACACCAACAATCCTTCTATTTTGGGTAGCCGATAAATGCCAGAGGTTATAGGCCTACACAGGAAAATTTTGAATTGGTACTCGTTGAGTTTTGCAAATCCTTTTTTCTTTTTGGGTTTTTCACATTTACAGATCATTTTATACAATTTTATAAATCAGTACTTTTCAGAGGTTGTTGAACACACTCGCTGATAAATGGAAATAAACCTGTGTTAACTTCCCAAGCTGTAATTTAGAGTTTTAAACTTTTTATCTCAACACAAGATTGGTTTGGTTATAAGTTAAGATGTATGGATTTCAACTGGAATAGCCCATTGTGCTACCCATTGTGCTAACCAAATGGTGCATCTCTGGATTGTTTTTCCACATGTGTCTGGCAAATCTCAATTGTGTCTTCCATAAGAGATGATGGATTTCAACTGGAATAGCCCATGATGAGCCAGTTAACTCAAAATCAACTTTTTTATGATTTTGCTGTTAAACACAACCCTAATATAATAATGTGCTAATTTAAATTTATTTTATTGAATTTGGGTTAAAAAATAGCCATAGACATAACTTTATTAATGAAAATGATGAAAGATTTATATTTATTTTTATATAACTTAAATGAAATGACCATTTCAGTGTTACTTTGAAAGAGTCACTGTCTCCTGCATAAATGGTGTTGACCCAGCAAACACAATTTTTGTTAACAATATTATACACATGATATAAATGCATTTTGGTTTGTTTGAAATGTTTTAATGACATTAAAAGGTTATTTAAAGGTCATGAAAACATTTTTAAATGTTTATATGAAATAATACTTTAACAACATTTTAGGTTTTCAAATATTTTGTCAACACATAATAACATTATTTTACAATTGTTGGTATCAATGTTTTCTGAATGTTATTAAAATGTTTTATACACTTTATACCAGACATTTAAATGTTTTGTGTTTGCTTGGTAGCATCTTTATGAATTTTGCACAGCATCAACTTCATACTTCAAGTTCAACATTTAAAAGTCAATGTAGCAATTCTAAATTGGTACGAAAAACCCCCCAAAATATTAAACTTAATACATGGCTACTGTCTGAATTATCGTCCTCTAAGAACTATTTTGATTGGTTACAAAGAGGGCTATATCATGTATTGAGCCAATCAGAGATGTGGTAAGAATAATCAGTAGGGCTGAAGAGGATTATTAATCATTAATTTGCCGAGAGATCTAAAAGCTCTATTTTGATTGGTTACATAAATAATTATATTCTGCAATTAACCAATCTCGGGTACTGTAAGAAAGGTAGTAGTGGGGTAAAGGCGGCTTGATTTGAGTACACTTTGTTCTGGAAACACTGAACTTGGAAGTTTTTGTCCTGTTATTTGTAAACAGCTGGCCAAGCTTCGTACCACTTCGTAGTAGCTATAAGTTGAATCATGTGCAAATAGAATTGTTACAATGTATCTCTAGTTTGTAAGATAGTATGTATACAAGAATAGGCTATTCCAGATAAAATCCATACACCCCATATAGAAGTCATGACCTTCCACACAAGGAGTATATATTTCTAATGGGGTTATCTGAATGGGTGACTCCATTTGAAATTGACACTCCCTGTGTGGGATATTAAGGTCATGTCTTCCATAGGGGGTGTATGGATTTCAACTGGAATAGCCCAGTATAAATTAGTTGACACATGTGACACATTCCTACAAAACCCACAAAATGTCTAAATTATATTGAGATTTTGTTATTGATTATTCAGATTTTTAAGGGCTGGGGTATGAACGTTTGGACAGTATTTATTGTGGGACATTAGAGCACATCAGACATATCGAATTGCATTCTGAATACGAAGAATATCATTCTGATATCAAATAATTTTGATTTTTGAAATTGCAATTTAATACACATTTTATGGCAAATCATTAAAATTGATATTTTTGATATTTAACAGTACTTGAAGTAAACTTTATAAATCTGATGATTTATACTTAAAGTGTATGTAGGTGGGATGAAAAGCCGACGACCAATTGAAAATTTTGACCTTTTGTACTGAAGATATGGATTTTTTTCCCAAAACACCAAAAAAAAATCAGGTCTTTTTGGGAAAAAAATCCATATCTTCAATATGAAAGGTCAAAATTTTCAATTGACCGTCGGCTTTTCCTCCCTGCTACATACAGTTTAAGAATATGTCATTAGATTTATATAATTTACTTCGAGGACTGTTATATATCAAAAATTTGAAAAATATCAAATTTTTATAATTTGTCATAAATTTTGTATTATATTGTGATTTTCAAAAAATGAAAATTATTTGATATCAGAAAGACATGCTTCGTATTCAGAATGCAATTCGATAGGTCTGAGGTGCTCTCATGTCCCACAAAAAATACTGTCGAAACGTTAATAAACGCTCATTTTAGATCCCTTAAGAGTAGAAAAGAAATTTGAAAAAATAAATTATTTTGAAGATTTTTTGAATTTTTGGAACAAGTTGTCATGTGTTCTTTGGACATTTTTGTTTATTAAAGTAATTTGTCCCAAAGAGTACCACCTCTATCATTTGAGCTAACTGGACTTGTCTAATACTGGATTAGGCTTTGACAAGTAACAGTGAAAGTACCACATTCAAAAATTGGGGAAAACTAATTGCAGTAGGTTTGCCAACATGTTGCGGGTTTTGTAGGAGCATACAAGTCACAAAGTATATGCTAGGAGAGACCAGACTCTTGCCATTGTATGTACGAAGACACTTCATTGCTTTGTTTGGTGATATTTATATCATGTGATAAGCAAAGCCATAGGTGGTAATATTGACCCCCTAGCTTAAAGAATAAACACAATTATGTACAGCTGTACTCTATGACTTGCATGACATCGCAGGTGATGTAAAATGAGATTGCCGCAAAGATTATGTCAGTTATAATTATTCTGTTTAGACTATTTATTTAATTAGTAGACATAAATTTGACTAGTCTATTCTAGTAGACCCTTTTAATTTATCATATCTGTTATCTGACCTTCCCCCTCTGACCATGACCATGGAAGTACCGTCTATCCTGTTCTTAGCCAACAGCTAAATCTTCAACGTTGATGGCTCACTCCGAATACTGCTCCCTGCTGAGAACCGCACCTCCGAGAAAATTCCCTGGGGGAGCATTGCTCAGTGGGGAGCAGTTTTCAGAGTGAGCCATCAACGTTGAAGATTAATAGATGTTGGATCTGAATAGGAAAGACGGCGATTCCCATGGACAGAAGGGGAATGCCAGATGATAAAAGTGATGATGAATTAAAAGGGTCTACTAAAGTAGACTAAAATTTGACACAATCTGATCAACTTGGACCAGTGGAAAATTTTGATTTTTTTTTTACTACAAAATGTAACTTGCTTAGTACCTTTTACAGCTTACTGATGTTGAAATCCTCATATACTTGCAATGAATGTTTATAATTTATGTTCATTTTCTCATGTTTTAATTATATTTTTGCTCCTCATTTTTGCCTATATCACAATTTCATTATTGCCAACTTTGGTCTGATTGGATCAGATCATGGTCTGATTGAATCGGACCATCATCATCATGTCTCATGTAAGACAGCTCAGGGCAGTCCTGTTTTGTACTCTCCAATATACAATTTCAACAAGAGTTTCATGAGAGGTCAAATAATTAGGGAATGAACTTTGATCTTTGCAGGTCAGAGGTCAGTATTTGTGACAAAAAATGAATATCATTAGTTTTGTTATATTGTAAATTATATGAATTGGTCAAAATGTAAATGAGAATGAAATATATTGAGTAGCACATTGTTGGGTTATTACAAGAAGGATTTAATTCTGTAGCTGATAAAATTTCATTAAATCTTGTAAGCCTTCATGTTTAGGCCCTTGATGTCGCCATGCCCATGTGGACATCAAATTGCTTCGCTACTGCGGTAATGGTGTGTGCATCGGCATGACGTATGTAGGGGTCCAAACATTCAGAATTATGGGATTTACTGAAATTGAGTGTTGTAAACTGTGGCTGTGCACAAAAAGCAGCATTTTTCATTACACAAAGCAATTATGTGCAATTTGCATTCTAAATGGATTTGTATTTTTTCTCACAAAATGTCAAGGTATGTTCTCTTTTAATTTCTGGCTGAACAAATGAGGTAAAACAAAGAAAATTATTATTTCATTCCAGTGCCTATAATCTTAATTGCGTAATCAGATCAGAGTGTCGAGCATCTATCTGCTGAACATCCTCTAGCTTCATGCATGAACATATCAATAAGATGCATAGTAAATCATGCAGATCTTTTCAGTTGAATTTGACAAATCCTTGGATTTATAAGACTTGAATGGCAATTTGAATGAAAAAAGATTAGTTTTTTAAAGCTTATCTTTAAAAAAAAACCTGACAAATTGGAACTATTTGCCTCTACAAAAGTTAAGTTGACTTTCTTGACATTTTTCAATGACATTTTTCAATTTTTAGACATTAGTTGATTGTGCCCTTAATATAAACTTGATGCAAGAATTATTTGCAAGCAGTTAATTTGCATATATGCAAATAGGTCAGCCATGTACATTTTGCATCCTTCTTGTTATAACTCAGTAACTTGTCTGTGAACCAAAGATTAATTTTCTGTGTATGTCATGTGTAGTGCCAGATTACAAAATGTTTTTGTAATACTGCCTCATATATTATTAAAATGTATCAAAAATAAATATATAATGAAATGAAAAGAACGATTTGTGTTTGTATTTTGTGTGATCATGGGTATACAGGGTGTATGAAAATAATTGGTACCCATCAATATCCAGTGAGAATGGACAAGACTGCCCCCATCAAACTGCAGTATAATTTTCGCCTTACTTGTAGATTTATGTAACAAAACTATCAATTATAGTAATTTAAAGATCCAGTGCTGAATTTGGAAGAAGCAGGTGTTTCATTAGACAATAAAGCTAATGAGTACCAATCATTTTGATACACCCTGTACAAAATAAGCATATACACTATACAACTGGTCCTTCCTAATGTCCATAATGTCAGTATTCCATTAGACCATTACTGCAGAAATTTATTAAAGGAGGATTTTGTGATCCTAGCATCCTCTTTTTATGACATTTTCAGTAGATATCCACGAAAAAAGCTTATTTCCAAAATTTCAGTTGATTCCGATTTTGCGCTTTGCGAGTTATGCATGATTATGTGTATTACACTGCTCCATAGATAATGTGTTGTAATTTCGTGCACCAGAACGAAATTCAAATTTGGCGATATTTTTGCTAAACGAATTAATCTGCAAGAAATATTTGGTACATAAACATTATGTAGCCAGAGGTATCCAGTGGTGTAAAAATCTCAACTTATTTTGGGAAAAGTGGGGGGATGAGGCTGTGGATCACGAAATGGCCCTTTAAGTTTAGGACACTAAGAGATTGAGCATCCTTTTGAGATATTATTGCATTTGCCAAGGAAAACACTTCTTTTCATAGACACTGCCATTTTTGTTATGAGATACGTTAATTCCCATTTCATGATAATGAAGCGCATGATCTTGATGCAACATTAATGCAAAGTCCTACCTTCCGCGATATGAAAAACATGCTTACGAAAGTGAATGCAAGAAATTTTTGGCGAGCCAAAAGGGGGGGTAAAGCAATTTTTGGCAAGCCGAGCTTTTTTTTCTGTTTTTGTATGACGCGAAACCAAAGTAGCTGTTGAGGAGACTGATGATTCGCAATTAATTCCCTGCCCAGAAATCTGAAGTAATTTTTAGTATTACAAACTGGTAGCCTGTAAAAACCGCTGTGTTTCATGATTTCTCCGGAAATACATTTCAGGATAGTAATGAGAAAAATAGTATCTATCATGTGATACCAAAACCTCATCAACAATGAAAAATATCGGGGGATGATGCTGTCGATCGGGTCACGGACCTTAAACCTGGGACACTCAATCAGTTGAAAAAAGTTGAAAACGCAATTAATCATCTGTTCTTCCTTGAGGCCCAACATGTATCAAGCCCAAGCGATTTTTTTGGCGAGCAGTTTGGAAATTTCCCCCCCCCCCCGGGGGGCTCATAATTATTGCACAGCTCCTTAGCCATACATTGTGTCACTGTGGCCGTGACAAGTTGCGATTGACAAATGAAATAGTGCCATCTCTCATGAATATGTATGAGGTGTAATATCTTTTATTCACCTTAACCCACTTGACTATGTGTTGTCTCTCCTGATTAAACAGGAGGAGCATCCAAGGCACATGGTTTTGTTGCATTCAGTATGCGTAAGCCTACTCCCGATTCCAAATATAACATAGTTTTTTGCATTAAAAATAGTGCAAGGATGACGCGAGCCTCACGAGGGCGCTGCACATATCATAATATGAAGATGGAGAATAATGCTATGAAATGAACTATTTAATATCTAAACTGAAGAGCAAATAAAAGGACATATTTCGAATGACCAAATAATATGATAAGGACGTCATGAAAGAAAGGCCTATAAATTGGGAACAGGGAAGATCATCCATGCGTGATGATGATTGGATGTCAAGTCGCAATCTCTCAAATCATCTCATATAAAATCAACCATTTACGTATGAAACGGTAAATGAAATGATTGGAAAACTTCGACCTCAAAATCATCATCATTCATTTCATAAAATAAACAATAATTCAGACTGAGACTTTGAAATGGTAAAATAAAATGACAACTGAAATACAAATTGAAGTTTGATTGTCGTAGATTTGTTATATTATAATGCGTATATATATTTAAAAATGGTAATACAAATATTTAACAGAGTGTGACATAAAATATAAATGGAGAAGTTGAGCCTATAAATATTTAATCAGGATTTCAACCCAGGCTCCTTTTTAAAGGAATTTCTTGTTTAAGAAAGTCATGAATTATGACTGAGAAGAGTGGCAATAAAATACAAGAATTATTCCTTTCCATAAATCCCAAGGGTTTAAAAAAATACAAAGAAATTTGGAACTAAATTTTTATAGCAAATTAAAAGTGATTTCTTGCCGAGAATCCTGGCCTACTTTTTAATACCGATAATCAGGAATCTATTACCAAATGGGAGTGAATCTAAATTTATCCAAAGTTGGAATCCAAAATATAAAAATCCAAACGCGAATCCATAGTCCTACAAAATGGGAATGAATCCAAAGTGCACATTTTAGAATATAATTTAAGACTAAGAATTTTTGGGAATCATCACCTTAAAGTGATTAAACATAGGTGCTTTCACCTTAAGCATGCATGCAATACAAACTTGGCGAAGGTCATCTTCAAGGCACAATCGCCGATCGGGAAGTCATGAACACAAAAAAATACGGCGATGTTAATTGCATGCATATTCATTAAAAGACCTATTTTACATTAATAATATATCACGGATGCAAAATCTAAGCATAGGAAGGGACATAAAAAAATAATACCGGTGATGGCATTTCATCTCGTATTTAATGGGAGCTTAAAATTGTGATCATCATAAACAGCAAATCGCCGGCGACGATCAAGCCACATGCTGAGTTAATTATTATCAATTAGCAAATCAGTTTCAAAAATACGAGATGACGATCCGATCACCGGTAAAGACATAAATAATTCATTTTGCCATTTTAAATAGCAAAATGACCACCTTGGTGGGAATTCCCACCAAGAGGTTTAGGTTAATTAAAATTAACCGATCATCATACCTAAATTATTGATCCGATGGTCAAACCAAGTTGAATTCTCCGTATGTAATAAAATGCGACTATCTCCTTTGGTCCCAAAGCAAAAAAAGTGAATTGTTTTAGAATCTTTTCCTGCATGTTCCAAACATTACCGTCCGTCGGCGTATTCTTTCCTGAATCGCGCAAGCAAATTTGGGTCTCGCGATTTGTGGCGATAGCTACGCGTACGCATATTTTTGAGTCCCCGCGACGCGCCTACAAAGCAACCACGCAAAAGCAAATCTAAAATAAAGGGTGAAATAAAAAGATAAACTAATCAAAATATGCTGAACGCTGCCGACGGTAATCACGGAATAATGCAGGAAGCTTTTCAATATTTTAGGTCTACTGGGAGTTTCGTTTCAGCTGGCAGTATCACGCGGTGTGCATAACAAAAATGACGACCTTCATAGCGGGACATCGGAAGAATTTATATAGTTTTAACTTGAGTTCTGAAGGCAAAAATACTACTAAAATGGAAAAATAAAGGATAGGGGACTTTGAATGAGATATTTAATTAAAAGGTGAGCTGAAATTTGGCAGGAAAATTAATCGCGAAGGTGGAAACAAACCAAATAAAAATACGAAATAGAAAAGCTTAAAAAAATACGGGGGTCCTTGGATCGCCGTTACAACAACAACAAAACAAAAAAAAAACTGTTTCGTCCGCGAAACTCCTCAGCATTGTCCTACAAAACATAAGACATAAATAATAATCATATGCACATGTTCTAACATGTTTACGACAATATAATGAACTCAGATGAACACCATATTGATATTTGCCTTGTTGATATGATCAGCTGATCTTTGTTTACATATGAACAGCTGATTACAATAAAAAGAAGAATCGGGCCCCAAAAGTAGTGACGTCATTTTGTCGTCATATTTTAAACTTCGTCGATTTTTGCCTGCTTTTGAGAATACAAAAAAAATCTCTAAAATTTCTAGCGCAGAAAATTCTTTCTTTTCCCCATTTTTCTTTTACAATTTGACCAAAACAAACATTTCAAGATATATGTACATAAACTTTCTTAAACTTGCACTAGATAATTTCGTTTGAATATTTTAGGAGCTCATAGGCCTATTTCCTTTAATCACTGCGTTGTCCTTTTTTAAAACATTTCTTGTTTGCAAGAAAAATCTAGCAACACTTCGTAATTCGTCAATCGTCATGTGATTAATGTCAACGCAACGGTAAACATCAACGCTAATCAATTTCACATATTTCCGGCTTTCCAAAATAATTAAACATTAAATCTATCGTGAATTAATAAACTTTGCATAAATACGGGAACATGGCAGCATGGAAACCAACATCCAAACTACGTTGCATCTATTTTGCAACACATGTGGGACTATAAAAGTAAAAAAGGTGATCATCTAAAATCCAAGATCATGAAGATTCGACTGTGCGGTATATCACAATTCACATGCTATGCAACACGGATGCAACGGCATAATTTATCACCATCTATGGCTGCTCAATTTTGAGATTTCACCATGCAGGGCTGGTGCTAATGAAATGAAATAGAGGTAAGGATGCAATTTAAAATTAATTCCACGTTTTAAATTTCTGAAACATGTTTAGCACATAATAAAAAACATTTCATCATTTTTGTACAACAACCTTCTAATAACATTAACAAGAAATAAAACTACAGCCAGTAGACAGCTGTTGTTGAATTTTGACCATTTTGCAATTTACAAAGAATTTGGATAATTTAGAACTTTGAATTGCTTCTAAGAAAACATCTCACCAAAACATTTTATTAATGATTGAAGTTCTCATTAAATGTAATAAACCAGAGTCACTTGTCATTTTTAGGAGCATTTTGAAATCAAAGTAAACGAAAAATTCAAAAATGCTCGTATTCAGCAAAGTTGCCTTGATTTCTTGATCCTTTCATCTACTCTTGTCTTTGATGGTGGTCGGTGACTTGTAAGCTGTTTCAGTCCATAGAATTTTGCTTGCTGCTGATTTACCATCAAACGACTTGTCCTTCGGCGCTTGCTTGTCCTCCATTTGTCATTCTGGACTTGGATGACAGTCAGTGACTGGTAATAGTAGGGTGCTTCACTTTAACTCTGTAAACTTGAGTTGCCGTTGATTCATCATCAAACGACCTATCCCTCGCTGCTTGCTTGTCCTTTACTGGCTATTCCGGACCTGGTTGGATGACAGTCGCGTGACTCGCGTCGCTCCCGAGTCGGTGACTGGTAGTGGTAGTAGTCTGGCGTTTCACTTGGTGACTTGAGTTTGCTGCCAACTCACTACCAAAAGAGCCGTCTGTCGTCACTTGATGGGTGGCTGGTTCTTCGCTGGATGGCGAGATGTCATTGGCCAACATCGTCATGATGAGTGCTTGGTCATTGCAATCTTGTACTGCCCAAGGCCCAAAGCGATGAATGGCTTTTCACCTGGATGGTGAGAAAAGAGAGGGCCAGGATTTTTCCTTTTTTGGGGGGGGGGCTTTCTCACTTCATGAAACATGTGCAGTAAATAGTATCTTCTCTCTTTTTTTCTCTTTTTAGGGTACTTAGCCACTGGGGACGAGTGACTTCCTATACTGCTGCGGGTACACAGCAGGGGCTTTGCACATGTGGGGCTAGAGGTAAGTAGAATATTTACCTCATTCTTACCATGGAAATAGTAGATCTACTATTTCCATGTTCTTACTAAATGCTAGGGCAGGGCTACATGAACTGGGCTCTCTGGATCACCACCTTGCTGAAATCAAGCGCTATGAAATTGGTGTCCAAATTTAAAATATATATTTATTTTTTTTGCTACCGTACTGTACATCAACTATTCCATTTCTCATGCAACCAATTGCATGACTGACTATTTAAATTCAGTTGATCTTTCCAGTACTGTAAATATTCATTGATTTGACTGTTCCGTAGCTCATGCAACTCAGTTGTATGAGCGACAATTTGACTGAGTCAAATCTTGCACCATTTAATAAAAATGCTAGGTGCATATTCTGAAATCATGTGGGACACAGGTAAGACACCGTCGCACCAACCAGTCCTGAGATCAAGGGATCTACAACCAATCCGTGTAATGCCTTGTAGCAAGTATACCAACATGAGAACAGAAATAAAAATAGGGTTTAGGGCTACATATTTTTTTTTTTTTTTTTTTTTTTTTTTGGACAGGGGCATGAAAGGCACTTTGTAGATATATTCGTAATACTAAACAATTCACATAGCTCTTATCAAAAAAAATAAAAACAATAATTTTGACTCAAAAATTCCTCCCTAGGTCCACAGTCCAAACATGGAAATAATCCACTAATAAAATGATCTCTCATGCACAATATTTATCAATTGAATTTCCTTTGTCATTCACAGGCAATGAACCTAAAACATCCATCCATACTGTGGATAATTTTTTTTTTTTAAATGTATATCCATGCCCTGGATAATACGGCCTAATAATCCATACTCTGGATTTATTCCTTAAAAAAAATGTATATCCATTCCCTGGATAATACAGCCTAATAATCCATACTTCTGTTTTCTGGATAATACCTAAAAAAAATATGTGTCCATACTTCCACATTCTGGACGGCCTAAGATATCCATACTTCGCTTTCTGGATATATACCTAAAAAAAAAATATGTGTCCATACTTCCACATTCTGGACGGCCTAAGATATCCATACTTCGCTTTCTGGATATATACCTAAAAAAATATGTGTGTCCATACTTCCACATTCTGGACGGCCTAAGATATCCATACTTCGCTTTCTGGATATATACCTAAAAAAAATGTGACAACATCATGAGTACTCTGCTATGCTCTTCACTAAGGCTGGCATTTTCGGTCGGGTAAACGGGTACCCGCCTGAGATTACATTACCCGGGTAGGAAATACCTCCCGGTACCGAAATTCAAAAAAAAAAAAAAAAAATTTTTTTTTTAATTTTTTTAAGTTTTTTATTTTTTCGGTTTTGTAGTGTCCCTGGACCTAGACCTAAATGCTAGGATCATTCATGGTTGACCTAAAAAAAAAAAAAATCAAGATATTTTGTTATTTTTAATATGAAAATTGATAATTTGTATTCATGTCATAGTCTATTAATGATTTCAAAATGCATTCAAATTCAATACATTTTGAAATCATTAATAGACTATGACATGAATACAAATTATCAATTTTCATATAAAAATAACAAAATATCTTGAATTTTTTTTTTTTTTTTTTTTTAGGTCAACCATGAATGATCCTGGCATTTAGGTCTAGGTCCAGGGACACTACAAAACCGAAAAAATAAAAAACTTAAAAAAAAAAAATTTTTTTTTTTTTTTTTGCAATTTCGGGTACCCGGTTACCCGCCCGAAAATTGCGGCGGGTACCCGGGTACAAAATTACCCGAAAATGCCAGGCCTACTCTTCACATTTCTGTCTCTGAATACAATCCTCGCATTATAACGTACCCAATTAATCATATCTTTAAAAACATAAGTGCTCTGCTATGTATTCCAAATTTTGTTTCTGAATACAGTCCTCGCATTATAAGCGCACCCGATTAATACCCTTTTTAAAAACATTTAATAGTGCTCTGCTATGTCCTTCAGATTTTTGTGTCTGAATACAATTCTCGCATTATAACGCATCCAATTAACATATTTTTAAAACCATAAGTGCTCTGCTATGTCCTCCAGATTTTTGTTTCTGGATACAATTCTCGCATTATAGCGCACCCGATTAATCACCTTTTTTTTTAAAAACATATAACAGTGCTCTGCTATGTCCTTCAGAATTTTGTCTCTGAATACAATTCTCGCATTATAGCGCACCCGATTATCACATTTTGAAAACATTTAATAGTGCTCTGCTATGCCTTCCAAATGTTTATTTTTGAAAACAATCCTCGCATTATAACGCACACAATTAACAACATTTTTGCAACAACCTAGCCATTAATAGTATTACCTGACTTCCTGGTGATTTTTCTTTCTGGCCTAAATTAAAATGGCCTCCTATTATTGTTGAGCGGTCACAGAGGGCCCTTCTGTAACACTCCTCAGGTAACAATATTATTGGTTTTATGTCCCAGCGACCAGCGCCGGTAGACAGCTTGTGCAACTTGTTGTAAAAAACAACAAAAAAAACCAAACAAGTCACCCCATATACATAAATATACATTCATATATTTTGGGTACCTCATTCCATGGATCGTATCCTTATTTTAAATACTGAATGGCCTAAAATGGACTTCCATCTGCAGTCTTAAGTTTAACTGCCTAAATTATTCCTCTATTAGGGGACCACACATACATGTACTGCACATGTTTAACCAAATTTTTCAAAAATCTTTTCTTGAATATATTTTTAACCTATGAGCTATGTGAACCATTTGTATTACTTTTTACTGCAAATATACACATTGTGCGATTCAGGACCAAAAAAAAAAATATACTTGGTTTTGACATCCATGAATAGGCCTATAATTTTATTATATGGGGCTTGTGCACTTTGGATTTCTGAGAAGGAGTTCACAAAAATAAATAAAAACAGAAAAGCAAGTGAACTGCTCTCTCTTAGGCATTTACCATCTCCAGTTATTTGTATCATGTCACTGTTATTTTGACTCCCTGTTAATTCGCTTTCTAATTCGTCTCTTTTATTCTCATTTTCTACAGGTGCATGATCTTTTTCGGCTGCCGATGAGTCTTCCGAACTCAGGGCGTGCTCCCTCTTCGCTATTCATCACTTGACGGGTTATTTTCCTAATAAAAAGAGAAAAGTATCCCTCCTGACACCATTGCAAGGATGACGCGAGCCTCACGAGGGCGCTGCACATATCATAATATGAAGATGGAGAATAATGCTATGAAATGAACTATTTAATATCTAAACTGAAGAGCAAATAAAAGGACATATTTGAATGACCAAATAATATGATAAGGGCGTCATGAAAGAAAGGCCTATAAATTGGGAACAGGAAGATCATCCATGCGTGATGATGATTGGATGTCGAAGTCGCAATCTCTCAAATCATCTCATATAAAATCAACCATTTACGTATGAAACGGTAAATGAAATGATTGGAAAACTTCGACCTCAAAATCATCATCATTCATTTCATAAAATAAACAATAATTCAGACTGAGACTTTGAAATGGTAAAATAAAATGACAACTGAAATACAAATTGAAGTTTGATTGTCGTAGATTTGTTATATTATAATGCGTATATATATTTAAAAATGGTAATACAAATATTTAACAGAGTGTGACATAAAATATAAATGGAGAAGTTGAGCCTATAAATATTTAATCAGGATTTCAACCCAGGCTCCTTTTTAAAGGAATTTCTTGTTTAAGAAAGTCATGAATTATGACTGAGAAGAGTGGCAATAAAATACAAGAATTATTCCTTTCCATAAATCCCAAGGGTTTAAAAAAATACAAAGAAATTTGGAACTAAATTTTTATAGCAAATTAAAAGTGATTTCTTGCCGAGAATCCTGGCCTACTTTTTAATACCGATAATCAGGAATCTATTACCAAATGGGAGTGAATCTAAATTTATCCAAAGTTGGAATCCAAAATATAAAAATCCAAACGCGAATCCATAGTCCTACAAAATGGGAATGAATCCAAAGTGCACATTTTAGAATATAATTTAAGACTAAGAATTTTTGGGAATCATCACCTTAAAGTGATTAAACATAGGTGCTTTCACCTTAAGCATGCATGCAATACAAACTTGGCCGAAGGTCATCTTCAAGGCACAATCGCCGATCGGGAAGTCATGAACACAAAAAAATACGGCGATGTTAATTGCATGCATATTCATTAAAAGACCTATTTTACATTAATAATATATCACGGATGCAAAATCTAAGCATAGGAAGGGACATAAAAAAATAATACCGGTGATGGCATTTCATCTCGTATTTAATGGGAGCTTAAAAATTGTGATCATCATAAACAGCAAATCGCCGGCGACGATCAAGCCACATGCTGAGTTAATTATTATCAATTAGCAAATCAGTTTCAAAAATACGAGATGACGATCCGATCACCGGTAAAGATAAAAATAATTCATTTTGCCATTTTAAATAGCAAAATGACCACCTTGGTGGGAATTCCCACCAAGAGGTTTAGGTTAATTAAAAATTAACCGATCATCATACCTAAATTATTGATCCGATGGTCAAACCAAGTTGAATTCTCCGTATGTAATAAAATGCGACTATCTCCTTTGGTCCCAAAGCAAAAAAGTGAATTGTTTTAGAATCTTTTCCTGCATGTTCCAAACATTACCGTCCGTCCGCGTATTCTTTCCTGAATCGCGCAAGCAAATTTGGGTCTCGCGATTTGTGGCGATAGCTACGCGTACGCATATTTTTGAGTCCCCGCGACGCGCCTACAAAGCAACCACGCAAAAGCAAATCTAAAATAAAGGGTGAAATAAAAGATAAACTAATCAAAATATGCTGAACGCTGCCGACGGTAATCACGGAATAATGCAGGAAGCTTTTCAATATTTTAGGTCTACTGGGAGTTTCGTTTCAGCTGGCAGTATCCTCGCGGTGTGCATAACAAAAATGACGACCTTCATAGCGGGACATCGGAAGAATTTATATAGTTTTAACTTGAGTTCTGAAGGCAAAAATACTACTAAAATGGAAAAATAAAGGATAGGGGACTTTGAATGAGATATTTAATTAAAAGGTGAGCTGAAATTTGGCAGGGAAAATTAATCGCGAAGGTGGAAACAAACCAAATAAAAATACGAAATAGAAAAGCTTAAAAAAAATACGGGGGTCCTTGGATCGCCGTTACAATAGGAACCAATGAATCAACTTTCATTAGCCTAAACATTTCAGCTGACCCTCCCCGACAAAATCTGTGAATGTGGCAATCAAAAGGTACACAAAGATCATAGAAATTTTCAAGAAAAACTGTTGTAATTTATTGCTATAATAATTTTATTACTTTATAAAACAAGTTCATCAAGATAACAATGATGTATATATATAAATAATATATGTATGACTATCTCTACATGACTACATTTTTACTGTTTATAATGTTTGTAAGCACCATTTAAAGTAACCATGAGTTGAAAATCAGATTAAAATAAAGCAGCATTATTACTTCATTTGTACATTTACATATATATAATATAATTAGCACCACACCTAATAAGCACCCTACAAGAATGTTCAAGAGAACACTGTCTATGCATCCCCTTTTCAATGCACTTATACAAATGTCTTAAAAACATATTACCTTAACCTTCCAGTTAAGTATTGTGATAATTTTTACTTCAGATCACACTTTATTAAGGGCCCAACTCCAATTTTTTACAAAAATGAGTTGGACCCAGCATTTTATTGCCAGCAGACTGTTCTTCCTTGTGTGTGAAAGATAAGCCAGAATCCACTCTCTAAATAGTCTTCCACATACACTTAATTACTAGTTGGGCCCTTCTACAAATATTGAGTTAAAGAGGAATTTTGTTCATCCATGACATCTGCTTTTCACTAAAATAAACTTTCTTGCGAACATATTACATGTTTCTACTTGGGCAATTAATGGATAATTACCTAATTTCTGTAGCTATTTATAACACATCTGCTTACGGAACTGGCACTTGCAGTGTATTAGTGGAAGAAGGGCCAACTCCAACTCGTATTAAGACCTGTACCGTTGCCATGGAAACATATGTAATGTATGTAATACTGTACGTTCATGTATTACCCTGAAGATGAAAACATTCTGTCTATAAAATTTTTCCAATTAAGTTTTTTCTTAATATCTCAAAAAGAGTTTTGATGGAGTTGGGCCCTTCTTCCACCCAAGTATTCAATTTCAATAAGTGCCCCCTGAAACTGACTGACGTAAGCACCTGGGCACTAATTAGGTAGAATATGGCAAAAAATAATATAATAAAAATCAAATATGTATGAATTCAAAGGATAAGATTTGGAACACTTTTTTGATACATTTTATTTGATACAGTTTTGATATGTTCCATTTGATACATTTGATACACCCAATTTATTTGGTACATTTTTGATACATTATCTCACCATTTGATACACTTTTGATATGCATGAAATGAAAGGATAAGAATTGCAATGCTAATTTGATGGAGTTTTAATACATGGAAGTGTATCAAATGATGGTTCCAATTCTTATACTTTTATTTGATACATTTCAAAAGTGTATAAAATTTCAGCTAGGGGATCCTCATCAGAGCCTCAACTCAAATTTTATCTCAATATTTTACAGCATATCTAAATTTATAGGCAGATGTCTTTAGTTTCTCTTTACTGATCTTGTGTTTCGGTAGTTACACATATTTCATGTTTGACTATCTCAATGTTCTCTAGCTGTGTTTCTGATGGCCCTGTATCCATATGCTGCACACCGTCGACGCCCTATACGATAAATATAAATTTAATACTCCGTTGGTGAGCGACAGGTAGTGGTAGTGGCGACAGGCGAGTGGTATTTCACTGAACGCAAGAAAAGGAGTTCTATCTGATTGGCTAGCAATCGATCGCTTAGGTCCCTCAGTAGTCAACTACAAACTCATGCATTCAATTCGATTGAAATCGATTATTCTATTATTGACGAAGATAAAGAGCGTGATAGTGTGTCAATAATGTACATTGTATTGCAGCTGGATTTTACATACATTCCTTTATATTATTATTTCTCAAAGAGTTGAATATGATCACAATTTTTACCCAGGATTTCAAATTTTTTACCCGCAAATTGCAGTTAAACATATCCACAGCAAAATACCGGTCCTCACTAATTAGTACATTTAATTTCCAGTTAGTACATTTAAACGAAACCTGTGATTTACGTGACAACAAATACAATTTTCTTACAATAGAAATATCATATGGGATACTGATATGGTAGGCCGCAACCGCCACAACGTGGAGCTGCTACGCGTAGCTGACTTTTTGTTCCGTGGAGCCAAATTGACCAATCATGTTAGAGTTTTTCATTACTCGGAGGTAAAACTGACCAATCAAGTACGACTTACTCATTACGTGAAGCGAATTTAGTCATTAAGAATTTGCCAGACGAGCTTCACGTAGTTGCAAGATATCCTCGGTCACGATAGTTATGATTCAAAAAGTAATTTATGAAAAGTACGAACCGACTTATTATTAAGATGGACATGCACTCACAAGAAACTCATACAGTATTGTACACAACTATATAGCTAGGCAGAGTGGTGGTAAACCATGCACACAATTCTGCGATCTGCAGTGTACGCCTTGGGAGCTGATTTGTACATCTTAGCGGGCGTGGCCTCATGAATTCGACCTTCAGCAAACCAGTTCGGATTTACTTTATATACTAGTAGTAGGCCATACATACTGTAGTTACGGTACTGCCCGTTTTCCTATACACAATACTCAGTGCGCTCACCATTGACGCGTGACCTAGTGTATGTTAGAAGTATTATGCCATTGCCTATATGACGTCACTGTGTAAAAAATAAGCAGTCAATATTTAAAGTATTCTCTGAAATTCTAGAAAATATAGTTTTGTAACATTTCCTAAATTTTAGCTAATTTAGGTGTTTGGAAATATTGGTACTTTTGTGTTTTAGGAAGGATATGTAAACGACAGATAACACCAAAAAATATGAACAAATTATTTCTAAACCGTGTTAAGTCTGCAAACCATTATGCTTCTCATTTTCAAGAACGCTGGTTAACAATAAGCAGACTATTGTCTCATTTAGTAAACAAAAGCCCAGACAGTATTGTTTCCTTGCGTTCGCTTTATAATCATTTACCTAACTGAAACTATAATACCAGCTCATTGTTCATTGCACAGGTAAAACAGACACAAGTGCAGTGTGTATTTAACCAGAGAAGATCTGATGTAACATAGTTGAGCTGTTTTCATTGAGTGTTATCTTGGTTTAATAGCTTTTAATGGGGTTTAAGTCCATCAAAGGTCGTGGTGAATTCTACTGTAGACATGACTGCATCCATGATTATTTTTAAGTCAACAACATTCAACAATATGATCACCGTGATAGTATGACAGTATCAGTACCGTGGGTGTCAGTGATCCTGGCCTGACACAGTAGACAAACAAACAAACACGCCACACACATGGCACATGCATGCAAGGTAACATTGACTATACACTAATCAAACAATGGTATTGATCCTGTACAACTGTTCGTGGTTTATTTACATTCGATTCATTTAAAATCCACATAGTAAACATTAATTTTGGCAAGAGTTTTCTCTCTGGAGCGATGATGCATCAACTGGCTCGGCGTAATGAAAAGATCTAACATGATTGGTCAATTTAGCTCATGGTTTAAAAAGTAAGCTACGCGTAGCAGCTCCACGTTATGGCGGTTACGGACAGCCATATACTGATCATGCGAAAATCGTAAAACATAGAATAGAAACAGTGTGGCCGGCTCTCAAAATCTCAAATTGTATGCATAGCCTGAGTCGCACGGCCTATCTCGAACAAAATAGCTCAAAATCACCATGCGTAGTTGTTGAAAAACGTGAGGATTTATCGTACTACCACGGCAATTTTTAACACGAAGATATAGGTATGATGACGGTGTGTGCTGTTCCCTTGTGGTGTGTGCCCTTGTTCCGTGTTCACTTGTTCCCATGTGACCTGCCACACAGACAACGAACCTTTGTTTTGCTTAGTGGCCTTATCCATAGGTTGTCTGTGTGGCAGGTCACATGGGAACAAGTAAACACGGAACAAGGGCACACGTCACAAGGGAACAGCCTATGGATACAGGGCCTAAGGTTCTCCTGGCCTGTATGACTCACAATGGGGGGGGGGGGCACATCAAAAAATTTTGGTGGGTATGCTCCCGGAATTTTGAGGTGGTGGGTCTTTCTGAGCTGACGGCGTACCGGTAACAGGGGGTCTTTCAGAGCTGCGAACCGGGCTGTGAACAAGTAAAATGGGGTCTTTTGGAGCTGCAAAAAGTCAAAATCAAGGGTCTTTCTTGGCTTTTTGGTTGAAAATCGCCTGAAAAAACAAGAAATATGAGGAATAAGCAATCTTTGGGTCCTTTAGAGCTGAAATTATCAAAATCAAGGGTCTTTCTGAGCTTTATTTTGGTCAAATATAGGGGGTCTTTCGAGCTGCGAAACCCAAAAGGGGGTCTTTCGGGGAGCATACCCGTATGGTCATTTGTGTTGAGTGCCCCCGGTATGACTTGTGCATTTCCCTGCCTCAGTAATATCTTCCTGTTCCTCATTTTCCGCCTGCTTAATTAATTGCTCTATTGTTTCTGCAACTTGTTCCTCTATCATGACTTCCCTTAATTTATGTGTCTTCTGATTGTCTTTGGGCTTGCTTTTGGTGTGACAAGTAGATATATGCCTGTTCATGTAACGCTTACTTGCAAATCCTTGATTGCAAATGTTACAAACATATGGCTTGAGTTTGGTGTGACAAATCACATGTCGCTTCAAGATACTCTTATATATGAATCGTTTATTGCATATGTTGCAAACATGTAGCATGTCTTTGGTTTCATCCATGCTGACAAATTCATCATGTTTTAATTTATGCTCTTTTAAGCTGGATTTTGTAGCAAAACCTTTCCCACAGATGACACATTTACACGGTTTGGTATGAATACGCATATGACAATTCAAATGACCCTTAGTTGCCCATACTGTATGGCAGAAACTACAAACATTGGGATTGTCTTTGGTGTGCTTTGTCTTCTTATGAATATACAGTAAATTTGCGGTACGAAACTGTTGACCGCATTCTGTGCATCTGTATGGCTTCTCCCCTGTATGGAGTCTCTCATGGTCCTTCAAGAAATATAGGTACCCAATTGATTTATTGCAGAATTTACATTTGTAGGGTTTCTCTCTTTCCTGATCTTGTGATTCTGTAGTTGCACATATTCCATGTTTGACTATCTCAATGTTCTCTAGCTGTGTGTCTGTAGGGTTCTCCTGGCCTGTATGACTTGTGTGTTTCCCCGTCTCAGTAATATCTTCCTGTTCCTCATTTTGCACCTGCTTAATTAATTGCTCTATTGTTTCAGCAACTTGTTCCTCTGTCATTAATTTATGTGTCTTCTGATTGTCTTTGGGCTTGCCTTTGGTGTGACAAAGCATATGCATGTCCAAGTAATCCTTACGTGTGAATCCTTGATTGCAAATGTTACAAACATATCGCTTGGTGTGACAAATCATATGTTGGTTCAAGACACTCTTACGTATGAATCGTTTATTGCATATGTTGCAAATATGTAGCTTGTCTTTGGTTTCATCCATGCTGACAAATTCATCATGCGACAATTTATGCTCTTTTAAGCTGGTTTTTGTAGCAAAACCTCTCCCACAGATGACACACATACATGGCTTGGTATGAATACGCATATGACAATTCAAATGACTCTTAGTTGCCCATACTGTATGGCAGAAACTACAAACATTGGGATTGTCTTTGGTGTGCTTCGTCTTCTTATGAATATACAGTAAAGTTGCGGTACGAAACTGAGACCCGCATTCTGTGCATCTGTATGGCTTCTCCCCTGTATGGAGTCTCTCATGGTTCTTCAAGGAACTTATGTACCTAAATGATTTATTGCAGAATTTACATTTGTACGGTTTCTCTTTGGAGTGGATCCGCAAGTGAAACTCCAATGATTGATTGCTAGCAAACTGCTTCCCACAAAGCATGCAGAGACATGGCTTTTCGCCTCTATGTTTACCTGCGATATGACGGCGCAATATCACTTTACTGCCAAAATATTTCAGACATGTTGGACACTGGTATGGCTTGATAACAGAATGAGCACTGATTTCATGTTGTTTGAAACCGGTTAAGTGTTTGAATTGTTTCCCACACACAGAACACAAATATGGTCGTAGCTGTCCATTCACAGAATGAGCTGCCACCATGTGGGTTCTAAGTACACTTTTCCACTCATAGAATTTGTCACATTGCGTACAAGGAAAACGTTCCTGTAGCATTGTTGTGTGCTTCCGATGTTCGTGTATTGATAGAGTAGATTGTTTTTTATAACTATTCCCACAATGTGAACAAACATGCAATTTGCTGCAATTATGACTCTCTAGCCACTTCTTACACTTATACTGCTTCCCACAATGTGAACATGCATACAATTTAGCAGATAGGTCTTTGTTGCAATTATGTCTCCTTAGTGAACTCTTATGCTTAAACTCCTTCCCACAGAGTTGACACTTACAAGGTGTTGTTATTCCGTGTGTCTGACGTTTGTGCTTCACTAAGCTGCTCTGACAAATATAACTATTCCTACAATGTGAACAATTAACATACAAGGATGGGTCTGTGCTGTTACCTTCATTACTATGGATATTTGGCAAGCAATTATGACTATTTAGCAAACTCTCATTCTTAAACTCCTTCCCGCAGAGTTGACACTTACAAGGTGGTGTTATTCCGTGTGTCTGACGTTTGTGCTTCACTAAGCTGCTCTGACAAATATAACTATTCCCACAATGTGAACAATTAACATACAAGGATGGGTCTGTGCTGTTACCTTCATTACCATGGATCCTTGGCAAGCAATTATGACCATTTAGCAAACTCTCATTCTTAAACTCCTTCCCATAGAGTTGACACTTACAAGGTGGTGTTATTCCGTGTATCTGACGTTTGTGCTTCACTAAGCTGCTCTGACAAATATAACTATTCCCACAATGTGAACAATTAACATACAAGGATGGGTCTGTGCTGTTACCTTCATTACCATGGATCCTTGGCAAGCAATTATGACTATTTAGCAAACTCTCATTCTTAAACTCCTTCCCGCAGAGTTGACACTTACAAGGTGTTGTTATTCCGTGTATCCGACGTTTGTGCTTCACTAAGCTGCTCTGACAAATATAACTATTCCCACAATGTGAACAATTAACATACAAGGATGGGTCTGTGCTGTTACCTTCATTACCATGGATCCTTGGCAAGCAATTATGACCATTTAGCAAACTCTCATTCTTAAACTCCTTCCCGCAGAGTTGACACTTACAAGGTGGTGTTATTCCGTGTATCTGACGTTTGTGCTTCACTAAGCTGCTCTGACAAATATAACTATTCCTACAATGTGAACAAACATACAAGGGTGGGTCTGTGCTGTTACCTTCATTACTATGGATATTTGGCAAGCAATTATGACTATTTAGCAAACTCTCATTCTTAAACTCCTTCCCGCAGAGTTGACACTTACAAGGTGGTGTTATTCCGTGTATCCGACGTTTGTGCTTCATCAAGCTGCTCTGATCAATATAACTATTCCCACAATGTGAACAAACATACAAGGGTGGGTCTTTGCTGGTACCTTCATTACCATGGATCCTTGGCAAGCAATCATGACTCTTTAGTGAACTCTCATTCTTAAACCCATTCTTGCAGAGTTGACACTTAAAAGGCATATTGTAACCGTGTTTCCTCTTATGAATCATGAGTTCATTATACGTTTGGCAATAATGTTCGCCACATTCATCACATTTATATCTACCTCTGTACACTATTTTCTTACTTATAGTAGATGTGGTGCTACTACCAAGTTTAACTTGTGTGTGCATCTTGGTATTGTGATGGATTAAACTATCGGAATCTGAAAAAGATTGCTTGCAATGAACACATATATATTGAGACTGTCCACTTGCAACTTTTGAATCTCTTCTATTCTGACTGCAGTCAATATCATATCCTCTTACCACAGATACTGTCGGCTTCTCTTTGTCAGTGATGCTAGTTGTTAACAGTGAATCTGTTGGACTATGATGCCCTTCACCAGAAAGGAGCGTAGAGTTTATGGATATCTTTTCATGCCCAAGAGTGATCTGTGTTCCCTGGTTCATGTCCTCTTCTGTGGAACTATGCGCTTGGTTTGCAGAGTTCTCTGCATCTTCCAAATGCTCTCTACATGGAGTACCTGCTTCAGACCTCAGGGACTGAAAAAAGATGAATAAACAAACCTTTCAAATTTTATCCTTTAAAAAGTACTGAAATGATCCACATGTACTGCCCAGTCTCCAACCATGACTACACATTACTGGCAGTGATGGAAATAAGCCTTAAGGGGTATTTACACCCCTCGATAAATTTGTGTCTATTTTTGCATTTTTCTCAAAAACTAATAACACAGTGGTAACAAAAGTTATGTATATTATAGGGGCAAGGAATCCAATTACTACACTGGAATTTCAGTGACCCAAGACAAGCGGTTTGTTATTTATGATCAGAAATAAAGTACTGCTAGGATGTACCTCGTTTCCTATCATATATACTGAACCGCTTGTCTTGAGTCAATGAAATTTCAGTGTAGTAATTGGATTCCTTGCCCCAATAATATACATAACTTTTGTTACCAGTGTGTAATTATTTTTTGAGAAAAATGCAAAAATAGTCACAAATTTACCACATTTTCAACAGTCATTTAGGCCCCTTAGCTCTGAAAAAGTATATCTGCCTGCCTGTTGTTAAGGTCAAATCGGACACAAGACAAATCAATTTGAATTATACAGCCACCACTACATGCAAAACTTGGGTACATACATGGTGACTATCCTTCTTTTTTTTTTTTTTAAATCAGCATAAATGGTGAACTTATTTCATTCAAACCCTCAGTATGTTAGCCGGGGGGCACTCACATGTATTTGCATGCCTTATGTGCCTGTCAATAGACCCCCTTTTTTCAGCAAATATGCCACCCAATGACCCCCTTTTTTCATCAGCTTACACCCAATGACCCCCTTTTTTTCATACCAAAACTGCAAAAATTGTGCACCCTTTGAACGAATGTTGCACATTCTTTAGCACACCTAATGACCCCCATTTTCTTGGAGCTGCCACTGCACTGAATGACCCCCTTTTTTGACAAAAATTGCAGATAGACCCCTAGTGCCATACTCTGGTTGGCACAGGTACATCACTTTCATATTCGAGTGCCCCCCCAAGCATGTTTCAATATTTCAGGCGAGATGTTGGTGTGATCCCTTCGGTTCAGTTCAGTTTTATTTTTATTATTTCTCAGCGCATATTGGTACAATGAAATAATGTAATATGGAGAAAAAAATTGTCATAAATCATATCAATATACAAAATGCAATGCATAATAATTAATATACAAATGGGATACTAATGATATTACATGTAGTATACTTTAGTGTTACAAATTAATACTATATTAATGTGGTGTGTGAGATGTGGATGCCACAGAAATGCAGAGCGTTTTGAGTTGTGGCACCCATTAAATAGTTACAGAACAAGTCTATAGCATTAATACAAACATTTATAAGGATACTTGATTATGAAAGTATAAGACATAAATAATGTTAAATGTTGCAGCAAATATCACATAAAAGAAAAAGAAAGGTATAAACCAGTAATAAATTAAGACACAACATCTTATTCGGTCCTATATCACTATTGGTGTCATGATGGGTGTCATGATGGAAACCGATGGCTCTTTCTATCGTACACTGAACATTTACAAACTGCTTTTGCTTTTTATTTAAATGAAAAACGATAACACAATGGAAATGTCAATTATTATCATAGAGCAAAGAGATAAACAGAGAAAGTACCACCAGTCAAAGTCCCTGTGTATTGTATGCTACCAGTTCTCGCATATTCATGAGGGCCGATTGTTCCGTGTCAAACAATCACGCCAGCGTTGCGTGCCTTCTCGTATACGTGATAGAGCATTGCGTGCTTTCGCAATTTCGCGATAGACCATGAAAATACGCGGCAATTGCGTAGCAGTCTTGCCTGTCGCATTTCATGGAACAATTGGCCCTCATTATCGGATGATGCGGAGACTTTGACTGGTGGTACGCGCTCTGTAGTCCTCTGTAATTACTATACTCAATACAATTTATTACATCACCAGGGTATGACATCGGTACTATAGGACCAAATTCGATGTGGTGTCTAAGCTGCCTTTAGGAACCGGGTTCATTCTCTCAAAAATGCACGAGTTGAGTGAACAAACAAATGTTGTTTTTTCTGGGATTTTCATGCTTTTTTTCCTGGTTATATTTGAATTTGTTCCAATTTTTCTTGGATATTGACACCAAATTTGAGCAGGAATGAGTCAGGACCCTGGCAGAAAAGTATTGCTCAGGAAGCTGAAAAAAATCTCCACTTTTTGACATGGTGGTGGATATATCAGTCAGAACAATATAACTTTAAAATCAGTGTAGGGCGTAGGGCCTACATTACATGGGTCTACATTAAGGCTGGCATTTTCGGGCGGGCTAGCGGGTACCCGCCGAGATTACATTACCGGGTAGGAAATGCCTCCCGGTACCCAAACTCAAAAAAAAAAAAAAAAAAAAAAATCGGTTTTGTAGTGTCCCTGGACCTAAATGCTAGGATCATTCATGGTTGACCTAAAAAAAAATTTAAAAAAATTTCAAGATGTTTTGTATTTTTTAATATGAAAATTGATAATTTGTATTCATGTCATAGTCTATTAATGATTTCAAAATGCATTGAATTTGAATGCATTTTGAAATCATTAATAGAGTATGACATGAATACAAAGTATCAATTTTCATATTAAAAATACAAAATATCTTGAATATTTTTTTTTTTTTAGGTCAACCATGAATGATCCTAGCATTTAGGTCTAGGTCCAGGGACACTACAAAACCGAAAAAATAAAAAACTGCGCCGGGTACCCGGGTACAAAATTACCCGAAAATGCCAGGCCTAGTCTACATACAATTTATATTGAATGGAACAATCATAAGGCAGCTATAACATAGCAGATCTACACTAAGCTGAAAAAGAAACTTTAAATTTTTCACAAGGATAAAAGTACACACAGGATTATCATACCTCAATACTCTACTCTACAGTTTAACAGATGCCAATTATTGGACTGTGAATGTGAATGTAGCTGTTCCATGTCATTGCATTTTACTGTTGTGTCAGTTGGACAACTGCTTGGTAATTACTAGAGTATAGTGTTAGAGTAGAGTATTGAAGTAATCCTGTGTGTAATTTTGGTTCATTTTGATGGACAGGATAAACAAGATATATGACCTTGTGAAAAATTATAAGTAGAAACACTGACATTGTCTCACCCATATAGCTATTCAAAAATGTGCTTCATTATCATTTGTTAGAGTAGATATTGCTCTCAACTTGTATGCAATTCAAACCTATTTATAATTATATTAGTTGCTTTCAAGAGAAATTTCAAGAAATTTCAACAATCCCCAAGTGACTCAAATCTAATAATTTACCATCACTTTTCAGTTCATATTCTACGACATTTATGTACGTGATGATATTCAAAATTTCTTTATCAATATCATAATACAAACCGATTGCAATATTTTTCATACTTTAAATTATACTGCTATGTCTGCTCATTCCGTGCAGTACATTATTATTATACATCAATTTTGCTTCCATAAACTGTAATTTTTTCATGTTTACATCAAACAAGCTTTAACATGGTTTGTGTCATGTTACAGAATCAAATTAGCAATGTGACGCTACAGGGATAGAAGCTGGTAGGTTGTACTTTACAGCAGCATATCTGATGATTAATATTTGAAGAGCTTGTTTCCAACCCATGTTAAGTCCACAAACACATGATCCTGATTTACCTGTGCGATATTGCAATGGGTGGTAATGCTATGCGTATAGTAATTTCAGTTGGATGCACCATTACAAAGCAAACAGTGCATGGGTGCACAGTACTAATACTGTGTGAGGCCTTTGGTTCCCAAATGAGAACAATAGTCTGCATATTGTTATGCAGCATTGTTGTGGCTTGCTGATGGTACAACTCATTGTTGCTAATGTCAAACTTGTCAAAGTAACTGTGATTGTATCACACAAGTAAATGAGAAACATGTAGTTGGACTTAACATGGTTTGGAAACAAGCTCTTCATTTATAGACAGATGAAATTAGCACTTGTTGTTTCTCTTTCTTGATCTTGTGTTTCTGTAGTTACACACATTTCACGTTTAACTATCTCAATTTTCTCTCGCTGTGTTTCTATAATATTTTCTTGCCCTGTGCGACTTGTCTGTTTCCCCGTCTCCTTTAAATCCACCTGTTCCTTAATTTCCACCTGCTTAATTGATTGCTCTATTGTTTCACCAAACTGCTCCTCTGTCACAACACCCTTTAAGTTTAAGTTAACAAATTTATCATGTGTCACCTGATGCAATTTTAATCTGTAGTTTGTAGCAAACCCTTTCCCACAAGTGACACATGTACGGTTTGACATGATAGAGCATATGATGCTTCAAGTGACCCTTAGTTGCCCAGCGTTTATTACATATGCTGCAAACATGTGGCTTGTCTTTGCTGTGATGCATCTTCTTATGAACATTGAGATTACCTATATTACGAAACTGATGACCGCATTCTGTACACCTGTACGGCTTCTCGTCTGTATGAAGTCGCTCATGGTTATTCAAGGTGTTTTTGTGCTGAAATGATTTACTGCAGAAATCACATTTGTACAGGTACTCATCACGGCTCAATTCATTGCCATATCGAGATTCATTATCATGTGTCTTCTGATGTAATATTAATTGGTTGTTGTGGGCATACCCTTTACCACAGGTGACGCATTTAAATGGTTTTGTATGATTACGCATATGCTGGTTCAAGCGACTCTTATCTTTCCATTGCTTATTACAGATGCTACAAACATGTGGCTTGTCTTTGGTGTGATGCATCTTCTTGTGGACATTGAGATTATGCGTTGTACGGAACTGACGACCGCAATCTGTGCAGCTGTATGGCTTCTCCCCTGTATAGAGTCCCTCATGATTCTTCAAGGTATTTTTGTACTGAATTGATTTACTGCTGTCCAAACCATCATGTGTCTTCTGATGCAGTTTTAATTTGAAGTTTGTGGCATAACCTTTCCCACAGGTGACACACATACATGGCTTGGTATGAATACGCATATGATAATTCAATTGACCCTCAGTTGCATATACTGTCTGGCAGAAACTACAAACATTGGGATTATCTTTGGTGTGCTTTGTCTTCTTATGAATATTCAGTAAATTTGCGGTACGAAACTGTTGACCGCATACTGTGCATCTGTACGGTTTCTCGCCTGTATGGAGTCTCTCGTGGTTCTTTAAGGCACTAAGGTACCTAATTGATTTATTACAGAATTTACATTGGTACGGTTTCTCTTTGGAGTGGATCCGCAAGTGAATGCTCAACGATTGTTTGTGTACAAACCGCTTCCCACATTGAGGGCAGAGGTATGGCTTAACATCTGTATGTTTACCTGCGATATGGATGCGCAAAACCTCTCTATGGCCAAAACGTTTCAGACATGTTGGACACTGAAAAGGCTTGACAACAGAATGTATGCCGATTTCATGTTTTTTCAAAGCATTCTTACTTTTATATTGTTTTCCACACACAGTACACAAATATAGTTGAGGCTGTCCATTCCCAGAATGAACAGTCGCCATGTGGTCTCTAAGTGAACCTTTATGCTCATAGCTTTTGTCACATTGTGTACAAGGAAAACGTTCCTGTAGCGTTGTTGTGTGTTTACGGCGTTCATGGTTTAATAGTGTATAGCGTCTTGCATAACTATTCCCACAATGTGAACAAACATGCAATTTGGCAGGTGGGTCTTTAGTTTCATTACCATGGATACTTGGCAAGCAATTATGGTTCTTGTGACTTTTCTTATGTTTAAACCCCTTCCCGCAGAATTGACACTTATAAAGCATATTGCTACTGTGTTTCCTTTTATGAAGCATGAGAATATACTTAGACTGGCAATGTTTACCACATTCATCACATTTATATTTGCCTTGATGCCACAAAATGTGTTGTTTGAGAGTTTTCATAGATGTGAATTGCTTGTCGCACACTGTGCATGGATGATAAGTCACAAGCCCGAAATGCCCCGTAACATGATCCGTTATATCATTTCTAAATTTGAAGAATTTATCACATATGGGACAATTGTCTGGTTTTTGATGCGTTTTGTCATCCTTGATGTGCTGCAATAGTTTGCTAACGTCTGAAAAGGACTTGTCACACGGTACGCACCGACACGATATCGATGTGTGACAGGTTTTGTGAGTCTCTAATGCAGTTTCATCTTGAAAACTTTCCTTGCAAAAAGAACATTGGTGCTGTGCTTCCTCAGAAACCAAACCAGTTTCCTTTGTTTCCGTTTTAATTTTGTCTGTCCTTTTCAAGGAACCACTTGGAATAGATGAATTATTTTCCTTTCCCTCTGTGGAAGCATTTTGACATATTTCAGCAGACATTTCTGTCTTAATTTGAGAGAATTCTGAAATGCCTGTACCAACTTTAACTTTTCCTCCATCTTCACAAGTATTATGCTTCAAACAATTGTGCGTCTCCAGACTTTTCTTATGTTTAAACCCCTTCCTGCAGAATTGACACTTATAAAGCATATCGCTGCTGTGTTTCCTTTTATGAAGCGCGAGTATATTCTTAGAATGGCAATGTTTACCACATTCGTCACATTTATACTTGCCCTCATGCCAATTAATGTGTGGCGTGAGGGCTTTTCTACATGAGAATCGCTTGTTACACAGATGACATGAATAAGGCTGAACCCCATAATGACCCATAACATGATCTTCTATACTTTTTCTGGATTTGAGGTGTTTCTCACATACGGGACAATTGTCTGGTTTCTGATGAGTTTTGTCATCTTTGATATGCTGGAATAGTTTGCTAAGCTCTGTGAAGGATTTGCCACATGATGTACACTGATATGACTGGTCTGATGCGTGACAGATTTTATGAATTTCTAGTCTAGTTTTGTCTTGAAAATATTCATTGCAAACGGAACATTGGTGTTTTATTTCCTCAGAAACCATAGCAGATTCTACTGGAACCACAACCTTCTTTTCCTGACTTGAAGTGGATTCTTTTTCCTTTTTTTCTGTTTGAACTTTGACCTTTGATCTTTTTGAGGAATGACATGATTTACTTATAGACTCCACTTTCTTTGAATCTTTTTGGCTTCTTTCAGTGGACACTTGTTTCTTACTTACAGAGGATTTTGTGGTGCCAGGTTTCACTTTTCCTCCATCTTCACATGAATTATTTCCAAATCCCTTTCTTTTGGTGGAAGCTTTTTGCTTTCTTTCAGTCAACACGTGTTTTTTACTTATAGAGGATGATGCGGTGCCACTCACAGGTTTAACCCCCATGTGTGTTTCGGTATGGTGACTGATTAAACTATCAGGTTCTGAAAAAGATTGCTTACATGATGAACAAATATATCGAAACTTTCCGCTTGCTACTTTTGAATCTCTTCTATCCTGACTGCGGTCAGTATCATTTCCTTTTACCACAGATACTGTCCGCTTCTCTTTGTCAGCGATGCTATTTGTTTTATTATGTGTTGCCGACAGTAATGGGCCTGCAGGAATATGATGACCTTCACTAGGAGGGGGCCTAGAGTTTGTTGATATTGTTTCATGTCTTGGAGTTCTGTTGTCTATATCCTCTTCTGTGTGACAATGGGCTCTGCTTGCTGAGGCATCTGCATCTTCAAAGTGCTCTGCGTATGGACTTGCTGCATTCGTACCCAAGGTTGGCTCACTGTGCATAGAGATAGAGATAAAAAGATAGAGAGGGAGAGACAGACAGAAGGAGAGAAAAAAATGGTTTCAAAATGGTTAGCACATAATGCTGAAATTATTTTTTCAATCACCACATATGTAAATACACACTGATGTAAGTCTATTCAATCATATAGAAATGTGCAATCCTTGCAGTGACAGTTCTGGATACAAGGATCATTCAATAAGTGCTATCTCCAGGCATACAACTTTTGTTCTGTAGATGGTAGCTTCTTCAAATGTTGCATGATTAAACATTGGTATGTCACCTAGAAATAAGGACAACTTCCAAACGCACTCACTTTACACCCAAATTTGGGGGTAAATTGTTCAGTTTAACCTAATGTGCCAGGTGCAAACAGTACTGTATCAATAAACAAGTTTGACTTAGAGATCTATCTATCACTGCCAAATAGACGTTCGCCTTTCGTATCTCTTTCCTTGTTGGAAAGGTATAACGTTGAGGAGATAGGAACATGTACCGTCATCCGGGACCTACTCTGCCATGTTTGGCTGAGTAACGGTACATGAACACGGTCTTTTGTGCCTATGTAAATTAGTCATTGTGTAAAGCTGTGTTTATACCCATGGGTTGCTCATCATCAGACTGAATCCTTGACCGACAGAGGGTGTCAATACAGGCCTACGTGTCGCTTTTGAAAAACAGCGATTCATGCGCATGCTCAGCAGGCAAATACGACGGCGATTTAGTACACTGATCATGCGTGCGATTCAGATTTCTGCAAAAGCGATTGAGTATAAATGAGTCTTTAGAAATGACTGGCGATTGTGTGTTCTCAAGTGGGTTTTATCATGTTAATTAGTGACCTGACACACATTTGTATTGGTTCGATCAAGCATTGATTTTTTGTACTGGATCGTTCAAGCATCTCCAACAAATTTTTCAATGTAAGTGCCGCTGGCCCTAGTGGAAGTAAAAACAGATACTATGGCCAGAGTTCTAGGGCTACTGCCAAACTACACTTTCCTGCCATGAAAAAAATTCTTTTTTTTGGCACATTTTTGCTAACAGTGTCTGTGCCTATAGCTTGATTTTGGCTTTACAATCATCAGGCACCCAGCACTGGCGTAACTAGGGGCAAAGGGGGGCAACGTGCCCCCGGCGTTACTACTAGGGGGCGCCAAATCAGCCTCACTTAGGGGTAGGGGTGCCAATTTTGTTTCTTGCCCCGGGCACTACCAACCCTAGTTATGCTACTGGTGCCCAGTGTTGTAAGGATTATTTTGGTACCAAAATGACCCCTCGATATCTGTTCCAGTAATCCATACACCCACTATGGAAGACATGACCTTAAATCTCTTACACAGGGTGTGTAGATTTCAAATGGAGACACCCATATTAGGTAGTCCCATTTGAAATTCACACTCCCTGTGTAGGAGATTAAAGTTATGTCTTCCATTGGGGGTGGATGGATTTCAACTGGAATAGCCCATTGCTTCCTTACCTGTCAGTCTGTTTATCATGAACATCCCCACTACAATCCGCCTCATCTTGTAACGTGTGTGTACTGCCAGACACTTGGTGCGTCCTTTTGTGGATTTGCAACGAGGCGCCATCTTCAAAGTTTTCTCCACACGTATTACACAGATGGGAGACATTGCCTGAATGCGCAGTAAGTACATGCTCTTGAAAGGTGTGTGTGTCTCGAAAAAAACGATCACAATGAATGCATTTGAAGTTGACATTTTCAAATTGCACGTCAAAAGAACCATCTGGTCTTGAATCTACTGTGAGGTCTTGCGACCCGTCTTGAGACCTGTCTTGCGACTTATCCTTGTCATGTTTTGATGATGTGGATGCCATTCTGCTACTCAACTCTTTTGCATAATGTGATTGTGAATTGAACTCATTTCAGTACTGCCTTCAATGTGTCTTTTTTAGCTTTCGACCCTATCAATATTTCTCTACTTTGCAAATCTTACGCTGAAAATGTCGGGTGCATTGTTCTCCAGTGACTCTTGCATATGCACTGCTGAGCTGTTTGGTCTCTGTGAAAATAAGAAAAGTTACAGTTGGTAAACCATCAACGCTTCATTTTAAATACTGATTACTGACATTTACTTCAGAAATAAAAGGTACTGTAATGCATTATTCTTTACACGCAAATAATGTGTCCAAGGCAGTAAAAACATAAATAATGGGTGAGGCGCAGCCGAACACATTATTTAAACGTTTTTACTACCGAGGACACATTATTTGCATGTTTCAGGATAATGCTGCACCATTTTACTCAAAAGATACAGTTGAGTGACTCTTTGATATAACTTTCATCCAAATTTTGACAGCATGATGCGCCATCCTACCCGTTGCAAAAAATGTTGATGTTGTCCACCTGGAAAACGATAGCAACATACTGTCATACATACAGTAGTACTACACCCATCGAATGTGTGTCATTAGCCCTCAGATCGGCCCTCAGACACACACACAGGCATAGAGTTGTGCAGTAGCATGTTTTGTTGACATTTTTTGTCAATGTTTACATCAATGACAGAAGTACTCCCATAATTGACAACTCAAATACAAAGGACATCAGTTGGCAATCTTAATGTTATGCAATCAAATTTACAACACATCAGTCTTACAATGGGCAGAAAGTTACTGAGTCAGAGTCACGCCATTCAAGTGCCAATATTGATTACTTCAAGTAGCCTACTGGAGTGACCAGATATGACCCTGTATGATTTTCATGTTATTTTGCAATTTAACAAAACCATGTTTTCCTTGATTTTGGTATGAAATTGAGCAAATAGAATTCAATGTCATGTCAATTTGGAGTTATTAAGGGCAACTAAAACTGATGTGAGGTAAGTTTTATCTGTTTGGAATCTGTATTGACTATTCTGAAGGAATTACTGCAATGTAAACAAACTAACTCATGGCCCATATGAACATTGTGTACTGGTTTTCAGTACCCTGTTTTCCATGGGTGACTGTAGGAACCCATGGATTCGATCCATGTACAGTAGTACCGTACTCTACAGTTTGTCCACTCTGAAGTACAAAGTGACAACGCGCGCGTATACAGTGCTTAAACAGTGCACAGTGCTGCGTCTCTGTTCATGTTGCAGGTATGTGCATATGTGTGCCTTCAAAGTTGGCACAATATTTGCGTCCATGTCGGTACTTTATACTTCAATCTCAGAGTAGACTGACTGTACTGTAGCAGGATCGAATCATTCGAATGAGTAACTAACTATCGTGTGCAAATTTGAAGCTTGAGTTCTCGAGTTATAATAATAAGTAAGCTTATACTATTACTATTATTACTGTCTCAGGTTACCATGTTACAGCATATATTGTACCATGGTACAGGAACTCATGAACTGGGAACTGAGCCACGGATATGACGGTAGCGAGATCAGCGCATACGATGATTTACGCATTTGTATCTGTTTGTGTGTGAAACTTAGTGAAAACAACTCACCATTTCTCATCCTTTCAAAACTCCAAATACAATAGGAAATTATTTTTACTGAGTTTAAAGATGAAATTTTCCAATTATGTAAAGTTTTCCACAAAAAAAGAACATTAAGTATGTTTTTTAATGTCATGAACTTGTTGAAGTTCAGGAGTTACCACCGTAGCGACTCGATCGACGGGACGCCATTTTTTTGTCTGCTTGAAATTCACGAAATCTCGATTTCAGGGGTGTGATTGGTGCTTTAAGAAAAAAACCCCATGAAATTGCGAAGCGGAGCGCGCGAAGCGAGTGGAGCTCTCGCCTGTTGTGGCCGGGTGTCCAGGGGCCCGCTTAATTTTAAAACTGCAGCCAACAAGCTAATAGTTGAGACTTATGACTGATATTTGATTTTCTTACAAGAAACATTATTCATATTGTCCCACTGCATTAATTTTATTCCTAAGTCTCGATGTTTTGAATGTTAAATAATAGGATGAAAACACCAGATATTTGCACACAATCCCAATGCAAGGTATGATCAACTGTACCAGTGTGTACAAAAGCCAGACATACAAGGTCAGAAACCCCATTGGGTTGTGGGAATTATATGTCTTTATACATCCTCTGATTTTTATACGAGTGATATTATTTTTGTTACTACTTTTAATCAACTCTATGATACTTTAAGAATCTGTGTAATTTTTTTTTTTTCACTTTTTTTTCACTTCCTTTGTATTTTTTTTCAATACTTAAGTTGAGAAGTGCAGTGTCAGATGAGGTTGACAAGTAACTAATGCCAGTAATGGCACTGGCAGAACATGTTCATGTGTTGCATGGGTCACATTAGATTATGATTACATATTCATTTGTTTATTTTTTTATTTATTTATTCCTTTATTCCTAAATTTACTTGTTTATTTACAATATTTATTTATTTATTTCTTGGAGGCAATATCATCGTCTCTAAAATAATGCTGTATTGTACGCAAAAAATTGACTCACAAAAAAACCCCAGTAAACTTCATATGACTTTAAATAGGCATAACCTCCCCATATTATATTAAGTTCTAGAGCTGATTCTGGCACCATTGTCTTTCTTTTTTAATGCCCTTTACATTGATACCAGATTTGTAAGTGTTACTTGTAAAAATATTCAAGTGCTAGGCAAATAAATCCAGGGTACCATCCATATTATTAACAAAAAATTACAAATTCCACTACCCTTCACAACTTCAAATAGGTTTAACTCCCCCATACTTTGATAGGTATAATACACAAAAATTGAACTTTTTTTGATTCTCATCAAAGTAATCTCATATTAAAGAGGTAAATGAAAGAAAACTGATGAGGCATAAATGAATGTAATACGACATGTGGTGGCGGAGATATGCTAATTTGAATGTCTCAATTTTTCAGCCAATTTCCTGTACAAACTTTTTGTGCATGCACATATTAAAATGCTTATAGGCCTATACTGTGCATTGTGAGTACACAATTTAAAGAAAAAGCACTTGCTATTTACCGGTACTGAACTGTAAATGTAATCCTAGATTGATTGAATTTGAATTGATGTGAACATAAGGGCCTATCATTTTCTTTGGAAGGGGGGGGGTCCCAAATATACAGGGGGGTGTCATAATTTTTGGAAAGAAAAATAGGGGGGTCATAAAAGTTTTGATGACCAAAATGTAGGGAGTCATAAGATGACCACAGATAGTGTGTTTATCTTATTCAAAAGACTGAATACAATTTTAGCCTCTTCAGGGGTACATGACTTGTAAGGTGTATCAGTGGGTGATGGGGAGGGGGTCATAAAAGTTTGTTGCCCGATATAGGGGGGTCATAATTTTATTGATGCTGACTTTTTGGAAATTTGGGAGCCCATGAAAATGATAGCCCCCTAATATACAAATGAACATGTATGAGTAACATTTTGTTTTATTTCTGTTTTCTGATGCAGATTCCAGCTTTGACAGAGGATGGAAACCAGGGACTGTCTTTTGGAATTTGCAGGAGAGCATTACATAGCTCTTCTAGAGCCTTCAAGAGCTGTTTAGAACATTAACAATAAAATGTAGTGAGAGAATGGTCAACTAAGGAAAGCTAAAAATCACTCTCCGATTTAAGGAGAGCAGAAGAGAGCGATTGCTCTCGCTCTCCTCAAAAGGCAGTCCCTGGGAAACCACAGTGAGGGCCAACAGCATATGCAAAAATAAAGAAAAACTTATTCAAAAAAATGAAATTTGTGTTGAAGTGTCTTATTATTTTTTTGTCATTGAAAAACTCACGGTTTTGATACTACCCACCCAGTACACCTTTTCACTGATACAAGGGGGGGTAATTTGTTTGAGGGGGCACCCTTTAAAATGTTTAATTATTATAAGCACTAGCTGATGCATTCACCCCTCCCCCAGGAAAATGTTTTTGAGCAGGCACCCTTTGGAGCACTGGCTGGCGCATGCTCCCTATTCCGAAGATCATTGCGGAAACTCGAGGGCCAGTTCACTTGATCATCACATGAACCCCCCCTTCCCCCAGCTTAAGTTTTGTCTTTGAGCAGGCACCCTTTGGAGCACTGGCTGGCGCATGCTCCCTATTCAAGATCATTATGAAACTCGAGGGCCAGTTCACTTGATCATCAGAATGGGGTCACTCCTGTGTATGAACCCCCCTTCCCCCAGCTTAAGTTTTGTCTTTGAGCAGGCACCCTTTGGAGCACTGGCTGGCGCATGCTCCCTATTCCGAAGTCAATTGCTGACACTCGAGGGCCAGTTCACTTGATCAACAGAATGGGGTCACTCCTGCTCAAGTATGAACCCCCCCCACCCCTTCCCCAGCTTAAGTTTTGTGTTTGAGCAGGCACCCTTTGGAGCACTGGCTGGCGATGCTCCCTATTCAAGATCATTGCGGAAACTCGAGGGCCAGTTCACTTGATCAACAGAATGGGGTCACTCCTGCTCAAGTATGAACCCCCCACCCCTTCCCCCAGCTTAAGTTTTGTGTTTGAGCAGGCACCCTTTGGAGCACTGGCTGGCGATGCTCCCTATTCAAGATCATTGCGGAAACTCGAGGGCCAGTTCACTTGATCATCAGAATGGGGTCACTCCTGCTCAAGTATGAACCCCCCCGCCCCCATCCCCCAGCTTAAGTTTTGTCTTTGAGCAGGCACCCTTTGGAGCACTGGCTGGCGATGCTCCCTATTCCAAAGATCATTGCGGAAACTCGAGGGCCAGTTCACTTGATCATTAGAATGGGGTCACTCCTGCTCAAGTTACCCCCCAATGACGAAGCGCCATAGGACTACGCCCCCCATCAATTTGAACATTTTAGAAAATCAAATAGGAAAATGGCCAAAAAACGGCCTGTGGTCCCCCCCCCCCGCCATCATACCCGATGTGTATGGCACAGTCATTCATGCGTCTATCATAGCAAAAATCTGATAGCGCTATGCATGATGGGATAGGAATAGAAAAGGTCCAAATTTGCTTCTTCCCCGACTCATAGTCGGCACAGAGTGAGAATCTATCCCAGCATCCACAGCATGAGCCCATTAGCCGAATTCGTACTACATAAAGTCCCCAGTTCACTCACTTTTTTTTTTTTTTTTCCATCCGAATCTCATCAAACCAAACATTTTTATGTACAAAAACTATCTTTATTCACCGCGTGCTCCATTTAACTTACCGCTCAACTCCGTTATTTAGATATTTGGAGAGTAATTTCCGAAAAAAAATAGATCGAAATCGTCACTTTCAAACCCACTAGAAAGTCGCCAAAATTTGCCGCGACCACGTGCGAATCATCTGACCTCTTCCGGGTTATGATCAAGTTCAACCTTTTGACTTGACCTTGTAAGCTTTGGAACTGTTTTTAAAGGGGGGGTAACCCTATTGGTTTTGGATATGGATTGTCTTTAAAATTACATAATAATATCAAATATCTCCCCCTTTATGCTGCTTTGTGAAAAAACGAGAGCATTTTCAGCGTAAATGTGAATAAATAGCCAAATTTGCAATCCAATACCTTGTATCGTGAATTGCATTCTGGGTAGGCATGCAACAACAACAATTCCGTTCAGTATGACGAATGCTGACATGCTGCAATGCCCGGCCCGTATTGAACGGAAAATATTTGTTTGTTTTTGTTTTTTTTGTTTTTTCGTAACAAAAAAAAAAAAAAAGGAAACAAAATATATTTCCCCTTGCAATATGTACATTTCAAATGAATATAAAAAAGTTTGGGTTAAAAATGGAGAAAAAAAACCTTCCGATACAGCGTTATAAACCGGGTAACTCTCGGGTAAAAGAACGGCGCGCTAGCCAATTGAGCTATTTCACCAACTGAAATAATCAAGGAATTGTTTTAATTATATACGGCGGACCGTCTCCTCAGCACTTAGCGTAGTCTCCTACACAGCCAGTTTGCGTCGGTCTGACACTCGTCGATCCTCGTGGCGTGATAGCCACATACAGTCTGGCCGCGAGACTACACTTAGCGTAGTTCGCTTTTTTCTCTTCCCATGATCCGAAGAAATTTTTATTGTTTACAAACTGGTAACCTGTAAAAACCGCTGTGATTCATGATTTCTCCGGAAATACATCGACTTGGAGCGTCAAATTTCAGGATAGTAATGAGAAAAATAGTATCTATTATGTGATACCAAAACCTCATCAACAATGAAAAAAATCGGGGATGATGCTGTCGATCGGGTAACGGACCTTTAACTCGATCGAATTCCCCCCAAAATTTTTTTCAAAAACATCGCCGTAAAATTTACTACGGTAATGAATTTCCAAAATGGCGCCGGGTGCGCGATTTCCCTATGCTGAGAGAGGCTGAATATTGCGCATGCTCAGGCAAGGAATGCTCACATACCTAACTTTGAGCTATAGAGCTGTTTTTGGTACCATTGTCTAAGTTTCTTAATGCTCTTTACAGTGGTACCAAATTTGTAGATGTTCCTAGAATAAACCTAAAAAGTGTTGTCCTCGCTAAAATGACGGAACTGGGTTTTGTTTAGAAATTTAAGCTTACCTCATTACCTCAGCAGCTCGAATGAGAGCTAACACTAGATTAGTACGGTAGCAACAGACTAGACTAGGCAGGCGCCAGGCCAGGCTTCCAATGTACATGTACATCGACTGATGAGTTCCGTAGTTTATTCCACATACATGTAAAACATGCCTAACATCAAGTTCATTAAAATCATTTATCATCCATCATGAAATCAGAATTTCGACGTGACCCCAGACAAAATGACAAAATGCTAGATGACCTTTCCAGATAACCGCATCCATAGACGCCGAGTTTCCATTAACGTATAGAGATTTAATATGAGTTAAATGGCAAAGTTCTCCAACCTTGACCCGTGACCTGAGCCCATGATTTGCTTCAAAACAACAAACTTGCAGGGTCAGTCACGTCGGCACAGCTGATCATGTTGCACAGATTCCAATAGAATTTATATTTTAAAGACTTTAAAGAACGGTAAGCGTACGTGTGAAAATGGTGGGATATTTTAAAGTCTAATCTTTAGCGTGCATGCATGGATTGTAAATGCAAAATGTAAAATGCAAAATGTAAGATTGTTGTTTTAAATGCATGATTTAAGCTTATTCTAGACTCTATAATTTTAATAATAATCATGTTTACCTTGCAGATTTCTTTTTACAATTTTTTTTTTACTGCTCACCATATCCAGTGTGTATATAATATTTTCCACAAGGTCCTATGGTCGCGCTCGTATACCCAAAAAGGAACTTTGCAAGATATTGCAATTGTATTGAAACTCCACAAACATGACAAAATTTGCTTGAGAAGTCTAGCCACGAATTTGCTCACCGATGATCTCCACATAGATCTTTGCATTTAAAATCTAGTCGGATTCACTGAAGCATAACACCGTGCAGAGAAGATGTAATGAATTACATCTTCTCTGCACCGTGTAAAGCAATGGACGTTATAACACACTGATCACGACTATGTGCGATCGCATCAAAAATGTTGCTAAAATTGCATTTCAACCAAAGTTTGGACTGCAAAAAGGCAATCTTTACGATACAGTTGACTCATCATATAATACCTTTCATCCAAATGTCAACAATAACAACATAACATCCATTACAAAAAATCATAAATGTCACTGCTGCGCTGACTGACCAAAAAACGATACCAACGTACTCTAGCATAGTGCGTACCTATCGTGTGCAAATTTGAAGCTATATATAGAGTTCTTGAATAACACAAAATACAAAATAGAGTTCTTGAGTAATTGATTGATATATTGAAGATATAACCACTGCGCATGCATGCATCCCACATGATGCCATATGATGCAAATGAAAATCATGCAATCACAATTTTTCCAAAAAGACCTACATGCATATTTTTGGTGTTTGGGGAAAAAAAATTATATAGAACAAATACGGAAGGTCAAAATTTTCATGATGGACTGTTTTTTATCCCAGCTACATACACTTTATTACGGAAACAGGACGGTTCGCACCCTTTCAATTTCGGACCCGTGCACTTTCGCCCCCTTTCAATTTCGCACCCGTGCACTTTCGCCCCCTTTTTAAACCGCGGGTAATGTGCTGCTGTTGATTGATGATGCACGATCGATCGCTTCAACTCCCGGCGGTACAGTGGGGGTGTTGTATGTGTATTGTATTGGTTGACTGTTTAGTGTTGATTGTCTGTGTTTGCAGTACCGGTACTGAGTCCAGCGTGTACAAAAGCAAATAGTATGTTTTGTTTTCCCGGGATGTTGATGGACTCTCCGGTTCGATTGAATTTAATAGGCCTATATTATTACAATAATGTGCTTCGACTGAAGATTGGTATTCATTATGTTTTTGATTTGTTATTTTATTTTACTTAGGCATATTTTATTTCATTTCTATTTTATTTTATTTTAGGCCTGTTTATTATTTTTATATAATAATTATTATTATTATTATTATTATTATTATTATTATTATTATTATTATTATTATTATTATTATTATTATTATTATTATTATTATTATTATATTATTATTATTATTATTAGAATTATGTTACCTTATTAGCACTTTATTAATAGCTATATAATTTAGTGTTAAATTATTTAAAGCCTATAAAAATTATATAGGGCATAATATTGATATGGTCAAAAATGTGATGGCTTATAATTTATAATTTTATCTCATCTTTATGTTGCCGAATTGATCTTCTTTGACATGAAACTAATGGGAAAAAATATTTAGCAAATTTCTCAAAGACAAATGCGCACAAGCAAAACAAACGCCTGCCAGCAGCTTTGCGATAATGCTGTGCTGACTTTCGCCACCTTTCTTCACCGCGCGTATTAGCTGCCACTAGTACGCGAAAGCGCCGGGCGTGACATGGGTTCAATCAATGCAATGGTACATGTAGCCTACGGTGACTAGGCAGTAGCACACATATATTCATCCCAGAACATACCCGTACCGGATCGATTGCTTGACAAGTCTCCGGGCCACGCGGCCGCGTGACTGTATACATAAGGTGTAACTTCTTCAACCCATTATGTAATGAATGACTTACGGGAAAGCGCCGGGTATGGTGTGGGTTCAATCAATGGTACCGTAAACAGACACGCAAAAGTGCCATATGCCTAGTGACGTCTGGCGATTGCTTGACAAGCCCCGGGCCCAGGGACAGCGTGCGGTATAAACTTGTCAAGAAATACATGCATGGAAACTATAGAAAGATATTTATTTACGAACAATATGTTACGATTGCACATTGAGAAATATTACAATTGCATCCATATTCTTTGCCAAATATAAAATATTATTAATCAGGAAAGTTTTCTGTTCGTTTTAATGAGAAATGTAAATAATGAACCAAATGTTTTAACTTTTATATGTCTTTTAATGAATAATGTATTTTGTCTGTGTTCTTAATTAATTTAATATATATATATTTCTACAAGTGTAATGTAAATTGTATAAAACAAAGAAATGTAAATACTTTTAATGCATTTTGATATATTTGATGTATGATTTTTTGATGTTTATGTTTAAAAAAAATTCTTACATATATAGGGCCTATGTATAATTCTACAAATTGTTATGTATATTGTTTTCATGACACAGGGCCCCTGTAATAGCAGATTTATCTGAAGGGTAACCCTGTATAAATATGGTTTTAATAAGTAAATAAACAAATTTGTGGAAAAAATGCTATCCAATTCTGCATTATAATGATTGACATTTATATGTCCATGATTCATTTTGTTTACCGGCCTGTCAATCACGGACTCATTATGACGATGCTTCATTAACACCACGGCATATCTTACGCGGTATCTTAATCCGCTAAATACTTTATGCCGACAATTTTAAGGCAGGATGTTTGAACTCGAAGATGTCAATAATGTAATAGCATCTATTTCTTAGATATTAATAAAGAAGATCGTGTAAAGGGATGACTTTCTTTCTTTCTTTTTTGATAGTGCCTTTTTTTTCTTTTCTTTTTATCAAGAAAGCTGCTTTGTCTTTTGAAACATGTCTTGTTTTTGGATGTTGCTGCACATAATAATTTATTTCTATCAATTAGATTTGTTCAGTTCATCTTAATTTCTTTGTATTTAGTTTTTTTCTTTTCTTTTTTTCTTTTTTATCTTTCTTTCTCTTTCTTCTTTCTTTTCTTTCTTTCTTCTTTCTTTCTTACACTTACACATTAAAGTATTTATTTTGGAACTTAGCTACAAATATTATGAATTGCAACTAAACGCTATATTCAATTTATTATTGTTATTATTACTGTTATTATTTAATATTATCATCATTGTTAAGGGGGAGGCAAGCAATTTTTGGCCAGCCGAGAAGGGGGAGTGATTTTTGGCACACATTCATGTGGTGCCCTTTAAAAAAAAACGCTCTAAAATGTAAAAATGCTTAGGAAACAACCCGATGACCGTGCGTAAGCAGTTGAAGGACTGGTGGATCAAGTCTAGTAGTGGAGCGAGCAGGATAATTTGCATATTAAAGCATTTCCGTACTGTTTTCCTAAGCATTTTTAGAGCGTTTTAACAAAGTTCCCGTTTTTATACATACATGTATTATAGCCTTAAATATAAATTTATTATTATTACTATTTATTGTTATTACTATTTTTATCATTGAATTCTAATTATTTCATTATTTTGGGTAAGCCTGCTGCTAAAATATCTGGCCTGTAATATATTCTGAGAAAAAAAAATCGTTCCTCTATTTTGTTTTAAAATATCCTTTCTTTCCTTCCTTCCCGGGTTTATCATGACTTAATAAGTGCATGCCCGACGGCTCAGTACTATAAACATACTACGCCGCATCGCCTGGAGTTCAAGCAATCAATCGTGCATCAATCAACAGCATGGCAGCAGCACAATACCCGCGGTATAAAAAGGGGGCGAAAGTGCACGGGTGCGAAATAGAAAGGGGGCGAAAGTGCACGGGTCCGAAATTGAAAGGGTGCGAACCGTCCAGCATTCTTTATTACATATTAGATTTGCAAAATTTAGTCCGAGGACTGTTAAATTTCAAAAATGTCAATTTTTAATCATTTGCCTTGTATTATATTGCAAATTTCAAAATATCAAAATTATTCGATATACAAATGTAAGAAGGACGGACAATAGGACATATTGAAAATGCAATTTGATATGTGCTCTCAGGCCCCACAAAAAAATATGTAAAAATGTCTCTTTCCCAGCCCTTTAAAAGTATATGTAGATGTTAAATTGCTGAATTTCATTGCAGTTTTTTACAATATTTTATCACTTTTGTGAACTATACTGATGAATATTTTGTTTTACACTTGTGATACGATCTGGTCCATGGGGGCCAAAAGAGGCATTTTTGAAAATTGAGTTACTGTATAATTATTGCATTATGGCCATGTGATATAAGGTGGGAACCTCTTTCGTGACGCACCTTAAATGTCTGAAAATTACGTTTTCGCACATTCAAAATACCATATCTGGAAAAGTATTGACCCTATACCCCAGCAAAATTATACATCTTCTGAAAGGAAATTGTCCAAGGATTCCAAAAATGACATTTTTTTGTGGTGGAGGTACATGTATACCTAGTAGAATGTTATATTCCAAAGTAGGGAAGGATTTTTTCAAAAAAAGTGTGTCTGAAAAAAGTTGGGGTTGTTCCATCTTTTGCACTTATAAATACCCATTTCTCATGCCTGTCAAAGGGGACACCCTTGTGAAATCCCTAGATTGGTTTGTAGGACCGTTCAGTTCAGTTCCAGTCAATTTTCTCTACAAAGAAAATAACAATTTGCCTTTTCATTGGTAATTATAGGGAGTTTATTCCCCTGATAAGAAATCAAACTTTTGGAATTGAACTTAAAAGCCATACCATTTTTAAATTCTTTATTTCCCATTGTATTTTACCCAAAATACAGATTTCCTTTTCCCCATCAGGCAGGCAGCAGAACAAATATGAGTAAAGTATCATACCTTACAGGGAGTGTGTTGTCACTATGTGGTAGGAGGTGTCATCAGGGGAGACTTGGTATTGGTAGACACATGTCAACAACCAAGATATGGAATCAGGTAAGAAATGGGTTACTAATATATAGTCATAATGTATGCATGAGTAAAGCATCACACCTTACAGGGAGTGTGTTGTCACTATGTGGTAGGAGATGTCACCAGGGGAGACTAGGCCTTGGTAGACACATGTCAACAACCAAGATATGGAATCAGGTAAGAAATGGGTTACTAATATATAGTCATAATGTATACATGAGTAAAGCATCACACCTTGCAGGGAGTGTGTTGTCACTATGTGGTAGGAGATGTCATCAGGGCAGGGGCGACTTGGCCTTGGTAGACACATGTCAACAACCAAGATATGGAATCAGGTAAGAAATGGGTTACTAATATATAGTCATAATGTATACATGAGTAAAGCATCACACCTTGCAGGGAGTGTGTTGTCACTATGTGGTAGGAGATGTCACCAGGGGAGACTAGGCCTTGGTAGACACATGTCAACAACCAAGATATGGAATCAGGTAAGAAATGGGTTACTAATATATAGTCATAATGTATACATGAGTAAAGCATCACACCTTGCAGGGAGTGTGTTGTCACTATGTGGTAGGAGATGTCACCAGGGGAGACTTGGCATTGGTAGACACATGTCAACAACCAAGATATGGAATCAGGTAAGAAATGGGTTACTAATATATAGTCATAATGTATACATGAGTAAAGCATCACACCTTGCAGGGAGTGTGTTGTCACTATGTGGTAGGAGGTGTCATCAGGGGAGACTTGGCCTTGATAGACACATGTCAACAACCAAGATATGGAATCAGGTAAGAAATGGGTTATTAATATACCGTATAGTCATAATGTATGCATGAGTAAAGCATCACACCTTGCAGGGAGTGTGTTGTCACTATGTGGTAGGAGGTGTCATCAGGGGAGACTTAGCCTTGGTAGACACATGTCAACAACCAAGATATGGAATCAGGTAAGAAATGGGATACTAATATATAGTCATAATGTATACATGAGTAAAGCATCACACCTTGCAGGGAGTGTGTTGTCACTATGTTCTTCGTTGACAAGGTGCAAAAACTTCGTGATAGCTTAGACAATAATGTTGACCTGCCAATTTCGACTGAAATCCCGGAAATCTGCTCTCATTCATTCTCCGAGTTTTTGACTGTTTCAGAGGAAGATGTGCTAAAGATCATAATGTCTGCTTCAATTACATCATGTCGCCTAGATCCCCTTCCAGCTTCGCTCTTAAAGTTGTGCTTACATGACCTGCTGTCTAAACCATTACTACCATCGTTAATGAATCTCTTTCCACTGGCGTCGTACCCTCGTCCTTTAAGCATGCTTGCATCCGTCCGCTGCTAAAGAAACCTGGCCTGGACAGAGAGGCGTGTACGCCAACTATCGCCCTATCTCCAATTTGCCATATTTAGGCAAAGTTATTGAGAGAGTTGCCGTTCTGCAGCTACAATCTTATCTTACCGACAACCACTTACATTCCCGCATTCAATCCGCTTACAGGCGATCATAGTACGGAAACCGCCTTATTACGTGTCCAGACTGACATCTTAAGCACCCTGGATCAGCGCCATGAGGCTTTTCTAGTCCTCTTGGATTTCTCGGCGGCATTTGATACAATTGATCATGGTCTCCTGTTTACGCCGCCTTGCCACACGCTATGGAATACAAGATACTGCCTTAAGCTGGATCCAGTCGTACATGAGTGGACGTACTCAGTCTGTTAGCATCAAAATGTTCTCTCTGATGCACTGCCATTAATCTCACGGTGTCCCCAGGGATCGGGTTGCTGGGCCGCTGTTATTTACACTCTATAGTGCGCCCTTCATGACCTCATACAATCGCATGGTGTCAGTAGCATAGTATACGCAGATGACACTCAGCTATACTTGACATTCAATCCTGAAGATCGAGAGTCCGCAATAAAGAAGATTGAAACCTGCATTGCTGATATACGTTTTTGGTGTTCAACTAATAAGTTGGTTCTCAATGATAAGAAGACTGAGTTTATCCATTTCTCCTCTCAGTTCAGTAAGTCACCTGCAGTGCATTCCCAATTATCCATCGGTGAAACCGTGATTCAATCTTCACCACGAGCTCGTAACCTCGGAGCTGTTATGGATTCTTCACTTCGTATGACAAATCACGTGGATAATCTTTGTAGATCTGCTATGTGTGCCATCAGAAAAATCGGTCAGATACGACAATATCTGGATAACAACACGACTTGCAGGCTAGTACATGCTTTCGTGACATCGCGGCTGGACTCCGTCAATTCCCTCTTGTATGGTTTATCTCAATCTGAAATCGCGAAGATCCAACGTGTTCAAAACACCGCCGCTCGTCTTGTTTTGTGTGCATCTCGCCGTGAGCACATTACACCTTTGCTCTGTCAACTGCATTGGTTACCTGTTGAATACAGATCTATGTTTAAGATCCTGTTACTCACATACAAAGCCATGAATGAAATGGGCGCCTGCGTTTATTTGTGATCTTGTTAATCTGTATGTTCCTACAAGACCGTTCACGATCGTCATGTGCAACACGTCTCCAACTCGCTCGCTCAAACACGAAATTCTACGGTGATAGATCCTTTGTAGTCGCTGCAGCAACTCTGTGGAATCGCCTGCCCGCAGATGTCCGTCAAGCTACATCTCTGCCAATGTTCAAGTCAAGATTAAAGACACATCTTTTTCGCCAATGTTTTCATGTTTGATATGTTTTTGCTTTTCGCGAATTTATAAATGGAGCTCTTTTATGCATTATTTAGTGTATCACACCAGGGTGAAGTGCTAGTAACCCCTCCCCTGGTGTTTTTTGTCTATGATTTCGTCATCTACTATGTTTGCTCACAGTTTTGCGTGGATTAACCATCACCACAACACTTGGGTGACGTGCTAGCAACCTCTCCCCTTGTGTCACTTATCGCTTCATTTTGCATACAGTATATCATTCCATCTGCTTCTGATTAATTTTCGCAATTTTCGCAATGTTATTCTGATTTAACTAGAGTGAAGTGCTAGTAACCTCTCCTCTAGTTAATAACGTCATTGTTCTGCATCATGTTAGCATTGCCATCATTTTCTGTGCTTCGTGTATCTTCGTGTTACTCGCAAATTTTTTTCATCATTTGGATCTTGTATAGCCTACTCATTGTCTGAACTATTACATCGTATTTTGATATTATTGTATTATGAATTATTATGCAAGTTTTTGTTATTAATTATGTTTAAAAAAGTGTGCAATATGTTTCGCATAATATTTTGTCTACACCTCGTATAACTCAAGTTTCTTCTTGGTTGCTCTCGTGTCGTGTCTTGCTCTTTTCATTTGAGCATTATACCTGGCGTAGATAATTATGTTTGCTTCGACACTTTGCTATTGTTTGTTGATATTTTGATATTATTGTATTATTAATTATTATGAAAATATTTGTTATCAATTATGTTTAAAAAATGTGCAATAATATGTTTCACATAATATTTTGTCTACAAATCGTATTAGTTATTTTTCTTGGTTGCTCTCGTGATGTGTCTTGCTCTTTTCATTTGAGCATTATACCTGGTGTAGATATGTTTGCTTCGCCACTTTGGTATTGTTTGTTGATATTTTGATATTATTGTATTATTAATAATTGTGCAATTTTGGTTATTAATTATGTTTAAAAAAGTGTGCAATATGTTTCGCATAATATTTTGCCTACACCTCGTATAACTCAAGTTATCCTTGGCCTTGGTAGACACATGTCAACAACCAAGATATGGAATCAGGTAAGAAATGGGTTACTAATATATAGTCATAATATATACATGAGTAAAGCATCACACCTTGCAGGGAGTGTGTTGTCACTATGTGGTAGGAGGTGTCACCAGGGGAGACTAGGCCTTGGTAGACACATGTCAACAACCAAGATATGGAATCAGGTAAGAAATGAGTTACTAATATATAGTCATAATGTATACATGAGTAAAGCATCACACCTTGCAGGGAGTGTGTTGTCACTATGTGGTAGGAGGTGTCATCAGGGGAGACTTAGCCTTGGTAGACACATGTCAACAACCAAGATATGGAATCAGGTAAGAAATGGGTTACTAATATATAGTCATAATATATACATGAGTAAAGCATCACACCTTGCTGGGAGTGTGTTGTCACTATGTGGTAGGAGATGTCATCAGTGTAGACTTGGCCTTGGTAGATACATGTCAACAACCAAGATATGGAATCAGGTAAGAAATGGGTTACTAATATATAGTCATAATGTATACATGAGTAAAGCATCACACCTTACAGGGAGTGTGTTGTCACTATGTGGTAGGAGATGTCATCAGTGTAGACTTGGCCTTGGTAGACACATGTCAACAACCAAGATATGGAATCAGGTAAGAAATGGGTTACTAATATATAGTCATAATGTATACATGAGTAAAGCATCACACCTTGCAGGGAGTGTGTTGTCACTATGTGGTAGGAGGTGTCATCAGGGGAGACTTAGCATTGGTAGACACATGTCAACAACCAAGATATGGAATCAGGTAAGAAATGGGTTACTAATATATAGTCATAATGTATACATGAGTAAAGCATCACACCTTACAGGGAGTGTGTTGTCACTATGTGGTAGGAGGTGTCACCAGGGGAGACTAGGCCTTGGTAGACACATGTCAACAACCAAGATATGGAATCAGGTAAGAAATGGGATACTAATATATAGTCATAATGTATACATGAGTAAAGCATCACACCTTACAGGGAGTGTGTTGTCACTATGTGGTAGGAGGTGTCATCAGGGGAGACTTGGCATTGGTAGACACATGTCAACAACCAAGATATGGAATCAGGTAAGAAATGGGATACTAATATATAGTCATAATGTATACATGAGTAAAGCATCACACCCTGCAGGGAGTGTGTTGTCACTATGTGGTAGGAGATGTCATCAGGTGAGACCATGCCTTGGTAGACACATGTCAACAACCAAGATATGGAATCAGGTAAGAAATGAGTTACTAATATATAGTCATAATGTATACATGAGTAAAGCATCACACCTTACAGGGAGTGTGTTGTCACTATGTGGTAGGAGGTGTCATCAGGGGGGAATTGGCCTTGGTAGACACATGTCAACAACCAAGATATGGAATCAGGTAAGAAATGGGTTACTAATATATAGTCATAATGTATACATGAGTAAAGCATCACACCTTGCAGGGAGTGTGTTGTCACTATGTGGTAGGAGATGTCACCAGGGGAGACTAGGCCTTGGTAGACACATGTCAACAACCAAGATATGGAATCAGGTAAGAAATGGGTTACTAATATATAGTCATAATGTATACATGAGTAAAGCATCACACCTTGCAGGGTGTGTGTTGTCACTATGTGGTAGGAGGTGTCATCAGGGGGGACTTGGCCTTGGTAGACACATGTCAACAACCAAGATATGGAATCAGGTAAGAAATGAGTTACTAATATATAGTCATAATGTATACATGAGTAAAGCATCACACCTTGCAGGGAGTGTGTTGTCACTATGTGGTAGGAGATGTCATGAGGGGAGACTTGGCCTTGGTAGACACATGTCAACAACCAAGATATGGAATCAGGTAAGAAATGGGTTACTAATATATAGTCATAATGTATACATGAGTAAAGCATCACACCTTGCAGGGAGTGTGTTGTCACTATGTGGTAGGAGGTGTCATCAGGGGAGACTTGGCCTTGGTAGATACATGTCAACAACCAAGATATGGAATCAGGTAAGAAATGGGTTACTAATATATAGTCATAATGTATACATGAGTAAAGCATCACACCTTGCAGGGAGTGTGTTGTCACTATGTGGTAGGAGGTGTCATCAGGGCAGGGGCGACTTGGCCCTGATTGTATTGATATTTCAAAGTAAAATGCTATTACCGTACCTATTTTAATGCATCTAAAGGTCCAGGGAAATTAATGAGTTATCACTGGAGCTGGAATATATAACAATATAGAGTCATATTAAAATGCATGTGTACATGAGCAAGGGTGAAAATAATTGGGCTACATACCTCGTTTAAGGCCAGTGTTCTTAGTCGGTTAATTAACCTCAATCTTACCGGTTAATTAACCGCATCATATTTAACCGGTGGTAAAATAGGTTAATTATGAATTTTGAATAATTGTGATGCTTTTTTAAGTTTTAACATTTTAATATCACTTCATTCACTGGAAATATTAAAATAGTATTCTTCTTCCTTTTCTCTAGTCCTAGAGTGTCATGCAGCACATCATAGACCATATGCAGACTATATCATGGTCTATGAGGCATGAGCACACCACATGTACAAATCCATGGGGGATGGTTCTTTGACAAATTTTGTACGGGGATGTGCCATGCAGACTTTTGGATGCTGACTTTCTCTATACCTACTCTTTGCTGCTATCAGTGTACCAATATTTCACAAAAAGCACCCAAAAAGCGCTTTTAGTCCTGAGCATTGGTCTCCACTGAAAACCTACCCATAGATGAAAGCATAGGGAAAGTGTGTGATTTTTTGAGAGCAAAATATGTGCGCCAGTTTTCTAAAATGCGTAATTTGCGCTTTTTTTCCAAAATGCATGAATTCTCTCCCCAAAAAGTTTGGATTTGCAATATTAGGTCAACAGATAATGCAATTCAATGTTATAGCAAGGCGAATGTTGTAAATCTGTTGAAAACTACCTATCCAAGTACATTTTTTGACCAAAATGTAGGTTTTAAAAGTCAAAACTTCAAGTGTTCCTTACAATATTTTTCAAATTTTATGTCATATAATGGCCAATTCTCTAACTCTTATGCAAAAAGTTACTATTTTTGCCTGTTTTGTCATACAGTTCAATGAAATATGACATTGCTAAAGAGCACTTACAAATTGATATGACCCAAAATGTGCAAATTTTCTGCACTTTTTGCACCTTACCCATGGATATACCAAAATTGCTGAAAAGGTAGGCCTATCCCAAAACCGTGGCACATCCCCGTACACATTCAACCAGGCAGAACGCCCACCACCTGTTGTACAAGTACCCAAAAATCCACAGCAAATTGAGCAGATTATACCATTTTTGCCCAGGATTGTTTCAACCAATAAATTAAAAGTTGATAAAATTAAAAATGTATGTGAGTTACAGACTTACAGTGTCATTGTGCGCCTGTGTCAATGAATGAATTTTTTTTAAACAGGGTGAACTGACATTATAAGTTTATATGAAAATATTTTTTTAATTTTAAAATTTTAAAATGGAATGTTTTCAAGCTAAGGCTAATGGAACTCGATTGTTATTGACCGCCCGCATCACTTTTTCAATTTGACCAAAACTTTCATTATTTTCATAAAAAGTCAATTATCTGAACATTGAAATGGAAATAATCAAAATTGAAACTCTCAAAATGTCTGACATCCCCTGCTGATCATAATCAGCACTTTTTCTTAGTTGTAGGGGTAGAGGATGTAGTAAATAATGGAAATTTAAGGATAACCTCATCATGTTTCTAGTGATTACAAAAATTGCTAATTTCTTTTCATTTTTATGAAAACAAATTCAAATCTTTTCTCAATCTGTTGCAAAATGTCTGTAAAGATGATCTAAGCATTAATACATGTTTTGAGATGGTCTTTCATCAACAATATATACTTTGGTACTGGTGGGGTACCTAAATTTGGAGAAAGCTGTTCATAAAATCATTGATTTTGTTGACATAATGGATAACGAAAAGAGACCGAATAATGAATAATGAAATAGCGACCTCGTCCTTTTTTTTAAACATCCAATCGGAAACTAATAATCGAGTTCCATTGGCCTAAAGGTGGACAAGCACACTTCATCTGCTCATGTTAAATGCTTGCACAATGTTCTTCAGTATGATGGCATATTGAATTCCGAGCTCGGATTTATATATTTTCCAACCATAATTAACCAATCTTACCGGTTAATTAACGTTAATTAACCGGTTAATTAACCGCCACTTATAATTAACCGGTTAATTAAGAACACTGTTTAAGGCCCATTAGTTGCCTACTGTAGCCATTTGAGGCTCCATTGAGATTAAAACTCATAACACCAGGTACACTTTTTGTCCTGAACGATAGCTAATTATTGTTTAAATGAAAGTACACTATTGAAGTGAACTGTGCCATTGGATATCAGACCATTTTTCCCTCAAGCCGTATTGGTTTCACTCATGTTTTTATTTATTTATTTATTTATCTATTTTTTGTAGCAAGCAGTTTCTGAAGAAGCAGTGAGTGCCTTTACATCCATTGTTGGCAGTCAAAATGTATCTACTGCTATGGCTGTGAGGGAGCAACATGGTAGAGATGAATCATGGCATAAGTAAGCATCATACCTGAAAATATAACCCTTAATTCCTAAACTATATCTCAACCCAAAACTGTAGCCCAGGGAAGGGGTATTTGTGTTGAGGGATGTCCTGCCAACACCTTGTATCTACTGTGGTATTTTTGAACTTTACAGTCATCTCAGCTGAATTCCTATCTATTCTCATATTTGTCTGGAAACTGCATTCCCAAATTCCTGCTCTGCTAACCCTAATCCGACTGAAACTCACTAAAATTCACTATAAACCACTGTGCATGCATGCATTCCACATGATGCATGATGCAATCAGTATAACTTAGGGCTCATATTGAAATACCCTACCACGCTTTCACACAGAAAGAAGGCAGGATTCCCCTTGCTAAGCGCGTGCCTCAGGAAAGCTCGGTCATAAAACGGATGGATTATATGCATCAGTGATACACCCTGCCTTTTGAAGTGGTCCATGATGAATGGGAAGAAAACAAACTGACTATGGCTCATCGCACAACCCAGGAAAGCGCGCTCCTAATTTAAGTGGCTAATTGCAGTGTTATATAATCACACAGGATTTTAACAAAAGAAGGCTAGCACAGAAAAGCTGCAGGATGGCGCACACCGTCCTGTGTAAGGGAATTTCAATATGAGCCCTTATATTTGCCCACAGAATCGCTGACCAGGCCAGCAAAACTCTGTGGCTGCAGATTGGTGATCTACTGCGTGGCATGCAAGGGGTCAGAGGTTCAAATCCGGGGGCATCAAGTGACTTAGAACTGTGTTCATCATCTCTCCATTTTTATTTCTTCTTTCCCTTCTGATAGCAAAAAAAAATGGGTTTGGTTAGTGTTAAGATCTCCTGTCTATTGTTATGCAATACAACAAATTTCAACCATGGCAGTATCAAATTTTACTGAATTTCTGTTGATTTTAGATGTGTAGCACCTGATGCAGTAGTTTGGCCAGAGAACACAGAACAAGTCAGCGAGATTGCCAAGATCTGTCATAAGAATCGCTATCCCATGATTCCATTCGGCACGGGCACAGGATTAGAGGGCGGTGTTACAGCTGGGCAGGTAAGTCTGCAATCTCAGAAAAATTGTTCAAACACTGGAAATGATCTCCTTCTACCCCATCCAATGTTTGAATGCACAATATGCACCTCATCACCATACGTTTCCCCCTTCTTGGTGGGGAAAGGGCAGGGGATATGTGGACAGATGTAGCAGGTAATTTGCCTTTTGTTTTCAGCTGGGCAAATGACTTAGGGTTGTCCAATGTCAAAAAGTGAGGACATTTATTGATGATCCAATCCAAACTATGTGATGATTAACACTAAAGCACCCGCTCCTGTTAAGGGACAGATGTTGAGCTCACACCTACACTGCTTTTTCGACTACCAGTTCAAACCAACAGGGTTCAGACAGTGTTCTTAGATATGGGTCACAATTATCTGCAAAACTACTGTACCCATAGAAAAAATATTTAAGGGGTTAGTAGCTCAAGCCACACACCTTCATAGACAAATAATTCAAGTACCCCACTGGTTCTGCAGTGAATATGATGTGTTAGATATTGGTGTAAATGATGCTTAATACCTAGACGTTATCACATCCAGTCAGTGTCATAATGCAATGACTGTGTGGGCTAGCCTATTGCTGGTATTATTAAGGGGGTACTACACCCCTGCCCAATTTTGTGCCTGTTTTTGCATTTTTCTCACAAATTATAGCGCATTGGTGACAAGTAAGATATGTACATTATAGGGGCAAGGACTACAACTATTGCACTGGAAATTTTGTTTCAGCACAGACAACAGTTTTGGAGTTACACTCAAAAATGAGGGAAAACCAATATTTGATAAATAAATCAATAACTACTTGCCTTGAGTTGCTGAATTTTCAGTGCAGTAGTTGTAGTCCTTGCCCTATAATATACATATCTTACTTGTCACCAATGCGCTATAATTTTTGAGAAAAATGCAAAAATAGGCATTAAAATTGGGCAGGTGTAGTACCCCTTAAAGGTTAATGTACGTGTGTACCTCATCACTTTGAGTGAACGCTAGAGATTTGAAGCTGCGCCCGATGAAACTGGCTCTAAATTCACTGCCACATCCAGAGGAAAATGGTATAGTGGTGTGAAAAATTTGTTACTGGATTCATGGTTGATATGATAAGGAAAGTACCATGTGCTCAACCCTACAATGTATACCAGTTTCAGGCTTTGGCTTCATTCGCTATAGGGATTCATGCATGGTAATTCCACATATCATTTACTCAGTGACAAAAATGTTTGCCGCTTTTTTTCCCTCTTCATTTCCCTATTAGTTCAACAATTTCTTTCTTCCTTCTGCATCTCCAGGGCATGGTGTGTATTCAACTTTCGAAGCTGGATCAGATCACTGATTTCCACCCAGAAGATTTTGATGTATGTGTACAGCCAGGAGTAACAAGGAATGCACTTAATGACTACCTCAGGGATCAGGGGTTATGCTTTCCTATAGGTGAGTAGCATTGATGTGTGTGTTCAGCAAGGAGTAACAAGGAATGTACTTAATGACTACCTCAGGGATCAGGGGTTATGCTTTCCTATAGGTGAATATTATTGATGTATGTGTTCTGTCAGAATATGATGAACCTGGAGGTGATTCTGATGGATACACTCCCAGTTGCCTATTCCAGCTGCCAGCACAGGTACACCATCGGCCAAGGTACTTGTAGTTCCAGGGGACACTGCTCTTGGGTCCTGTGCAGTAGCAGCATTGTATTGTGCAAGTACTATAGGTATACCAGTCAGGTACCTTGGCGACGTGACGGTGTGCCTGCTTAAGCAGCTGTTATTGGGATTTGAATTGCAGAGTATGTAACCAGTATCCTGTTCTGTCAGCTGTTCCCAAACCTAGTTCATCTGTTTCAGTGTGCAATTTAGAATGTCAAGGGATTGTTACCAGTACATCACTCAACAAATTATCAGATACACATGCAGTGGATACACAATTGGAAATCCCCCATTTTGTATGTTTGTGTATAAAAATCCCTCTTTTTAAGGGAACTGGAATGAGCGTTTTGAGCGTTTCGACAGCATTTTTTTTGTGGGACATGAGAGAGCACATCAGACCTATCGAATTGCATTCTGAATACGAAGAATGTCTTTCTGATATCAAATAATTTTCATTTTATGAAATTCACAATATAATACAAATTTTATGACAAATTATTCAAATTTGATATTTTACACATTTGGAGTCATCAAAGTAAATTTTATAAATTTAATGATATAGTCTTAAAGTGTATGTAGCTTGGAGGAAAAGCCGACGATCAATTGAAAATTTTGACCTTTCATATTGAAGATATGGATTTTTTTCCCAAAAAGACCTAATTTTTTTTGGTGTTTTGGGGGAAAAATCCATATCTTCAATACGAAAGGTCAAAATTTTCAATTGATCGTCGACTTTTCATCCCACCTACATACACTTTAGGTAGAAATCATCAGATTTATAAAGTTTACTTGAGTACTGTTAAATATCAAAATATCAATTTTTAATGATTTGCCATAAAATGTGTATTACATTGCTAATTTCAAAAATCAAAATTATCTGATATCAGAAGGACATTCTTCGTACATTCAGAATGCAATTCGATATGTCTGATGTGCTCTAATGTCCCACAATAAATACTGTCCAAACATTCATACTCCTTCCCTTAATACAAAATCACAAAAATTGAGGGTGTTAAAATGTCCCTTTTGTGATATCACAAATATTTGACATGACACCTGATTTAAAAACATAAAGTGTAATAAATGCACTCTATAAAAGAAATACAAAATTGAAAATTCACTTGTCATGCTTGTCCTCATTCAAAACAAAGATGGTATAAGTATGATGCTTTCTAGCAGACAAGGACAATATATACTTCTGGTGATTTGAAATTTTTATGGATTCCTTTTATGGATTACAAATCAAATGCTCCCTTTATGGAATTCTTGAGAACAGAAATTTGAAAATAAATAATATTAATCACCCTTTTTTCATGAAGTTGTCCTTGAGCATGTGTAGCTGGTATAATTTGGGAAAGTGTTGGAACCAGGCATGATCTTTGTTTCTGCCCCTTTTTTGTTGAGCAGTTTGGGTACATGTTTGTTCTTCCTCATGAAGCAATGTTTAGTGAAGCATGTTCTACTTCTTTTGAATTTCCTCATAATTTCTCACAGCAGCCTTATAATTTTTGTTCTTTTATTTTCATAGATCCTGGTGCAGATGCCTCTCTATGTGGAATGGCTGCCACAAGTGCTTCTGGTACTAATGCAGTACGCTATGGTACTATGAGGGAGAATGTGATGAACTTAGAAGTAGTCCTAGCAGATGGAACCATAATAGATACTGCTGGCAAGGGAAGACGAACAAAGTAGGAAATAGTTTGGTTTTCATCTTATTTTGGATTCTTATTGTAAAGTAGCTTCAATTGAACTCAGCAAGTTACAAGTTTATTTACAAGTTTCTATCTTGCAAGTTAAGTAAGAGAAAGAGAGATTAGAGACTTTTTAAGATTAGTTGGTTTGTTATCAAAAGCTACCATCACCCAAAGGAATTTGATAGATAATTGGTGGTTGTTTGGATATGTTTGCACCATTTAGCTGCAACCAGCTTATTTAGGTGTTACTATCTGATTCTAGCAATTAAATTACAGCGCTGTGAATCCTATGAAAATGTGCTATATAAATCCAAAATGTATTTATTTGCTCACAATACCAAAATAAGCGAACCCGTGGTTAATTTTTTTGGAAAAGTTAACATCAGGAATAATATTCATAATATGTGTATGTGCATTACTAAGGTTGTGCTTTGAATACTGAGGCAGTCATTTCAAAGTTCATTTCATAGAAAGCACTGTGTAATTTTAAAAGCTTGGGTGAAAACCAGGAATACTTATAGATACCACCAGCAATTATTTTATTTTTTTGGAGGGGACACAGTGAAATCTGGGGAGGCAGCAAAAATTTGCAGATTAGCTTTGTCAGTGATTTGTTGTTCAGACTGGGGGAGAGGTTGCTTTACTCAAAGATTTTGTCTGCACAACAATGCAGGGTTTGTAATGCATGCATTTTTAACACATTTGTTGGTATCAATCTCACAGACTTAAGACCATACAAATGACAGGAGATATCTTATACAAGAAGTTACAATCTATTAAATTGTGTTTGTTTTTCCAGAAAAACCTCTGCTGGCTACAATTTGACTAATCTAATAGTTGGATCAGAAGGTACACTTGGAATTATCACCAAGGCAACACTAAGGCTTCATGGGATACCAGAAACAGTAAGTTGAAGAGATGGCAAGGTCAAATTGAACAATACTTGGTATTAGACTGGGAAAGAAATTACCATTATATAAACTCCTTTTTTCAAGCATCTATATCTCAAATTATTTGTGACATGTTCATATCGTGTTGCATATCAATCAATAACTACATTATTTCCCTTTAAAATGACACCACATTTCAAACAGTCCTCTCTTTCACAGCTGAGTACACGTCTGGTGAATGTAGTTGGGTCTCAAACAGAATGTGCCAAATTGACCATTATTCTGTGTTCTAACAACACTAGTCACAAACCTCAATAGCGGGTGGAAAACCATACACAGCGACAACAGCCAGGTACTTCACCCTCATGCTGCTCACCAACCTGGTCACACATTGCTGTGGGATGGCATTTCATTCTTCAACCAGGATTCGTCGCAGGTCATTCAATGTGGTCGCATTGGCTATTCTGGCATGCACATGCACAGCACGACCAAGCTGGTCTCACAAGTGTTCAATCGGGTTGAGGTCTGGACAGATGGCAGGCCATTCCTTTCTCTCTACTCCCATATTCTGTAGGTAGTCATTGACTACACCGGCTTTGTAGGAGCGAGTGTTGTCATTGGAGGATTGCATTAGGTCCCAGATTGTGGAGATATGGGATTGCAGCTTGCTACAAAGAATAATGCTCAATTTGGCACATTCGGTTTGAGACCCCACTAAATTCACAAGACATGTACTCAGGCGTGAAAAGGGTGATTGTTTCAAATTTGGTGTCATTATAAAGTGGAATACAGTAGCTATTCACAGATATGCAACATGATATGAACATGTCACAAATAATCTGAGATATAAAAGCTTGAAAATACTTTCCAAACTTTTGTTGAGGAGTTTAGTTTTCCTGTTTCATGATAGAAGCCATGTCATAAAGAATCACCAAGAAACAATGTGCTATTTAAGCATACTGATGATGATGAAAAAATATGTATGGAATATCCTTGTTGCTTAAAAAATTAGATATTAGTTTTACCAAGTGTATGTTAAAAGGGCATTTCGTGATCCACAGTATCAACCCCCCACTTTTCTCAAAAAAAGTTGAGATTTTTATACCACTGGCTGCATAATGTTTATGTACAAAATATTTCTTGCAGATTTTAAAGTCAATCAGCAAAAATATCTTGAAATTTGAATTATGTTCTGGTACACCAGAACGAAATTACAGCACATTGTCTATGGAGCAGTGTAATACACATAATCATGCATAACTCGCAAACACAAAATCAGAATCAACTCAAAATTTTGGAATAAGCTATTTTCGTAGATATCTACTGAAATATGTAATAAAAAGAAGATGCTAGAATGACGAAATACTCCTTTAATGAATTGAAAACTATCATTTTCTGATCTGGTCTATTTTCCTTTGTCTATCTTATAGTAAATTGCTGTATACCTTTAACAAGAGCATACTTCTGCGATGTTGACAAGGCACAACTCACAAAGTGTATAACGCATATACGGGGGAATTAACATGTAAAGCACGCATATAGGCATAGGGTAACATTGGTGGAGTACGTTCTCATCAAGATTTACAGCAAAATACTATAATATGTACTGGACAAGCTTCTACAAATTCAAATAAATAAATAAACAAATCTTCATGGAATCCTAGAACTAGTATTAGTTTAATTTTGAAGGGCATCCAGATTCACAAAATATCTATCCACAAAAGATGAAAGGTAAACGTTGTGAGAAAACATAAAATTACAAAAGTATAACTAAACCAGAATAGAAATTTGATCACCAAAGAGTTTTATTAAACATTTTGTTATTCAGAAGATTTGCATACTGTAATATGCAGCAAATGTTATAGAATTAATCACATTATATATGCATTTGTCTTATCAAATTCTTGTATCCATATCTAAACATTTTACAGACGATGGCTGCAGTATGTTCTTTTGATACCGTCCATTCAGCTGTAGATACTGTGACCCAGGTCATGCAATGTGGGGTCCCAATGGCAAGAATAGGTAAATAATAATAATAATGATAATAAATGGTTCTTTTTAAATTGCAAAATCTTCCAAGGAACTCAATGTGAATCCAGAAAAGCTTGGCGAAAGAGATGGGTTTTAAGCTGGCGTTTAAATTGAGATAGTGTTGGGATGTTAGGAAGCATGTTCCAAACAGTTGGAGCAGCAAAATGAAATAAGCGTTCCCTGACTGATTTGAGGTTAACTCGAGGAGTTTTGAGTAATTTTTCAGAGGATGATTAAAGGGAGCAGGAAGTTTGATAAGTAAAAAGCACAGATAACAGGTATGGTGGTAAAGTGCCAACTTAAAATTAACGTTAGAAAACTAACGTTAGATTCATCATATGGTAGAAAAATGTGTTTTCTCGATCCAGAGAAATAAAATTAAAAGAAAATTGAGTCAATTATCAGCCATCTTGGATCATAGCATATATAGCATTCTTGGTCAGAATTCAATTCATTCTGCATTTTCTGACTGTACAAGCTACTGCAATCATTGGTGCTCTTTTAATTTCCCACAGAATTCCTTGATGATGTAATGATGGATGCATGTAATAAATTCAGCGGTCTGAATCACCCAGTGGCACCTACCTTGTTTCTAGAATTCCATGGCTCAAGTGCAAGTATCAAACCGCAAGTGGAATTAGTAGGTAAGTCAATATATGCAGGACTGTAGCATGGCCCCCAATAGAGTAATGGGTTATTCCATTTGTAATCCACACCCCTGTGGTAGATTTGCGTAAAGTCTTCCACAGAGGAAGTGCCAGTTTTGAATAGAACAGGCAATTGGGTAACTTCAATTTGAAATACTCACTCCAGTTGTGGAAGATATAGGTAAAGCTACATACAGGGGAGTGTGCATTTCAAAATGAGCAACCCTGATCAATTACATTTGAAAAATGTTCTCTCCCCGTGGAAGATATTTTCAAAATCTTCCATAGGGGTAATGTGGATTTTAACTGGAATAGCCCAATTTGCAGTGAGGTAGAACCAAAGAGTACCAATGTTTGTGTGTCGTTCATGGAGAGAAAAATTGGATACATTTGTATCATTTCACTATGCACATGGCAGCCCATGATTCTTAGTGCATGGGTTGTTTGTGTTCTGCGTGTAACACCTTGTGCCAAAAATATGTGATAAAAGCTGCATGTGCAAATGTTTGTAACCATCACGGATAAAGACGCCAACTGTCGTGCCATTTCGGGCTTTAGCTAATTAAAGCTGGCGGTACACTATTTGCATTCTATGAGTGACGCACCAATATGGCAAATTTACCATAACGTTGCGCTCGGGCTAATTTTGATTTGGTACTCTTTGGGTATTATCTCTTTTGTATATTAACTTATGTGGGCCTACTTGGAAAACTGTGCTGGTCACTGAAGTATGTTATCCTTAATGAAGAAAGATTGAACTAACATACAAATTCAAATCATACAGTGCTGCATTGTCACCCATTTGAGAACAAAATGCCCACACCCCATATTTTTCTTGTTGTAATTTATTGTTGTATGACATGTTTGTTATGAGCAAATGCACAACATTATCTTAAAAGGAAATAAAATTGATGATCTTGAAATGAGTTACCACAAAACCACTAAAATGACAACCAGATTTTAAGAAGTGATTACCGTAAAGATTCGCCTAATGACGCTATGGGGTCATTTGACATTTTGGGGTTACATGAAATTTTACCTGAAATTTTAGGCACAACCTAAATGTACCCTCCCATAAAATTTCCACCAGCAAATAAGGGCATGGAACCTTAATTCTTGTTGGGATTTCAGAGGAGTGAGCTCTCTTTGCACATTAAATGTACCCCAAGGCAAAGTGTGCCATTAGATGAATCTATACGGTATGTATGTTTAAGTGATGATGCAGTGCTTTGTTAATACATGCTCATATTAACCATATCAAAATATTTTATTTTATTTTTCACAGGAGAATTAGCATCAATGAATAATGGTTCAGACTTCCAATGGGCAGAGCAAATGGAGGATAAAAATAAATTATGGAAAGCTAGGCATAATGCATGGTATGCTGGCCTAGCATTAAGGCCTGGCTCCAAGGTAATTTTGAATAAGTTAGGGAAAGCTAGGCATAGTACATAGTATGTGGGCCTAACATGGAGGCCTGGCAATAAGGTAATTGAAATAAGTTTGGGAAAGTTAGGCACTATGTATAGTAGGCTGACTTAGGTAATATATATAAATAAGTTATGGAAGGCTGGGCATAATGCTTGGTATGCTGATAATAATGCTGGCCTAGCATGACCCCAGTCTATGGGCTCATGCAGGAAAATAGCTTACGCTACAGGTAATTTAGGTGATTCTTGGCCAAATTCGAACAGTAGGAACGCTAGTAGCTACGCGATAAACACACACACACATAGCGTGGTACAGAAGAAAGTATATATGCGCCTTACATTGCGTACATGCTTTAATAGTATGCTACATGGACGCAACAGACACATTCGAGCTTGGCTAAGAATTACTTAATTTACCTGTAGTTATCAATGAAGTTTGTTTGTCAGTATGGAAGTAGGGTTCTGATTTGCTGATTGAATCACTACAAAGTTATCACTTCATTCGCTAACCAAGTCACATAGCATCAGGTAATCCTTGCTTAATCCCATTCTTTTCACATAATTCTGGGTGCAGTCGTCATCAAGTGGCAAGCTTTGTTGGAAATAATTAAATGTTTCTGAAAATTGTATAGAAAGTTTATCCATGCAAGTAAAGCAGGGTCTGTCAACCTGTTTTTGAATACAACCACATTTCTTGAAAGGCAGACCATACAAATTGTATAATCTGTCCCACCGTATTCCTACAATAGACATTTCAATTGAATGGACACAACCTGACATAGCGTGACGATTTTTCGCGTATACTGCGCAGTGTGCCCTTACATGCGTGACTCAGAAGTGAATCCAACCATGCCAACTCACTCGTTATTGGTTATTCATAAACACTTGAGAATGTTCTTGCAATCTTATTGGTTCTTACCTGTGTGATATGACACGATATCACACACTTAAGCGTGTGCGTGTCAATGCGATACTCGCACATGCTATTTGAACCAATCAGAGGTGCGTAGCAACAACAGGACTGATCGATTCTAAGCCCTAGGTAATTCTTTGTAAAATGTAGGATTTAATTTGATTAAAACTTGGTATACTTATGATTAATATATTTATTTGAATTGAAGTGTTTAAGAATGAGAATAAAGGTATTGTTTTTAGCGGCTGTTGTGCATCTATCGTCTCAAATAACACACAACATCATTATTTTTGGCGTAAAACAATGAGGTGAATTCGGCTTCGCCTCATTGTTTTACTTAAAATAGTGATGTCGCCTGTGTTATATAAGATGATAAATGTACTCCAGCAGCTAAAAACAATACCTTTATTCTCTAAGTATTGTATCCAAGGTCATGCGTTTGCGTTATAGTTTGAAATATGGGAGGATCGAGTACATATTTGGAGTTGCAAGTAATACAGAAAATATATAACTCCACCAATATTCATGATATATTGCTCATATATTATTATCTATTTTATTTCCCCATATATTCAGGGCTTGTCTACCGATGTATGTGTGCCAATTTCTGAGCTGCCTTCAGTCATTGTGGAAACAAAAGAAGACTTAAAGCAATGTAGTTTTATAGGTAAGAAAAACATGTCTTGCACATTTAATATTATGATGGTTTCATACTTTTTGCTGCTTGCCGCTAAGCAACGTGACGCTTCATTGTGCCGCTTGTACTTGTCTGCAAGCGGAGTGGCACATCGCTGAGCAGCAGCGGCATGACTCTCAGGGGCGGATCCAGGAATTTTCAATAGAGGGGGCGCCGAGCCACCGCCACCGCGGCTCGGCGCCCACACAAAGTCAGGCGCCGCTCTGCAAAAATACACAGAGTCAGGCGCCGATCTGCACAAAATAGAGGGGGCGCGCACCGCCCCTGACTCTGAAAGCCACTTTTGCTGCTCAGCACCGCTCTAAAATTGTATTTTGTTCTCATACGTCAGACCGGCACCGCTCCGAGTTTACTTGAATTCAACTCCCAGCAGTGCTACCGCTGCGGCAAAGCGGTGGAGTGATCAATATATTGGCTTGCCACTGGTCACCGCTAGCTTTTCTGGTGCGACTGCGCAGTGAAGTAAAATCATCTTCAGAGCAGAAAAGCGGCAAGCGGCAGGAAAGTATGAAACCAGCATAACAAGCCAAAGACTAAATACATTCGATTAATATTATATTGAAGGGGACTAACTTTGATTTCCACAAATCAAGAAGGGCCCTAGGGAGCCATTTCCTAACAAATGCATACTTGCTCTAGCTTGGACCAAGTTATACCCACCCACCAAGTAACAAGTTTGATGGGCGTGCGACCTCTGAGAATATAAGGGCAGACAGACGGATAGATGGATATTCCGTATTTATATAATATAGAAAATAATGTCTAGCAACTGTTAATCAAAATTTTGTTCCACTATTGAAGCAGTAGGCAAGTATCATCTCATCTGCAAACATGAGTATATTTTGATTGACAGTTGCTAGGCATTATTTTAAATATATTCATCAAATCTATCTAGCCCTGTATAGTTTGATCGGCTCGTAATCGGTGGGCCTTATAACATCGCGGATTAATATCAATATATTTTATTTCGAGCAGCGTCACCAGAGGCATCAGTAATTATTAATTCAAGTCCTGTACTTTATTCTTTAATACGCACAATATAGACCAGAAATGTCAACTGTAGCACTTTTAACATGGGTATACTTTTTGGCGTATTGGTAAAAGCCTAACAATTCCCGCCGATTACAAGCTGATCAAACTATAGTAACTATTTGTGAGTAAATGAAGCTGAATGAGGAAAGGGGTAAAACAGATGTTTATAGCACATTGTTTCATATGAATCAATGAACATTTGATACCAAAATCAATGTTAAACAGCACTCTTTTCAAAGTTATGAATAATTGAAAATCATGTTGTCTTATCACCTCAATGCATATTTTCATAAAACTAAGCTTTGAAACTGATAGCATTATATTGCACAGTTCATTCAAGTGCATTATAAATTAGACCCATTTTGATCATATTCCACATTTGTGACCAGCTCCAACAAAACCTGGAACAAGACACCAGGCATGTTTTTGAGTTATAGACCTTTAAAGATGACATTCCCATAAAAAAAATTAATTTTATGATATCTGACCTTGGGACTAAGTGGACTTTCAAATCCTTGAAAGTACTTATTAAAAAGAGATTTATTTAATCACTATTGACAGTTGAACTATGATCATCCCTATTCAATCCTGTGTTAAAGCAGGAAACTAATTATCCCATTACTCAAATTTGCAGTTTGACAAAAATATCAAAGTATCATTTACAAAATTATCTATATCTTGAAAAGTATTGATGCTATCTATATAATTTTGGTATCATTTTGAAGCTTATTTTCCCGTGCTTACATTTTTATTCAAATCATGACATGTCACAAATGCAACTTGTTCCTGGTTTTGTTATAATGGGTCACATTTGTGCTCATAAATCAAACTGGCATTTACCGCATTCAGACTCATTCACTGGTGTTAAGTCACATTTAGTAACATGCATTATTTTTCTTGTATCCATGCAGGTACCATAGTAGGCCATGTAGGTGATGGCAACTTTCATGTCCTGGTTGCATTTAACCCTGAAGACCCAGAGGAGATGAAACAAGTCAAAGAGTTTACAGAGAGAGTTACAAGGTAAAGGAATAGTGACCAGTAAAATATCTCAAATTTCTTTGTCTGCATCGCATACTGCCATATCTCGAAAGGCTGCATTGTGTGATCTTTTTTTTGTTATTGTTATGAGATACAGAAAATTAACTTCATATATTAATTTTAAGATATTATCACAATATTACAATCTCATATCCATTCATAAAATAAAGAAGCATGCTTAAATATAAAATAACAATATGAAATACAGCAATGATAATAAAAATCGCACAAGGCAGCCTTTTGAGATACGACAGTATGTGTTGCAGACGACGAAAATAGGATATAGAGATTACCAAGTTAGGGTGTGTTGTATATTGTGTTGTATGTGGGTGTATGTGTGTGTTTGAATCTGTCTGTCAGCCACTGAGTAGCTAGATGTAGCACGTATAGTTGGGTAAAATTGTCTCAAACATAAATATCATAACAGGAAGGTTTAATTTTGCTCGATTTGAAAGCTGTGACGGTAAAAATAGAAAAATGACCTAATATATACATCATAAATCAAAATTTTAATACAATTATTCAAATTTGAATTTAAGACAGGATAAGGTGTACTTTTGTTCTACTTGCCTGCAATTATCAAGTCTAGCTTACTTTTAGGATACAAAAAAACCCATTTTTTCTTGGAAAAGTTGATACTACATTTTGTATGACTTCTTCGCTAAGTGAACAATTTTACGGGCTCATTAATTGCAAGGTCTCCATGCCGATGCCACTGGCGTATTGCCTGTTTAAATAATTTTTCATCATTATTGCCTTCATTCCTCACCTGTGCCTTTCTGTGGTTTATGGATATTCTTGTTATGTCGCAAATATTAAATTTTTTATCTCATTTGTGAACGACACATTTAGATTAATCACTGTAACATACAAAACAACATGTTGGTACATTTTTAGTATAAATTTTACTAAACTTGACTAAAGCGTGGAGATAAATTTCAGTTGCAGGAACTTGTTGATGCACCAGACTGCTTGTAGCTATAGGGTGGGCAAAAATGTAAAATAGAAATAACTCCTTTTGCTTGATCACATGGCATATGTCCCAAAACCACACTCATAGTTATATCTGGGCTTGTATTCTTGTATTTCATGATTAACACTATTAATTATTATAAATTAGGATCATGGCCGCTGAAATATTTTGACATGGTTATCCCCAAGGTTAGCAACAAACAGCTCCATGCCATCCCTTGACATTGCAATACCTGTTGGGTTTGGGACCTGTGTAGTAACACATCCCAGGTAATCACCTTCAGCTGTGAACCTGTACACACCTGTAGGATCACCTGTACCTGCATTGGAGGCAAATATCTCACCTTGTCTACTACAACATACAAAACCAGGGCGCCATACTTTGACCTCTGCTGGAGGTTGTATGACCCTGATGCTACTGCCAGAGTAATCCATCAGCAGCACACATGTTCCTTGTTTCAATTCAGTGTCCCAGAAGGAACTCACAATCTCTCCATTGGAGGTAACTGCAAGGCGGAATGGCTCAGATTCTGTTGCAAACTTTGAGATGAGAGATCCATCAGCATTGTGGATGGATATGGTGTCTTCTACCTGTCCTACTATGATTTTTCCACTGGAATCTACTGCTACTGAATTAGCATTAACTGACTTGTTATTCACATTAATTATAGGAGTAGTGCTTACTTGTTTACCAGCACTGTCATAGGTGACAATTTGTGATTTGTCTCTTGGTATTGTCACATAGTTATGATTAGGTGTAACAGCAACATCCAAAGTACCAGGAGAATCAAAAAGTGTACATTTGACTTGACCTTCCCTTGAAAAGATCTTAGCCCCTTTTTCGACGCTACATACTACAACATCACCTTCTTTGTTAATATCAAGTCCATGTAGCCTATCAAAGTCCCCAGTACTAAACTGTCCAGCCAGCTTCCATTCTTCTCCCAGTGTTAGTGTCCCATCCTTCAATAGCTGCCCTATATTTGGAATTGCTGGAGTAGCTGCCTTGAACTTCACATAACTAAGAGACATGTCTACCGCTTCTGGTTTGTACTTGGAAAGCTGTTGAAGTTGTAAAGACAGGAGGGCATGAGTGGATATGATTTCAAATTCCGATTCTGACGCAAGGACTCTGGTTGTGTCTTCTGTAGCTTTTTGAATATCTTTCATTGTTGACTCCAGGTTTGTCTGCTTCTGACCAAGTAATTTTATTCTTTCCTGCTTGATTTGGTCCACCTTTCCTTTAAAGTCATTCACTGTCTTCTTCACAAGGTCAATGCACTCTTTTTCTATCCTCTCAAGTGAGTCTGTGGCTATTTGTGAATATATTTCAAGTTCTGCCCTCACATTTGTTGTAGTCTTGACAGCTTCCTGGAACTTTTTCAAAGTAGCTTCACTTTGCTTCATCAAGTCCTTTAACTCATCCATGTGATTTTGTGCCGCTTTCTTCAGGCTTATACGAGTATGCTGAGCAGGACATTCGTTCAATATGACACAATCCCTACAAAGTGCTCTCTTCTCATTTTGACAGTAATATTCACACAACTTTCCGTGCATCTTGCAGTACCTATATTCCTCTTCCTTTTTAAGATTCACTTTACCAGCAAGGATGTCTTCCATGGTGATCACTTTGTGGTCTTTCATGGCTTTGATGGCCTTATGGTAGGTATAGCATGTATCACAGAGGTATTCTTTGCAGTCAACACATCTGACTTTAGCTTTGTTACCAGAAGCATTGCAGTTACTGCAGGTAGTGTCAGCTGTTGGTTTTTGAGCCTATTATGAGTAACAAAGAAAAAAGGCATTGTAAAATTACATTTAACGGTTGGTTCTCTATTGGTTACTATAGATGTCTCCATTGTTGCTCTATACAATTGCATGTGATTTGCGATTATGCAAATTAAGCACAAAAGCAGACAAAAATCAAGACTCATTGGGGTTTGAGCCCTGGACCTCATGGTTATCGATCAGGAGATATACCTCTGAACTAACCAAGTTCACAGTTGGTACCCACAATCAACAAATTTAATAGTTGGCACACCTTGACAATATGTTGGAACTCTTCATTGCTACTCTGATAGTTAAGTGAAATTAGTATAACTATGTTTGATGAGAAGTACATACCTTTTCCTTTCCCCTTCCCTCCCCCATTCCCCCTCAATCAATGTTGGGGAGACTGGAGAGCCCAATGGAAAAAGTGCTTTCATCAACATTGAACTGGGGAAGAAGGGTGGCGATTTACAGTTAGTATGCCCAAGCATGCCAACATTAATTTCTTTGATTGTTCGAGGCGAATGTAAAAAAATTTCATCTAAATTTTGTTTTTGTCTCATAACTCAGAAACGGAATGCCGCATGAGCTTCATATTTCACACAATTTGGGAGTGGATTATAGGCCTTTGAATTATAATAAATTTGTACATGTAAATAAAGAAATTGGTTTATTTAGGGAGTGGTCACTGAAATCCTCCCCTATGCTTAATTAAACACATTTTGTGATGGGTCTAAACTGCATCTAAAATTGTTTTTTTGGTCCATATCTTTTAAACAAAAGCACGTATTACAACCAAATTTTACGCATTTTATTATGATGATATGTTTCCACTTCTATCAGATGTACAGTACGAGAAACACTCAATTACGGGGGAAAACTATGCAAATATGTAGCACACCATGTAAAGCTATGTGAAAACCGATGAAGGCCAAATAAAGTGCATAATGGTGACATTTTGCATTTTAGCTCAAAAAAACAGTTTGACAACACAGAAAAAAGGACTACAAACAAAATACTAAGGTTTTGTTAAGGGGGTACTACACCCATTGCATTTTTAATGCATTTTTGTTGCATTTTGTGAAGAAATGAGAAAAAGAAATTGGACAAAGTGGTATGCAAAATGAAGGGGCAAATCTTCTCGTTCAATTGGTGGCATCAGTATCAATGAAGCGTACATGCTTCTAATGATATAAGCCAAAAGGTGGTACATCACTGATGTTTTAAATTCACTTCATTTTGGAAAGTTTACTATCAACGGATTTCGTTAAAATTTTGGATATGTGTTGCTAACACATTAGGGAAATAATGTTGATATTTAAAATGGGAATAAGTGGTCCCTGATTTCTTTTATGACTTCATGAACTTGGTGCTCCACAACTATCAAAATACGAACCAGTTAAAATGCTTCTATTTTCAATGTTGAGCTATATTTTGTATTTTGAACTTCATGACACTATTTCACTGAAACTTAATTAAGCCATAGGTAACAGGTTACCACAACCACACTACAGCAATGTTGAAAAAGATTGTATTTTTGTCACCTATACCACCATATTAGGTAGTTTTCCGTAAGCTTCATTTTTGTGATTTTGGTAACTATTTTATATTTATTTGCCCAATCCATCTCAACTAGGCAATCTAAATTGTACTCACCAAATTGATGCCTCATTATGACATGTATGATATCACAGACTATCAAAATTGATGCCTGAATTTGACCTGAACCAATTGACCTATAACCTGACCTTTGATGACCTTATAGCCTTTTTTAATCTCTTTTCCTAACAACACATAGAAGATAAATACATGGTGTAGTATTAAATTGTCTATGTGGAAGAGATTAGGCCTATTTAATTTATTCAGTGTTATAATCAGTGAGTACATTTCTATAGATGGTATAACAAAGGATTTAATGTATTCTATTCATGTACCCTACTTGAACATGTTGAAAAGAATGACTTACTATACAATGGTTTAAAAGCACCTTTTTTTTTTTTTTTTTTTTTTTTATTTCACATGATCCGTGTATATATATCGCCTAGCTATAAATGAAAAAATATTTTTTTAGACCAATCAAACCAATATATGGGTGTAGTACGCCCTTAATGGTATTAATCATTGAGAGAATAGCGTTGCACTCTATCAAGAAGAGATAACAAAATTGCCGGGGTTCAAACCCGTACCTCCAGATCATGGGCTACATACCACACCACTGGACTATTATGTGCAACTGTGATAAAGACTTGAATCATTGTACTAATACGTTAAAGATGAATACTTTTTTCTGTAACTATTGTGTAAACTGAATAAATTATGCGCTATGCATGAAGTTTTGCAAATTGACTCGGTAATCCACGATATATTGTGTACAGAAACACCTCGAAATATAATGGCGTTGCTCAGTAACTGACGATATGCCTCGATAATAAAAAAAAACAAAAAACTTGTCTATTCTTTCTTGATCACTGTCCAAGATTCTGCTTTCTGCATTCTTAACAGCCCTACATACGCATCACCTCCATTGGGCGCCCCATTACTTTTTTAAAGGAATTTTTAGTGATGTATTGTTCAGGTAAGATTTGATACCTCCACTTTGCATGATATTTACCCTCAGTGTAGCATATTTTAAAATGAAGATTAGATCTTTAATTATTTTACCTTTTACCTGCATTATTTTCACTTCAATAATATAGAATAATCATTGTTTCAGTGATTCCATCTTTAAAATTGTATTCAATTACTCACCTTTTCTTCCAAATCCACTGTATCCTTCAGACTGCTCACAAGAAAATCCACAGGTAGATCCTTCACGTTGTCCTTTGATATCTTCACCTCTTCTCGACAAGTAGGACAAACCAGAGTTTGTTTGTCTTTACTTGATGCCACTAACTGCTCCAAACACTCCCTACAGAATCCGTGCTGACAGGGAAGAGATCTAGGGTCACTATATGTGTTCATACAAATGGCACAGTTGAGGAAGTTTGTTTTGATGGTTTGCGTAAAGTGACTGGCCATGGTATGTAGTTGAGCTTGAGATTTATATCACATTATTTGTCTTGTAATAACAGCCAAGTTAAAATATCACATTGGGCTTCAATCCTGTACTGTGCTAATTACTTCACACTTTCAGAAAATATTATAGATCCATGATCACAACATTGTGTGTGTAGATATATATGATATAAAAAGCAGTGATCAATGATGTAACACTTTCAATATACTATTGATTTTGATGGCTATTTCATGATCAACAGGACTAACAGCTGACACTTTTAAAATATGAACTCATTACTTATCTGTGACCTGTTGGGTGCATACCGGTAAAAAGCCCCCATTGACTTTCTGTACAAACATGGTCCAGGAAAACATCATTTTCTTGACTCCAGAGCGACTCAGTTCTTCAAAACTTACCCTTTCTGCAAGTCAAAGGTCAGATGAAGTCATCCATTGTAGAAATTATATACGGAGTCCAGCATTTTTTCCAGAAAAAAGCCGACTAGATCACCCATAGCCCATACAGCTTACACCACCTCACAAATAGCTTGGTGTTTCTGAAATGTAACACATTTTGAAAGTTTAGCCAAATCGTCATAAAAAGTCGGATCCTGCTCATTTTTCACAGACAATCTATTTCCCAGGCCTAAAAAATTAATGAGAATTAAATATGAATCATTATCAGGGCCTAATAGTTGGGTTTTAAGCCTTTTCTATTGCATTTAATTCTTATTAATTCTTATGGCACGTTTCCTCATTTGAAACACTGATTTTTTTCTCCCAGGGTGTAGGAGACTTGCATTTACTGGTGTGAACTCGGTTGTTCCCACAAGTCCAGAAATGTGGCAATTTTAGGGTTTTTACAACCTGTGCCTTTAGGCCGGCTTGTATTGTATTTCAACAATTTCTTTCTTCTTCTTCTTTCTTTCTGTCAATTTGCTTCTTCTCCCACAAGCAACATTGCACAGTGACGCCATTTGCACATATGCATTGTTATTACACTGTGTCTTTGGGGTGTTCACAGATTTGGGGTCAAAGGTCATTAAGGGGTAGCTACTTCCAGTTTATGGCCCAAACATGATTTTTTACACTAAAAATACTTCTTCTACAAATAACATGGAACAGTAATGCAACTTGCACACATGCATTGGCATTAGTCAATGCCTATGGGGTGTTCACAGATTTGGGGTCAAAGGTCATTAAGGGGGTCATTTCCGGTCTGAAATTTAAAATAATTCAAAAATTAAATTCTTTCTAAAGTTACATAGTATAGTGATGACACTTGCACATAAGCATTGATATTAGTCAATGTCTTTTAGGTGTTAACAAATATGGGGTCAAAGGTCATTAAGGGGTCACTTCCGGTCCAAGACAAAATATCTTCAAAATGCCTCTTCTGCCACAAAGAACATAGCAGAGTGACGCCACTTGCACACATGCATTGACATTAGCCAGTGTCTATAGGATGTTCACAGATTTGTGGGTCAAAGGTCATTAAGGGGTGGCCGTGTGTCCTGAACTCGCCACCCTTAGCGTTACATGACAAATATTATGAATTTTTACACCAACTGGGTTTCTAATTAGATTATCTCGACAATCATCAACCCTAAACTAGCAAAAGTATACATTTTTGGAAAGCTGAAGGCATAAGCAATTCAAATATATACATTTCAACTCATTATACAGGTGACCTGCAAGTTATACATGGTGGAATAAAAAAGATTTTGATAAAAAATGGGTCACTCAATGCATTGCTTATTACAAACTTAAAGTAATAAACTGGAAGTAAACAACATTCATTTGGTTAGAGGATATGGAGAGCCAACTGACTTTGGAAGAAACCAAAATCACAGCTGTTTGGTAATCTAGGAATATAGGGTGTCCCAAAGTATGTTAGATTTTTTTACAATTCAACATATTTTGAACCTAAACATTTTCCCCCTAACCCATACAGAAACTAGAGTCAATAGAATCTGGGTACACAGCGAATAGCTATCTGGCAACCATATTTTGACCTTTTGACCCCAAAGTAAACATTGACCTTTGGGGTAATAAATAATTTTAACATGTTAAGAATGTCGTAAGAATCGTTCCTGTTGAATTTGAGCTCGATTGGGCCAATTTTAAACATTTTTTTGCAAGTTTGATGTTTCAACCTCCTTAATGACCTTTGACCCCAATATAAAAAAAACCTCATCTACACCGAGAAAATGCATTGTTACAGTTTAAATTAAATAAATCTACTATGCTTAGTTATGGAGATAAAAATTCTTGAAGTTATTTAGCTTAAAACCGGAAATGACGTCTAAATGACCTTTGACCAAAAAATAAAAATACCGTGCATACATCGGGTAACACTAATGCATATATGAAGTTTATGTCACTCTATGTTTTGAGATAAAAAAATAAAAATATTTGATGATTTTTGGTTTTTGACCGGAAGCGACCCCTTAATGACCTTTGACCCCTAAACTGTAGACACCCCAAAGACCCTGGTTGGTAGCAATGCATGTGTGCTAATGGCAACACTCTGCTATGTAATTTGTAAAAACAGTGATTTTTTGAATATTTTTAGCTTTCAGACCGGAAATGACCCCTTAATGACCTTTGACCCCTTATCTGTGAACACCCTATAGACACCGACCAAAGTCAAGTCGCATGACCTAAGCATGTCATCATCACATGTTATTTAGCCATTGTGAGCAGGTCAAAGGTCAAATGGAGTTCAATGTCATGTCACATGTGGGGACATGGTCACTGGTATTTGTGACCAAGTATGGTCAAAATCAGTCAAAGCATAATAGAGCTAGGGCGAAACGTGACAAGTCACGCAAAATGTCACGTTTTGCTAAGATAAAGGGAAAAAACTCACGTTTTTGACCATTGCAGCTAGGTCAAAGGTCACAGCCAGGTAAAAGTCAAATGGAAGTTTTGGACTAGCCCAATGGTCATTTGGGTCAAGTATGGTTAAAATCTGCCAATGCCTTGCGGAGCTAGAGCTCATTGCCAGAAAGAAAGAAAGAATTGGCAAAAGACAGAACACAGCGAATTTGCAAATTCGCTGTGTAAAAATATGTCCATATTTAGATTCTTCGTCAAATTTCCCTTCAGAAAATCTATACTTTGACTATGATAGGATAAGTAATTAAAATTTTACAGTAACTTTTAGATTTTGAAGACATCTGCATTACTTACTACAGTGTTTAATATGACAATGGGTAGTTTTGTATGGAAAAGTTTGTATTTTCTAGACTAAACCAATCATAAATTATTAAAAACAATTAGTAGAATTGTTTAGCTGTAAGGCCATGAGTGTTTTAGATGCTAAATAGAGTTCAAATCCAATTTACAGCCTTTACAGAAGCAGATTACGCACTAAAAATACCAATCCCATAGAGTTTGTGTGTACCACATCCCCCACCACCACATCCCCCACCACCGCCACCCTGCCCATTCTGAATTCTATGAAGCACAGTGTCAGTATTAAAAAGGTTCAAGTATTTCTTTTTACAGGGTTGAAAGTGCATTTTATTTAGCAATAAAATGAGACCACAAGCATGACAATACCTTCTTGCTTTACAGAGATATCATTTGTTTTGAGTCAACTTTGGCAAAATGTAACGTCGCCACCTTTTTTTGGTAGCGAGCTCAAGACACACGACCGGGTTACTTCCGGTCTATAACTAAATACCTTCGATAATTTTTATTAGCCTGGAAAAACATACCAGAGAGCCGGTATGTTCACACATGAATTGTTATTACAAAGTGTAAATGACACGTTTTTTATTTGGGGTCAGAGGTCATTAAGGGGTTACTTCAGGTTTAAAACAAAACTCCGTCAACTATTTTTATTAGCCAGGGAAAAAATAGCAGAGAGCCGGTATAGATGTTCACACATGAATTGTTGTTACCCTGTGTATATGTGGTATTTTTTTAATTTTGGGTCAAAAGTCATTAAGGGGTCACTTCCGGTCCGAGACAAAATACCTTCAAATTGCATCTTCTTCCATAAACAATAGCTGAGTGATGCTACTTGCACACATGAATTGACATTAGCCAGTGTCTATAGTATATGTTCACAGATTGGGGTCAAAGGTCATTAAACTGGCCGGCTTGTTCGTGTTGTATGCAACACTAGTCAGATTTTATTCTAGCTGTAAAGCTTGAAAGTGGTACCAAATTTGTTTTTGCACCGTGTGTGCTTTTGTAAATTTGCTAAGGGTTCTTTAGAATAAGGCAGTGAATTTCCCCAATTATGCAGCACTGATGAATGGGCATAACATGCTAAATCTGAGGCTATTAATGGACATGTTGAAACTATGCTTTATTCTGTATAGTATGCTTATTGTTATAGAGGGCCATACTACAGGCTGCATGCATTGTAATGTACAAAAAGTAGTCTAGGTTTCGAATAATAACCTCAGATCGTGTACTGTCTATGAATGAGGCATTAACAATAATTATCAGGCATTTAATATTCCTCATTTTACATGCTCTTATTAATGTCTCCCCTGAACATATTCAGAAAGAGACTATGCAGTTAACTTTTTCTGTGTAGGTGTGTCCGGGAGGTGTGTGTGTGACACTGGTTATTAGTATTAAATCATATGCAGAATGAGGTTCTCGTTTGGAGGTATTTACAAACAGGGTGTGGGTGTGTGTGTGTGGGGGGGGGTGTGTGTGTGGTAAATTTGATGAAAGTTTCGTAAAATATGCTATTCCAAAAGTATTACTACTAGTGAACTCAAACTTGGTAGCAATGGTCATTGGTAGGAGACTTATAGTGAATTAAAGCATGTTGAGGTCAAAGGTCACCTTGCGATTGAATTAGGTTAATGTCACTGGGAAGTAATAAATCGATCATTAGCTTCCCCCAAAAAAATTGTTTGTTTGTCCACGTCCGACCGACCGTGTACTCTGGTCCCGACTGTGTCTTTTTTTTTTTTTTAATTTGCGTTGAATGTGCTAGTAAAACAGTGGTTAGTATAAATTTAAAGAATGAAAATGTAAAGAAAATGAACAGTATAACATGCAGAACCATCTCAAGAGTTAAACCAGTAAAGTGCTGTGTGTTTTGACTTATTTACCAGCAGGGCTACGAAATCACCGGTATCGTGGTACCGGCGCCGGCGTTCCCAGAAAAAAAATTCATAGTCGCAGAGAAAAAAAAACACCAGACGGTAAAAATGTTTTTAATATCCTAATCATTTAATACCATTTTCCTTCAGATCTGAAAATATTCTGTGAAAACCACCTCTTGCAAAATATATTTCTGCAAACTTTGAGAGCTTTTGAGGATAGCTCATAGCTGATCAATAAAATTGAACGCGAGGAATATCTGTAAAGAAAATATGAAAATAAACAGATGCCTTTTAATTTGTTGATTTTAAATTTTGTATGGCTCGATCCACTGTAGTCTCTAACGCTGCTGCGTCAACAAGAGCTCCAGACCAGACGACACCGCTGGGAACCCAGAAAGTAAATGCGGTAGAGTCTAACTGTCACCTTGTTTTTCAAGGGTTCATACCACTATAAAATCCGCTATATAGTCTCAACTTTGCATAAAAATTGTGCAAAATCGGTACAATATTAACAATTTTAGTGTTGAAAATTATGTTTGCTAGAACTTGTGAATGTGATCTATACAAATTTGAAATGAAAACACGACAATTTGAGTGATATTTACGATTATGTGCGCATGAACAGACGAGGTCAAAACATGGTTAGCAGTCGGATGCCACACGGAAAAATCTGGCCTTTTTATATTGCGCTAATTTTCTCAAAAAGTAGACCTAAATTGCGTAAATAAATTATCCATAATTCATAATTTGCCAATGTTCTTGAGTACAAATCCAAAAGTATTTCGGTATAAAGATCTGAAACATACCTCAATGACGTTTCGTACTACACCGTATAGTAGGCCTACTTTCTCAAATGGACTGATTTTTTTTTCATATTTGAATTTTCAGAAGTTTGGTATAAATTTTTGCAACCTGCTTGTAATTAAGTAGTTTCGTACAACGGCCGGCCCCTGCCTGGACCCGCTGGGGCTTGCCCTGGACCTCACCCGTTCTTACTCGCGCTCCGAATGAGTGCTGGCAGAAAATATTCCAAACAGCACTTCACGTTCCCAGAAAGGGAATTATTTTCCGCTGCCCTGTTTACCAGTCTTCAAATTGTCAGTTTCAAGTGCAATATCTGTAAAAAAAAAAAAGCCTCTATGGACAAACAAACAATTTTTTTTGGCCTTACCTAGGTTGGTCAAAATACTTCATGTGGGAAGGGTCAAGTGAGGTGGGAAGGGTCAAGTGTGGTGGGAAGGACAATAAGGTCAAAGGTCACCCAGGGGTCATATATTCAATTTTTATATGAAATTCTGAAAATTGCTCGATTGGGCAAATAATTGCAGGAAGTAAATTCTGAGGCGTGAGAGAGATATTAAAAATAACCAGAGGTCACCCAAGGTCACAGGTTATCAAGAGCTCAAATTGTAAATTGCTCCTTGTGACTGAAACTTGGTGGAACTAAACATGAGGATGAGGAAATGTGCTCAAAATCATCTTTTTGTCCCCATTATGGTTTTTGTGGTTATTGTCCAAGCTGTTGCTAGAAAGGAAGGCATTGCTATTGTACAAGCACCTGGAAAGTTATCATGGTTGTGTTTAGAAAGACTTTTGTAGTAGACAACCAAGCCGAAAGGGCTTTTACAAACTTTGAACCAGACTTCATAAATTTCCAGTTGTGAATACTCAATTTAGGTGCATGAGGCTTTTGCACCATAGGTACTCTTACCGTATTTCGTCAAATAAACGCCCCCGGGGGCGTTACATTTTCCCAAGGGGGGGGGGGCGTTTATTAGAGGTCATTTTTAGCACGACAATTCCCGTTAAAATCATTAGGTAAGCTTAAAAGTCACGCTAAAATGACGAACTATGAACTTTTGACACTGACTTTTGGTTCACTTCGGGTTGCCGATGCAGATTTTCGCCATTTATTGCTGCTATTATCAACCATGTGAGCAACTTGGTAAGCTTACTACACAAGATAGCATGGAAATATCGGAATTTTTGAAACATCTTGGTTGAAAAAGTGGTGGGGGGCGTTTATTTGAGGGGGGGGGGCGACTATTTGACAAAATACGGTATATGGGTACCAGATTCAAAAAACAAAATTTAAGAAATCAAACAATTTTTTGTTTGGTATAGAATGTATGTATGTTTTGTAGATCTTTTTCTCAAAAGGAGGGTTGTTAACATGTTCCTTGTTTTGTGGGAATAACTGCCATTATGGAAAAAATCACACTTATCCTACTCTCTCATGCTAAAGTCATGTTATAATATGAAATTTGTCAATTTTTTTGTCAAACCTGATTTTTTTAGCATATATTTGTAATGTTTACTCATGCCCAACTTACACCTAAATGGAATCGTTTTAATGGAATCCAAATTTCATTGTGTTTGTAGGTCAACAGAGCAATTTTGACATAATTAATGTGATAATTATGAGAGTCAAATGTCATAATATTTTAATTAATACATTAAATCCCCCATAGAATTCCATGGTCAAACTAGCCAGTAGGGTTTCTTTCACTTTTACCTTGTTATTGCAGCTTTGAATGGATAGAAACCCTTCCTGGCATCGGGTAATTACAGAGATGCCACTTTTCCTGATTTATCAGGAATTCCTGATTTTTGCCATTTTTAGACATAAATTCAGGATTTTTTTTTGCAATGAATGAGTGGCTATGCTTTGCAACTTCCTGATTTTTTTCAACAAGCAGGCATCTCTGGGTAAAGAATAACAAAATTAAAATTAACACAAATCATATACATACATAATATGGCTTTAACCATCATCCTAAAGGTTCATCCGGCACACAGTGTCATCGCCCCGATATCTTCATGGCAGAAATCGCAATGGTAGGTTAAATCCACCGCCACGCATGGCCATTTTGTATCGACCTGTTTAACAGTTTTGAGTCACATAATGGGCCGAAGGACATCTGACTAAGGCTACTGACAATAGCCCCGATTAGGCCGGTCACTGACCTCGCCGAGTCGAGCATGGTACATGTACGCCATAGGTCATATGCTTTTAGACTACCTTCACAATTGGCCTATACACTGCGCTATATAATTCGGCACATATAAATCAGAATTATTGTCAGTTTCTGACTCAAGACGCAAGCTTCTATCTCAAGACGCAAGCTAACAGTATACAAATATTGACTGCTATGAGGGGCATGGTTAAAATTATAGGCCCAGGTGATCTCAAAACCATGACTATGCCCGAGGCATAGCCGAGGGCATAGTCATGGTTTTGAGATCACCAGGGCCTATAATTTTAACCATGCCCTAATATAAAGCAGTCAATATTTGTTTTATATACCGAATAATATAGATTCTTGTCATATGATTGGTTAAAAGTAGGCTTATTTGGTAGCAATTTGAGTTATAAACATGGTATAGCTTAGGTCAGGCCTAGGCTATATAATACCATAAGCTTAGCCTAGGCTAGGCTAGGCCATACCAATTAATACTGCTTAAAAGCAAAGAAAGGTATAAGCTTACTTACCGAAAGTGTAAAGGTATTCCATCCATCCAATGTTAAAATAACCATGTCAAAAGTTCAAACATCAAAGTTTAAAGTTTCATGGGTAAATCCAAGAGTAAAAGTTTCATGGGTAAATCCAAATTCCAACGCCGAACTTCAATTTTATAAACATGTAAAATGTTAAACAACAATTCCAAGTTTGAAAGTCAAGCCCAATGATCAATGGCAACATATATACAAAGTACAATGTAGTCTACTTGTTGTAAATTTTAACAACACAGTGTTGAAAGTTAAACTGCGTTGCCTTCTCTTCCACTTGACTGTTGGTGCTTATGTTTACTGGAATAGTCATTTGTTTGGGAGACTTGCCAATATCCCGCAGAACCTGATCTATCAGTTGAAGCTCATTGTCTTGGCTTTGGCTGCTTGACATGGGGTCTAAGAAGCTTGAAGCGTCAAATGAACTTGTTGAGGGATTACTGGAGACTGTGGACGTGGATCGATTACTGCAGCTATGGCATTGCTCATCTCCACTTTTTTAGCTTCACTGGTTCTCGCGTAGTTTTTGATACTAGCCTCTGAATGGTGACCCGACACTGTCATGATATCGCGACTGGTAAATCCTGCAGTGTCGAGTGTCGTGATGCTGGTGGCTTGCAAACAGTGGTTGGTGTATGTGCGTGAACAATTTGCTCTCAGGGAAACGTTCTTCACCTTGTCACCGAGTGTGTTTTTCCCCAATGGTGAATTATTATACCATGGCTCAGAATCATTATCAGGTGCAATGATCTTTGGCCGTTGCCAGAAGCTTTTGCAGGCAGGGTTAAGCTTCTCTTTGTACATCATGAACGATGAAACAGGGCATCTTGCGTTGCCAGGTTTTTCCATCATAATTCCTCCTTGGCTTTTTTCTGTGTCATTTTGGCGATTTACCTCCCTCCTCATGTTCTTCAAATCTCTCCAATGTCATCTCTCGCAAATTTTCTCTCCCTCGGTTGCAGAAATACAGCATGACGTCAAAAAATACCTTATCTTGTAGGCCTAGTGGAGTAGCCAAGTCGAATGAATCTTGAATTCTTGCCATATCGTCTCCCGGTATCGGCTGCTTGTGGTGTATTTCTGCTTTGCCTTCCTTCTTCAAGGTGGCAGCAAATGATTTAAACACACGCGAGGAATTGTTAAAATCGGCATGCTTTATAATGTCAACTTTGTTCGCGGAGTTAAGGAAGTGACGTTGGAGGCCAAACCTGATCGCAGACATAGACTTCTTGCTATACTTGGTACCGTTTTGCTGACGTGAGGATGCATAAAATTTAGCGAGAATGTTATCCAGCGTCAAATTCGGCAGTTGATGTACCGTTGTTAGATCCATTTGTGTCGCTGTGAGGTAGTCCTCGAATATTTTTGTGGCATATTTGACCTGCTTCTTTGTATTATCGCTATCCGCCGATTCTATGATATCTTGTAAGCTGTCATCATCGACGAGAGCAAACCGAGGTTGAGATTGGGCCATGTTTTAGCCGGTTTTTGATCGTGTTTAATTCCAGCACAGGCTATGGTCACGTCGGCGTCGTCTGCAGGTAAAAAATAATTGCACTGATCCATCTCTGCCACAGTCGTAATGTCACACTTGACCATGACGCATTGTAAACAGCGATATTATTCAATCGAGAAGAAGCGACTAGTCATTAAAAAAAGACTATTCCCGGGAATAGTCTTTTTAAAAGACTATTCCGGGAATAGTTCAGTTTTTACGTAATTCTTCAAAAGGAGGGCATAGCTAATTCAATGACTGCACTTTTAACCAATCAGATGACAGGAATCTATATATGAGGTATATAATAACAACTATCATATCTGTTCAAAATATATATTCAAGTGCAAGGAACCATATCATTTACAGGAGATATTCATCATTTCCAACCCCGGTATCCAGAGATTTTCGTCTTATATCAAACTTGTGCATAGGACATTCACGTGTATCGATCCCGGGTATTGATTTTAGTATCTCTGCAGAGAAAGTAATTATTAGCCAGGCGATGTCGGTGTGCGGCATACTATAAATGCTTCTTAACATGAAAGTTAATATGTATTGATAACCCATATATAGAAACATACATTATTGGCACACTGGTTAAGGTCTTTGCCTATAGTGTGAGCAGTCCAGGGTCCAATTCCCTGCAGGACCCCCTCCCCCCCAAAAAAACAATCTCACCCCTATGCATGGCTCATCTGGTAAAGGCAGAGCAGATGACCTATGATAAAAGACATTATGGTTGGTTCCGATCAGAGTAATAAGCTTGATTATTGGCTACACTTACCTGTCCTGTAAAAATGCCCATACCAGCTAGCTACGGCGACCCCCTTCACCAGGATTTTTTCTTTTTGTCTTCTTCCCCTCCACCTCCCCTCTTGACTTCCCACTCTGTTTGCCCTCTTTTCACCCTCCCTCCTTCACTCCCTCACTTTTCCTGGCTTTTAAAATGGGACTTTGTGAAATTAGAAAAACCCATTTGATTTTATTTATTTAATAGGCCAATAAACATAATAAAAATATACTGTGAAATATATAATAGAAAGTGCACAGATAGACATGGACCTGTACCTGGCAGCCAAGCCACATTGTTATGGGTAATCGATCAGCAATTCTATTTAATTTATTTAAACCAGCAGATCACCCGTCTTTCGCGGTTCGTAAATGCATGCAGTTTGGACTTTATTTGTTAGTAGTTTTACTTTACATGTTGTGGCCATGAAGGTGAAATTGCTGAAGACATTAGTTAAGAATTAAAGTCCCCCGTACAATTGTACAGCGACTAAAAAATGTGGCTAAAAAAAGACAACTGTAAAATCTCCACTGTACAGCTCAACTTACCGTACTTTTCCTAACCAGACAGTCCATGCCAAAATTGTACACCTTTACATTTCATCGAATCTCTTTTTGATGTCTGTCATTTTGAACATCACACTTGAAAGATGTATGCTATGTAGAAACTTTATTTTGCAATTTCATAATTTGCATATTATTAGCATATTTGCAAGAAAAAACATGAAAATCAATAAATACCTATATTTTTCACAATTTCAATATTTTATTAGAAATTAAGCATGTAGGCCGTTTGTTATGACTTGATGAATGAAGCTGTTTTAACAGCTTCATTCATCAAGTCATAACAGATTTTGATATTTTTGCTTATTTTTCCTTTTTTGCCCCAAAATGTGTAAAAATCAAAAATTGTGAAATTTTCTTTGAATATTTATCAAATTTCTTAATTTAGGTATAATACAGTGCAGAAAAAGATGTCATAAAAATCTGTTAAACAGATTTCCAATAAATTTTCCATTTTGGGTTAAATACTCAATTTTCATGTGTGGGATATTTGAAACATAAAATGAAAACATGTCCATTGCACTTTTTCCTCGAGATGTACAAGGTATATCAAGGTTACGGATATATTATAATCCCTTCTTATCTTCACTGATCCCGAAGTCACTCCCATTGTGGCCTGTACACCATCCGCGATAATCAACTTTTGAAAAGCACCTAAACAAGGATTTAACCCTTGGCTAAAAGCGACACCCTAAACAGGGATTTCATTCCTAACATCAAATTTCATTACCCTAAATTTCATTTCCGCGTATTTAGAAATTGCAATTTTGCTACCCTTTTTTCCAATTTTTCATGTTTTTGACACCCTAAACGCGATATGCGCGTATCGTGCCTACCCACGAAACCGACCCTTTTTACGCGTTTTCATTATCGCGGATGGTGTACAGGCCACAATGGGAGTGACCCCCGGGACTGATCCATCAGATACCTATTGTTATGAATGATCAATGAAAAGGTTCAGAACTGGGCTACTAATGGTCTGTCAAGTATCTATAGTTTATATTTTCATGACTGTGTCAACTCAAAAATCATGCAAGGTCGAATGTAGGAAAAGTATGATCAGTTGAGCTGTAGGACTAACAGTAAGCCTATTCTACTGCCGGACTACATTGACCATGTAACAATAACCTCCTCCTCCACTGGTAGGAGTACACAGTAAAACAAATTTGCCCTGTTGGACTACTTTTATCCTGATACTTGTAGGACAACACAGTATTAAAAAGAGAGAAAAACTCCTACCCCTATACGTCACGGTTACATGTTAATACATGTCCCCCAGTAGGACTTCATTAAATAACATCTCCCCTGGTAGGACTAAACATTACAACAACAAAAAGACTCCTCATAGGGTCTATGAATAAACATTAAATCACCACTATCATTGTCATCATGATGTAAATTTGCCCTGTTGGACTACTTTTATCCTGATACTTGTAGGACAACACAGTATTAAAAAGAGAGAAAAACTCCTACCCCTATACGTCACGGTTACATGTTAATACATGTCCCCCAGTAGGACTTCATTAAATAACATCTCCCCTGGTAGGACTAAACATTACAACAACAAAAAGACTCCTCATAGGGTCTATGAATAAACATTAAATCACCACTATCATTGTCATCATCATGTAAATAAGATAACAGCCACTATACTCAAGCCAACAGTAAAATTTAATAAACAACACTGATTACCAGTTAGCTCCCTGTGAGTGTATAATGATATGAGTGACCGGATATCAGACAAAAAAATTGACCCGGAAGTCCAAATGCTGGAACCTTATTGGAGGTGATTAGTCCGAAAGGCCCTTTCAGTGCTTTTGAAACTAATTAAATTAATTAGACCCCTTAACGTAAACAAAAACAAAATTCAACATTTTATTGAAGTGCGCACGACCTTGTTCTTCACATCGCAAAAGTCCGTTTAAATTCCGAAATAATGTAATTAACCGTAAAAGTTTTTAGCCTCGCCAATTTGCCAGTTTCAGTAATTTATAATAGATGATGCACCTAAAATAAGGTGGGCAGTAAATAACTTGACATCGATGGCTAAAGTATGCCTTTGTATGTGTGACAACTCAATCACACCTGTGGGCTGTATGAGAAAAAAATGTACCACTGACTCAAGTGGGTGCTTTCACATGACTTTCTTTTGATCGCTTATTGACAGAAGCCTGCCTGGTAAAGTGTTAATATACTAAGGAGAGAGATTGGCAGTTTTTATTATATAAATGTGGCAGGAATTTAAGTCTTCTGACTAAAGGATAGTTACAATGTATATCACAAAGAACTAAAAAAAATAATAACTTCAAATTTTATGCATACTAATTAGCTAATTTGCATATTTATTTAGCCTGAATTGTACAGATTTTGAAAAAATGTAGCTCTGCAATAAAACTTCACAGAAAGTTGATTGATGTGTCAAATGAAAGCTTTTGAAAAGATCTAACAGGGTTCCCATGGTCTTTGAAAGTACTTGAATCTGAAAACACCTTTTCAAGGCCGTGAAAGTCCTGGAAATTTGCACAAAGTCCTTGAAAATTGGAATTTTACCTAAAGTATAATTTTGACAAAATTTGGGGCATGGAGAGGAGCTGTCACTTCCGTTAATACGTGCCACATGGAGAGCCGCATCATGATTTTTGTGTTGTGGTAAGTCCTTGAAAATCATGCTTTTGGACCATGAAAGTCATTGAAAAATGTGAAAAAATTTAAAAATGTGAAATGTCCCACTCCCACATGAATTTTGGGAAATTAACCAACCTTAAAAGAAGTATACATTTCATTTTATTCAAAGTAGGTTCAAACCATAGCCCTTGGTTTTAAGATGATTTGTGCAAAGTTTCAGGCCCACAGGGGGTGTAGTTTTGCTTCCACATGTTTTTGAAAATGCATTTTTGGTAAAATATGAAATAGGAGAGAATCTACAACCCAGGAAATTAATAGTTGGCACACCTGCACTAAACAATGGAAATGTGTGCCCTATTAAAATTGGGGAGGCGAGGAAACATGCATGCAATATATGTGAAGTACAGACTCCCCTATATTCACCCTTCCCACTCCCCATCATTCAATGTTGGAGGGTCTCACGGACCTGTTGACAACATGGCTTGGTCCAACATTGAATTGGGGGAGCGGGGTCAAAGATATACCAAAAGACAGGCAAACTGTGCCAACCTTTTTTTCCTGGGTTGTAGTTTAAAGTTATAATATTAACTAGCTAATTAGCATAATATTATGATTAGAAATTGTTATTTTTACTGACTTCTCACTTGAATTTTACATATGCAACAATTTGTTCTGTTCCATTGATGTTTTCAAACAGTGTTATTTAAAAATAACACTGTTTGAAAACAATAAAAAATTAGAGTTGGGCGACTATCACTTTTTTCCTAGTCGACTAGTCGGCAGCAAATAGTCGCGACTACGACTATAGTCGCGACTATCTGTGGTTAAAATTGGACTGAAAAATCGGGTGAAAGATTGGTGGCAATTTAGTATTTATAATGCATGATTACAGGACCCGTGATTGCCGGCATCGCATCACAGTTTGCTACACAAACCAGCACTGTTGCGATACAAATTGCTACACTGTATCGCACGTTTGCGATGCAAATATTTGACTGTAAAATGCTGTAATATAGGCCTAACTTTTTGTTCAATTAAATTCACTTGCCACTTTCCAGCAACAGCACAAGAAACTTCATATAATTTCTCAAACCTTCAATATTCCAATAGCGATCTTCGTTCGTTTCCATGTTTTGCTGTGCATGAAAATATGTAAACATGCCGGTACAGCAGTGCATATTTTCCATGGTATGCTCATGAGCGTGTTGCATCGTGCATGTATGCACGATTAACTTTCACCTCCGACCTACGTCACCTGACCTCATCTAGACTACTGCATTTGTCGCTACAGGGGTGGCATTGCAACATTACGACTGTTTGTCAGCTAATTTGTTTATTTTCCTGTTGCTTTCTAAATATTCTTTTACCACAATAAGCATAGCTTTTTGAAATTACGTGAAAAGTACTTCTAATCTAATAATATTTTCCTAAATTTTCCCTTTTGGAAAACACTTCTCGGAAGTTCTCGCTGTTTCTTTCCAAAGTTGAAATAATCTCATACCTTCAGTAGTTGGTACAAACACCCAACCTGGGTCTGTACATGCACGCTATGACGCTGCTACACCTGTTATCGCTGCATAAATTATAATCATAATGAGATGTTCGACAGTTCTAAGTAATTTGAGTTTTTTAACGGCTTTTATCTTGTGGGAAAGACGTTCGACAACAAGTCAATAACACCAATTTAATGATGATTTATGGACATTATGATTACTTGTTGGTTAGTGTTACTATTGGTAAGACAATGACTAACATTTTTTCACATTTTTCGCAGTTTATATGTTAGTATTTGGTTGGTTTTGGTGCGAAATACTGGCACTTTTAAAGTAATTTTTTAACACAAAAATATACTTGCATTAGTCGACTTTTGGTTGTCAATAGTCGTAGTCGCGACTATCAGTAATAGTCGCGACTAACGACTATTGGCGACTTAGTCGCCCAACTCTATAAAAAATATAATGCATTGTGTTATATGACAGTTTGTTGCCTCGGGTGCCTCATCTGTTGAAAGTTTTTCACCCACAACTTTTGAATGCAATGTGCAATTTGTATCAAATAAAAAGTAAAAGAAAGCTGAATGTTTAAGTAATATGATCATAAGAGAAATTCCAAAATTGCTTTTTTAGCACCCAATTCCTATCCTTCCACCTTCTCACAGAACCCTTTTGTCCTGAACAAAAGGTACCACTTGATATATAGCTTGTTGGCAATAAAATCGGCAATCAATGGAACAGTTAATGCGTTCTCCCTCAATTCCAGTTTTCAGAAAGAAACCTTGTTCAGCACTTTGATAAATTTTAAAGGCACTTTATAAATATCTTTATGGAGGGTATGTTACTTAATCTGTTCCATCTCCATGCTTATACAAGCTCCCTGTGTTTGTATATAAGCATTTTACCAATCAACTTCCAGTTCTAAGCCTTCCTAAATTATTTTGTTATACATGCTGAGTTCTCTGTACAAGTACCGCACTAGAAATAATGAATATTATGAGGTCCTAAAACAAAAATGAATATTGCTAATATATAAAACATTAAAAACAGCAGGCCCATTAAAGTGGAGTTCACTTGAGAATCATGAATGAAACAATGAATTTACTTGATCATATTCATATCACATGTTCCAAACCACACAGTTATAATTGGTCTCTCTCCATGATTTACAGCATTAATTTAATTAGAATCATGGGCGCTGAAATATTTTGATGTGGTTATCCTTATAGTCTGCTACAAACAGCTCCATGCCATCCCTTGACATTGCAATGCCTGATGGGTTTCTAACCTGTGTTGTAACACATCCCAGGTAATCACCTTCAGCTGTGAACCTGTACACACCCGCAGGATCACCCCTACCTTTGTTAGAGACAAATATCTCACCTTGTCTACAACACACAAAACTAGGAGACCATACTTTGACTTCCACTGGAGGTTGGATAAACCTGACATTACCACAGGAGTAGTCCATCAACTGCAGTGATTCACCTTTATTTACTGAACTAACAATCTCTCCATTTGAGGTAACTGCAAGGCGGTAAGGCCTGGACTGTGTTGCAAACTTTGAGATCGGAGAACCACCAGCATTGTGGATGGATATGGTGTTATTTACATTCCCTGCTATGATTTTACCACTGGGATCTACAGCGATTGAATTTGCATTAGATGTTGTAGGAAGATGGTTTATCTGTGTACCAGCATAATCATAACTAAGACAGTGACCATCTAGTGGATTAATCACATACCCATGCTTAGGTGTGACCGCAACATCTGCAACACCAGACGACACGTGGAGTGTACATTTAACTTGGCCCTCCCTTGAAAATACCTTAGCCCCTTTTTTCCAGCTGCATACTGCAACATCACCTTCTTTATTAATATCAATTCCATATAGCTCATCAAAGTCCCCAGTACTAAATTGGTCAACCATGTCCCATTCTTCTCCCAGTGCTAGTGTTCCATCTTTTATTATCTGCCCAATTGTTGGAATTGCTGGAGTAGCTGCCTTGAACTTCATATAACCTAGAGACATGTCTACTGCTTGTGGCTGGGACTTGGAAAGCTGCTGAAGTTGTGAAGACAGGGTAGCATGAGTGGATATTATTTCAAATTCTGATTCTGACTTAAGGACTCTGGTAGTGTCTTCTGTAGCTTTCTGAATATCTTTCATTCTTAATTCCAGGGTTGTCTGCTTCTTGCCAATTAGTTTTATTCTTTCTTGCTTGATTTGATCCACCTTCCCTTTAAAGTCTTTCACCGTCTTCTTCACATGGTCAATGTACTCTTGTTCTATCCTCTCAAGTGAGTCCATGGCTATTTGTGAATAGATTTCAAGTTCTGCCTTCATATTAGTTGTAGCCTTGACAGCTTCCTGGAACTTTTTCAAAGTAGCATCACTCTGCCTTACCAAGTCCTTTAACTCGTCTGAATGAATTTGGACTGCTTTCTTCAGGCTAACACGAGTATGCTGATGTGGACATTCATTCAATATTACACAATCCCTACAAAGTGCTCTCTTCTCATTTTGACAGTAGTATTCACACAACTTTCCATGCATCTTGCAGTACCTATATTCCTCTTCCTTTTTAAGATTCACTTTACCAGCAAGGATGTCTTCCATGGTGATCACTTTGTGGTCTTTCATGGCTTTGAAGATCTTATGGGAGGTATAGCAAGTATCACAGAGGTATTCTTTGCAGTCAACACATCTGACTTTGGCTTTGTTACCAGAAGCATTGCAGTTGCTGCAGATAGTGTCAGGGCTTGGTATTAGAGCCTACATGCATAACATAAAACAACAGGAACAAATTGCATTAACATAGACTACATTTATGACATATCAAATCCATACAGGCTGTATCACTCATACCGCGGAAACAGGGCATGTTGCCTTAGGGGATCGACGCTAAGTCAGGTACCGCGTGAGCAAACTCAAAAATAGCGCAATACACAAAAGAAACTTCGCGCGTAAGATAAGCGATGTCGCCAGGTCTATACGCTGTACCGGTGTCAGCTGAATTCGAGTACGCATAGAGGGCACAGGCATGGAAAATTTCAATCTGTGTATTAATAATCTAAGGTATCACTATTGTTAGCTTCATTATTGTCTTCCTCAGCACCATTGTCATTAGCCTTTTAAAGGTATGGCGGACACAATAGGATGGCGCTGCATGAAGTGGGTAAGGCTTAAAATTTGGCGGGTTTTACCCATATTGAATAAGAAAGAATGAACTGTTTACCAACCCAAAGTGTTACAATTAAACATGACAACAAATAAATACAAATCCCAACCGGCACACAACCCAACTTGAAAAAAAGCAAGGGAATATGCTGGCATGGGAATCGAACCCACAACCTTGAATAGCAATACTGTCCTCCTATTGTGTACGCCATGCTTCGAAAAGGCTAATTACCCTCATCATTATGATAGAAATTGTAAAGTTATTCAAAATTCAAAAGTAAAGTTATTAATTCAAAATTGAAAAACAATGTTATTCATTATTATGCAGAAGTGTTTTGAATCAGCAATTTCCTTGATCAAGATGGCTCAGTGACCCTCTGTACACTAGTTATTTTATAATTTCTTACAATAGCTGATATTTTTATAGCAAAATAAACATTGTGCATAATTTATGCAAAAGTCTAAAACATGTGATACTGAAGATTAGGAGTGAGTTATCGCAGGTTTATGATGTGTATGGTAATGGTGGAAGGAAGGTATGGTTTACACCAAACGTCTCTTTTTAATTCAGTTTTCATCTTTCTTTAAAAGCCATGACACATGATGAGCCTTGGACTGGATAGTAAACATGGGACGCGATTTAAGGGATCGGATAACAACGTTTGCACAGTATTTTTTGTGGGACATGAGAGCATATCAGATATATCAAATTGCATTCTGAATACGAGGAATGTCCTTCTGATATCAAATAATTTTGACTTTATGAAATTAGCGATATAATATTTATTTTTCATATTTAACAGTCCTCAAAGTAAAATTTATGAATCTAATGATATGTACTTAAAGTGTATGAGGCTGGGAGGAAAAGTCGACAATCATTTGTATTGGAAAAGACCTACATTTTTAGGTCTTTAGGGAAAAAATGTATAGGCCTATCTTTAATACAAAAAGTAAAAATTTTCGAATGATCGTCAGCTTTTTCTCCCAGCTACATATACTTTAAATAAATATCGTTAGATTTATCAATTTTACTTTGAGGACTGTTAAATGTCAAAAATATCCATTTCTAATAATTTGCCATTAAATTTGTATTGTATCTCAAATTAAAAAAAAACTAAATTATTTAATATCAGAAAGACATTCTTCGTATTCATAATGCAATTTGATATGTCTGAAGTGCTCTCAGGTCTCACAAAAAATACTGTGCAAAGGTGGTGACTGACCCCTTAAACACGTAAACATGATTTTTGTGTTAAATGTTTTGTTTAAAAACATGTAAACATGATTTTAAGCATGTAATATAAGTGCCCCCTGGATTTTTTTATGTGTATTTAAACTTGAATTGAAACATCTTTACCTTTTATTAATTATTATATAAATAATTATTAATTTAATAAAATGAAATAAATAGAAATATATTTAAAAGAAAGAATGTCTGTTGAGTTATATCTTATTTGTGTGCAATCAGTCAGCACAACTTATTAAAGCCAACAGAAAATTACAAAATTGGTAACAAAATTTACATTCAATGTCCTATATCACAAACTACTTCATCTTTTGTCATAATAGTTAAAAGATGCAGCCATTACATGTAAATAACAGGTTTGTGTTTAAAATAATTCATTTTTAGATACACATAGCACCACATTCACTGGGCCCTGCATGCTCTTTTTGAATTGGACACCATGTGACTCTATTTCTTACTTTTTCTTCCATATCCACTGTATCCTTCAAACTGCTCACAAGAAAATGCACAGGTAGATCCTTCACACTGTCCTTTGATATCTTCACCTCTTCTCGACAAGTAGGACAAACCAGAGTTTGTTTGTCTGTACTTGATGCCACACACTGCTCTAAACACTCCCTGCAGAATCCGTGCTGACAGGGAAGAGCTCTTGGATCATGAAATGTATCTAAACAAATGGCACAGTTAAGGAAGTTTGTCTTGATAGTCTGTACTAGCGAGCTGGCCATGTTTAAAAGGGTACTACTGTATGTAGTTCTACTTCCTGTTGATAATCAGCTCATGCAATCTGTATCACATGACATTTTGTACAAATAGTAGGGTTCAATATATATACCAGAAAACAATGACCTTCAATTGATCGTTCAAGTTCAACTGGCATGTTAGTAAGCACTGTCTATGTTCAAGTTCAACTGGCACTTTTGCAAGCACTGTCTGCATGCACAAGCATTCAGGTGATTATACAATCATGATATTCCAAACTGACTAAATAAAGAAGTCATTTAATTTGTCTTGTGCAAAAAGCAAGATTATGATAAACAAGGATATTGGCAAGTTTATAATCATAAATATTTTTAAAAACATAGAACGTAAAAAAATAAAGCTGGGAAAATCTACTTGAACAAAAAGAAGATGGAGATTAGGGACCATTTAAGCTCATTTACAAACACTTGTAACTGGGGGACCTGATGCAAAAAGAAAAATTCACATATTTTTTTCAGGGCCCTCCCCCCTTTCGGACCTAAAATTATTTTCAGGGCCCCCTCTTTGGCCATGAAAAAAGAACATCAACCCCATAGAAAATAGTGTAAACTCATGATCTATGAGAAAAATTAAGGCTCCCCCTTCAGAGGGATAAAAAAATTCAGCCCCCCCCTTTTTTTGCTTTTTTGCATCAGCAGCCCCTCCTGTTACAAATGTTTGTGAATGGTCCCTTAAGGTTAGCAACAACTTTAAATTGTTGCGATTTGGTAGTTCACAGCATCTTGCGAATGGTATTGAGCTTTGGCAAAAATTGCATTGCTCAATTCATAGCGAGGTTGTAGAAGAATTAAAATATCACAGATATACTTTTGTAGGTCCTGTGGTTCTTGAGTTATGTTGTAAAAAGGGCTGAAACAACAACACTTTTGTAAAACGTAGATAACTCATTAGCAGCAATAAATTAAGCAAGTTTTCAAAGTATATGATTTGTAGAATGAACTTTTGCAAAAGATCAAAGTGTTATTTTTCAATAATATATTGATTTAGATAACAAAAATCAATTTTTAGGTTGCTTCGACCAACAATACCTCGTCTACCCTTAATGCAGGACAACAGATAGGCTAACTCAAATTTTACTGAGTGTGTAGCAAGACCTTGTGGGTCCTCTTAAAGTCCACAGATAAAATCATTTTAATTATTTTTATATCACAGTAAAACAGAATAGGTACTCAAGAGTATAAAAAACAATTGTTTTGATGTAATCCAGGTTTCTTACCAGTTTATATGATTTAAAAACAAAGCTTGGAAAATCTGGTGGAAAAATAAGAATATGTGGGACTCTGATGCAGGCCCTTTGAGTCCAATTCAAATGCATCAACCAACTGAACTAATGTATACCCTTCAGGTCCAATTCAAGCTATCTGGGTAGCTCCACATCTCCGATGTGTGAAAAAATCACTTATATTACATACAGCTAGTCTCAGTGACGTAGACACTAAGGATCGTAGTTTGAAATAGTGGTCCCCACTCCAACCATAATTTTAGCTTACACCTTAATTGCTTAATCCAAAATATAACCATCATCTCTTACGGTGGTATATGGGAGGCATTTTCTACAAATTAGGAAATGCTTTGAGCATGTTTTAAACAGATTAGTAGGGTAAAGTACACTGATCAATATGCCTTTTGTTTGAAGCAAATCGGACATACGGTTTCCAGCTTGCCTGACTCAGGCCACTCACATTCCTACTCTAGCATGTCTAGAGTGCATAAACAAGCTAAAATCCATGAGCTTTGGGGGCACTGCCCCCTCCAGCAACGCCAGGGGCCCTAAGGCGGGCCCCTGGACCCCACCCGATTTTGGCTCGGTCGCCTCGCTCCCTCACAGAAAAACCTCCCTATACCCAATTCTGTTGTCATAACATTAAACCTTTCAAGCATGTGGTTGGTACCAAAGACCATAAATTTGGTCTTATCAACATTTAAAATAAGTTTGTTTGCATGAAACCAATTTGCTAAATTGTGAAGACTTGACTCTGATTTAGCTTGCAATTCCAAAACACTCTTTCCTTCACACATTAAACTTGTGTCATCTGCATACATGATAGGTTTACATAAACACCTCAAAAGAAATAAGTCCCCCTCTGAACATGTCGTCATAACATCGTAAGCTTTCGTTTTGTACCAACAAATAACTAATTAACCCCAGACAAAATAATGAAATTGGAAGCAATGATTTGCGTCTTTGTCAGACGTTCAACAGACATATATGATTTATTTGCAATAAGTATGTAACACAAATATATAGCATGCATATAAGGAATCAGCACCCAAAACCTGGACTTATTAGCAAAACGATATTTAGATTTACAAAGGACCCTGATGAACTATCAAAAGTCACCACCCCAGTGACCTACACAGTAAGGGCTTATAAATATCTTAAAATAAACAAGAATATTTTAGAGGACCTAGATGAAACCTATCTTAAGTCACCACCCTCGTGACCCCTACAGAGGAGCTGAATAATATCTTGTTAATAGAAAATATAAATATAAATACGGAATATTTAATATAGCACCCCAGATGACCTATCTGAAAATCACATCCCCAGTGAACTACAAAAGGGAGATTATAAATATCCAAACAAAGAGCACAGCCAGTAATATAAAATGACATGGGCTGAAACCTTTAACAATATTTGTGCATGCAAAATATACAATATATATTCCTGTAAGATGGTTTCCAGGAATCGTACATTCATATAGGGGAAATCCCTGACAGGTTAAATTGGATACTTGATCCATACTAAAATGTCTACATACTTTAATTTGTGTGCATTTCTTATCCATACTTAAATAGATATATGTTTCAAATTAGAAAATCTCTGCCAGCGGATTTTAAATTTGTTTAAAGTGATGCTAATGCTTTAGCATTGCTCACTTCAAATGACATGGTTAGACATGTGTGTATTTTTAATCAACTACAGCTATCTCTTCCTTTTCTTTTAATTTTTTGTTTGAAAAGCTATAACATATGAGATAACATTTGACTATATGCTTATTAGCCCAAGGAGAGAGATTCCGCCGAGATGTACATTTTACACAATGAAGTTCAACTATCAACAGGAAGTTCTTGATTGATATAGCAAAGGAAGGCACCTATCAAGAGTTTCATGATTTGAGCAATTTACCGCTCTCAAAAGGAATTAGACGACTGCACCAAACCAATCATCAAATCACGAATATCGTGACCGAATCTTTGCTCTATCAATTACGTTAGAATTGCTTCTTTAACTTTAACATACAAACTTAAAATTTTCTTTATAAATTTTTCCGCACCACCACTATTATACTCTCAATATGAAAAATTGCAAAGGGAGTGGTGGGTGGGAAAGAAAATTTTTTAAACACAACCTAGTCTTGTTGAATCTGACAAAATAATGACGAAACAAGAAATGATCGGAATGCAAAACATCGCCTGTGTACCACGTGACTTAGCAACAGTACACACATTCACACAATAGGCCTTACCAACGGGGACTACAGCATTTATTCTGCAGGGGTTAAATTGGTTTTCAATTGATGGGATTGAAAACGTTATTAACCCCAGACAAAATAATGAAATTGGAAGCAATGATTTGCGTCTTTGTCAGACGTTCAACAGACATATATGATTTATTTGCAATAAGTATGTAACACAAATATATAGCATGCATATAAGGAATCAGCACCCAAAACCTGGACTTATTAGCAAAACGATATTTAGATTTACAAAGGACCCTGATGAACTATCAAAAGTCACCACCCCAGTGACCTACACAGTAAGGGCTTATAAATATCTTAAAATAAACAAGAATATTTTAGAGGACCTAGATGAAACCTATCTTAAGTCACCACCCTCGTGACCCCTACAGAGGAGCTGAATAATATCTTGTTAATAGAAAATATAAATATAAATACGGAATATTTAATATAGCACCCCAGATGACCTATCTGAAAATCACATCCCCAGTGAACTACAAAAGGGGAGATTATAAATATCCAAACAAAGAGCACAGCCAGTAATATAAAATGACATGGGCTGAAACCTTTAACAATATTTGTGCATGCAAAATATACAATATATATTCCTGTAAGATGGTTTCCAGGAATCGTACATTCATATAGGGGAAATCCCTGACAGGTTAAATTGGATACTTGATCCATACTAAAATGTCTACATACTTTAATTTGTGTGCATTTCTTATCCATACTTAAATAGATATATGTTTCAAATTAGAAAATCTCTGCCAAAGAAGTTAATGGATCATGCAAGAACTGAATGAGAAATAAACTTCCCAATCCCCCCCCCCCAGATTTTTAAACATATTCTATTTATTCTTTAATTTTCATCAGTTAACCCTGGGGGATATGGGAAGCTCTCTGGATGTTCTTTTGCCTGATATATAGGAGACCAAACGGTGACTGCGAGTGCAATCCCCTACCCATTACGCATATCTGGATGAACTATATCTGTGGGTAATGGCAAGTTAACTCTGCTCTACAAATTTTGTGTGCCACTTGTTTATATTTCTGGTACAACTAAGCCCCGCACCATTTTTTTTTATTTTAAAATCATCAAACGAGAAGTATGCCATGCTATAAAAGTGTACAGAGAACTAGGATAACATGCCTATTCTATAATACAATAGGTCAACATACTTCTTGAATCAACGTGATAACTAGGCGGCTGCGCAACCTCACGAAAAAACTTGAACACAATTTTTGATTTTGAATTTAGTTGAACAAGAAAATTTGAGGGCATAGTACTTGGCCCCTGCCTAGGCTATCCCATGCCAACCTGGAGTTGATTCCTTCCTTAGTATTACCAAACTTAATCGATCAAATCCCACATGCTAGACCGGCTTTCAATAAATATTTGTTAAATAAAAACAATAGGGCAATTCATGGTTCTGAACAAGATGATCGTTTAAAACAATACAAAACAAAAACAAACATTCATGCTTCTGAAGCAGCAACTTGACACGTTCCTTGCTTATTAACTTATACCAATCTGACAATTGAATTCTTAAGTGTTCTTGTACTTAAATTTACATCTCCTTAATCCACTATATCATGTGCACATATTCAGTGTGCATTCCAAATGTTATGCATACTTTCATTAAACAATTTTGAGTACCTAACAACTGAAAGTATTATTGATGATGCTGTACAAGTGTACATACCTGTCAAATGTTCAGAATGTCAGAAGATTGATTGCAGCAACTGCATGACTTTGGGAACAGAGGTCTATTGGTCAGATGACATTCAAAAACCAAATAGACTGTCCCCTGTTAATGCTCCATGCAACATCTTGGATTGGACAGGCAGAGTTGAAACAACACTCTTAAATCGCAATACCAGGTCAGTCATATTACTTATGACCCACAAGACAACGACGACGTACAATTGTACGTGATTTGTGATTCTTACCAGATTGTACACCATTTTATTGTTTTTAAAAGCACTTGACATGATTCTTCCATTGTACGTAGTTTGTAGATAAAGCAACGTGCAACATTCAATGTTAATTCAAAATGTTAATTCAAAATATAAGTCATTGATTGCTGCAATGTAGCTGTTACGTGGCTCCATGTCTAACTGAAGTAAACCCGTTATATGCTTGATGATGAGATCACCTTCAAATATTATTGTGGTCATAAACAAATCTCCAGTCTCACGACAAGCAACACGTCTTCCCTCCTGTTACCTGATATAATCTGCAATGAAGAACACAGAAAAGGGAAGCAAATTGTGCAAGCAAAGGCTTTTGCATATATACAAGCCTGATTATTAATAAAACTACCTTACTATATACTAAGGAGTTGAAAATTGAATTGATCTTGAACATGATTATTTTTCCATTTATTTTGTTTATTTATTTACCTCTTTATTTACTTTTCAACTTTTTAAATATGCCAGAAGGTCCAAGTGGAAAGGCAGTGTGCACTGTTCCCACTATCTAGGCGAGCTTCACAAAGATGATCCCGTCCATGGATTCGATAAATCAAGCATGTCGAATTCTGCAACCTATACCACGCGCCTATTTCATCCTGCAGAAGTCCGATGTTTTTCTCTCAATTAAGTTGATACATTATGTGAACGATGCAAATTATATGTGAAAACCCACTAATTAAACTAAATAATAAACATTTTAATCATAACTGCTCCTTATTGGCACTCAAATTTCGATTCGGACACAGCTTGATATCGCAAGTTCAACAATGTAACTATCTTTGTTTATGTGATACATGTTCGAATGACGTCATTCCATTTAAATAAATAACTTATGTAATTTCTCGTAAATGGGTTGATCAATAATAATCTGTTGATAGCACGCCACAGAAATTGGCTATTTGCAAAATCCCCAGGACTGATTGACGGTAAACAATTTACGCAATCATCGAGACCGCCATTTAGTATTGCCAAACCAGCGATTTGGTAGCCCAATTGGGCTTAATTTCGATTTTATTTATTTATTTGCGACTTTTGACAATTTCCTGGCCTCAAAAAGCAATGATTAAGGAAATTTTTACGACTTTTTAACATTTGGCTCCCATAAAGTTAAACCAAATTAAACCATTCTTGGAGACTTTTTGATTATTTGGGCAGCAATTCAAGCAGAAATTTTTTGGCAACCTGGTTTTGCGTTCTGCTTGTGTGAATATCACAGTTTGAAAAACTTAAAACCGTGTCAAGTGAAATTATAAAATAAATCGCTTTTCGACCCAATGTTATTTATACTTCCAATGCCCATTTTTTACAAATGTGTTCTACCTATAGGCTTTAGCCTTAGGCCTAGGCCTGCTATTAAACCCCGGGATTGATTATAAAAGCAAATTTCTCACCGAATCAACTCATCATCTTGACTGCTCTCAACACCGCTGCCGGATAACGCCCGACGCTGGGTGACCCACGTAAAATTGCCACATTCCGCATTTAAAATACCAGCAACTTCGCCTCTCTATCACTCGGGTTAGTTTTGTCCAACTATTTTTATTATTTTATAAAATATTTAAGAGAATCCCAGACAATGTCACAATTTCCACTTGCCGCAGTACCATCACTATGATAATATTGACGACTTTACTTGATTGCTGCAGCTAGTTGTTTCGCATGCGTAAATTAAACAACGATTTTCCGTTCATGTAAAAAAAGACTTGAATCGTAAGGGAACCAAACTGGAACTATATCATTAGCCTATGATCGCACTTGTACTTTCATAACTGATGAATTATCAGCCATGCACCTGGCGAGATGCTCTCGGTGATAGCGCAAATAGACATAAAATTCGATCCAGCTGGTGGTATAGACTCCTTTTCTCCCAATGTTCCACTCAAAGTTCTTGAAATTCCAAACCGCCGCACAAGTTGTTGTATTTTTCCGACGAAAACCATCAATGAAAACATGGTCCACGCCACGAAATATTGTTGTAAATACACTTCCAAATTAATATAAGCTACTGGGATTACTACTTGTAAAATATGCAAACTAAAAAACTTCCGAAAAGAAAATTTTTAAACACAACCTAGTCTTGTTGAATCTGACAAAATAATGACGAAACAAGAAATGATCGGAATGCAAAACATCGCCTGTGTACCACGTGACTTAGCAACAGTACACACATTCACACAATAGGCCTTACCAACGGGGACTACAGCATTTATTCTGCAGGGGTTAAATTGGTTTTCAATTGATGGGATTGAAAACGTTATTATATGACTGTTTACTAAGTGCTGTGTGAAAATGAGAGATTTCCATGACTTCAGGGCTGAATGAGCCTAAATTGAAGACAAAAAGTGCCCTTTTCAAAAGTCACAAAGTAGGCCTATGCTTGTTAACTGCAAGGCGTATTGGGACAAGGAATGGAACTGACTATCTTACAACTCACTGTGCTGAACTCTGCACCAAGGGGATTTGCATGGCTGAATGATCAAGAATCGATACACATTTCAGTAAATGTTCACTTGGTGATGATTTTAAACTGCACTCAAACACATGGGGTTTTCCATTAGTAACAAGCCATGAATCAACTTTTGTGACAAGCATAGGCCTACTTTGTGACTTTTGAAAAGGGCAGTTTTTGCCTTCAATTTAGGCTCATTCAGCTCTGAAGTCATGGAAATCTCTCATTTTCACACAGCACTTAGTAAACAGTCATATAATTATTTCAAAGTTAGTTTTGTTGGTACAAAATGAAACTTTACGATGTTATGACGACATGTTCAGAGGGGGACTTATTTCTTTTGAGGTGTTTATAACAGCACTAGGCATACACTTTACAAAAACAGTAAATGACAAAGGTCCCAAGATAGATCCTTGTGGAATTCCAATATTACCATTTTCAAAATCAGATAAAGAAGAATTTACACTCACTGTTGGAGATCTTAATGTTCAAATATGATTTTAAGCACAGAAGCTATTTGCCTTGAACACCATATTTATCAAAATTTAAAGAAGTTTTTCATGGTTGACCATGTCAAAAGCTTTTTTTAAGAAATCAAACACCAGTAACAAATCCATTATCCAAGTATAATTTGTTTCTTCAAATCATGGCCGCTGAAATATTGTGACATAGTCATTACTGTACTCTGCAACAAACAGCTCCATGCCATCCATTGACATTGCAATACCTGTAGGAACTTTAACCTGTGTAGTAACACATCCCAGGTAATCACCTTCAGCTGTGAACTTGTATACGCCATTAGGGTTACCTTTACCTTCGTTAGAGACAAATATCTCACCTTGTCTACAGCACACAAAACCAGGCTCCCATACTTTGACCTCTGCTGGAGGCTGGATGACCCTGACATTGTTGCCAGAGTAATCCATCAGCTGCAGGGATTCACCTCTGTTTACTGAACTAACAATCTCTCCATTGGAGGTAACTGCAAGGCGGAATGGAGTGGACTGTGTTGCAAACTTAGAGATGAGCGAACCGTCAGCATTGTGGATGGATATGATGTTATTTACCTGCCCTAATAAGATTTTACCACTAGAATCTACTGCTACTGAATTGGCTGCAGTTGACTTATTTTTCTCATCAATAAGATCAAAACTGTTAATCTGTTTACCAGCATCATCAAAGATATAAATTTGTGATTTACCTATTGGTATTGTTACATATTCATGATTAGGTGTAACAGCAGCATCCACAGCACCAGGAGACTCATGGAGTACACATTTAACTTGACCTGCCCTTGAAAAGACCTTAGCCCCCTTTTCCCAACTACATACTACAACATCACCATCTTTATTAATATCAAGTCCACATCGCTCATTAAAGTCCCCAGTACTAAACTGTCCAACCAGCTTCCATTCTTTTCCTAGTGATGGTGCTCCATCCTTTAATAGCTGCCCTATGGTTGGAATAGCTGGTGGAGTAGCTGCCTTGAACTTCACATAACCAAGAGATTTGTCTATTGCTTCTGGATGGGACTTGGAAAGCTTCTTGAGTTGTGAAGCCAGGGTGCCATGAGTGGATAGCACTTCAAATTCTGAATTTGACTCAAGGACTCTAGTAGTGTCTTCTGCAGTTTTCTGAATATCTTTCATTGTGGATTCCAGGGTTGTCTGCTTCTGGCCAAGTAGTTTTGTTCTTTCCTGTTTAAGTTGATCCACCTCCTCTTTAAATTCTTTTACTTTCTTCTTCAAAAGCTCAATGCACTCTTGTTCTATCCTCTCAAGTGAGTCCATGGCTATTTGTGAATAGATTTCAAGTTCTGCCCTCACATTTGTTGTAGTCTTCACAGCTTCCTGGAACTTCTTCAAAGTAGCATCACTTTGCCTCATTAAGTCCTTTAACTCATCCGATTGAGTTTGGGCTGCTTTCTTCAGGCTAACACGAGTATGCTGAGATGGACATTCATTCAATATGATACAATCCTTACACAGTGCTCTCTTCTCATTTTCACAGTAGTATTCACATAGCTTTCCATGCACCTTGCAGCACCTATTTTCCTCTTCTTTTTTCAGATTTACTTTGCCAGCCAGAATATCTCCCATGTTGATCACTTTGTGGTCTTTCATAGCTTTGAGGGTCTTATGGGAGGCATAGCATGTAACACAGAGGTATTCTTTGCAGTCAACACATCTGACTTTAGCTTTGTTACCAGGAGTATTGCAGTTACTGCAGATAGTATCAGGGCTTGGTATTTGAGCCTGCATGAGAAATAAAAAACCAAGACAAAAACAAAGGTTAATATAACTCTAACCAATATAAATCTTACAAAATCTTACAAGGATGCATGCATTCCATGTGATGCCATTGCGCAACCACCTTTAGTCATATATGCCCACCAAATCGCTGGTCGGGCAAGTGACTCCCCCGTGGCATGAGGTTGGTGATGGTGTGCGTGGCACCCGAGGGGTCCCAGGGTCAATTCCCGGGGGTGCCAAGTGAAATCTTTCTTCATCTTCTCTCCTTTTTTGTTCCTTCTCTGCCTTCCGATAGCAAAAAAGCATGTTCCTTGTTAGGAGCGATGTGGACTTGATATTAATAAAGATGGTGATGTTATAATTTTCCATTATAAGTCCTCCGTTGACAATAAGCTATTATATGTCGACGACAGTGTCATCTTAGTTTCTGACAAAGACCCCAGGGTTGTTTCCCATGAACTCAGCAAAGTTCTTCAATCATGTAATAATTGGCCTGTCGATAATGAATTGTCCCTGCATGTAGGTAAGACCAAGTGTATTTTATTTGGCTCTCATGTGAAATTAAAGAGAGTCACTGATTTTAACATCAATTATAATGGGCAAGTTATCTGCTCCCAAGATAGTATTAATTATCTTGGGATCACAATGGATCAAACACTCTCGGGTGACAACATGGTTGATGTTCTTGTCAGGAAAGTCATTGGGTGTCTTAAGTTTCTTTATAGGCATTCAAACTATCTCAATCAAACCCTTCGCAATGGTTGGTATCAGTACCAGAGCTAAACACAAATTACAGATCACCCAAAACAAAATAGTCCGCTTTATTCTAAATTTGTCTCCCAGGACCCACATTGATCAGTTGACTCGTAACTCCATTAAACTTCTAAATTCTCAGGACCGTGTTAAACAATTAAGGCTTAACCACGTATTCAACATCTTCAATGATACTGGTGCACCATACCTCAGAAACAACTTCATTAGAACCTCAAGTGCTCATACCCATCGTACCAGATCTAGTAATTTGAATTTCTTTGTGCCCAGAGTCAAAGGTATTGCCAACAAGTCCTACTATAATGCCATCTTAGATTGGAACGAGTTGCCACCTCAAATTCAGTCCATAAGCAGCAGGATGGCATTCAAAAAGGCTGTCAAAAAACACCTGGCTGATAGTGCTCTGAAGCAGGAATCTGCAGAATTTATACGTATGTAGGCTTATGTCCAAATGTCTCTTTTTTTTCTTCTAATATTCCTCCACGTCCACAGCCATTTTTTGTTTTGGGACCCCATTGGAAATAAGCCTGCATACGTAGCCAGGCTTTTATGGGCTATCCTTGCCTTGCAACTTTTGGTGTTGTGGCGTGTATGCCGTTCCAATCTGGGATGGCATTTGGTGGTTTGTGCACATTTTATTATTGTTGTTAAATTTTGATGCTTTGTACTTGATGTCTTACCATTTTTCTGTATTTTTGTATATGTTGCAAAGCTAAATAAAAACTAAACTAAACTAAACTATATAATAACAGCACTAGTCCTAAAAAAAGTTTGTATTGCCCTTTTTGACTGACCCAAAAATCTGAAAAAATAGGGTTGCATTTCCCCCCCCCCCCATAAAAATTGTCTGGCGGGTAAGCATCATTAATGATCTCATACTGTTTACCCTGACTTCTCATATCCATAAGTACCAGACTTGAGTCCTGTTTATCAGGGACAGTCTGTGTAGCTCAGTGGTTAGAGTGCTGGTTCAAGTCCCCGCACAGGCAGGTATGTCCGGAGATTTTACTTTGGTTTATCTGCCTATGCATGTTATGTTTCCATTGTAATTTCATGTTTAAATGTGCTAGTGTGTGATGCATAATTCTTCTTTCCCCTGTATATTGCTATATTAAGACTAACGATTAAGCATCATTGATTTGATCTCGTGCGCTACTTTGTAATGTTTGAATCTTTCTATGTTCCAGTGTATGATAGGTAAGCCTCTTCCCTTGTTTGTATAAAGTTTGCAAAATGTTTTGCCTGTTAATTGTAATTACTACTGCCCAACTTGTGATATATTCCAAAAACAAGCCTGGCAAACCTTATAAATTATTTCATTGTTGTACCTTCATAATATTATTTTGTGGTGAACATTGTATGTTGCAATTTTTTTTTTTAAATGACCAACCGGCCAACTGTGACTCAAGAGATTAAGGGTAATAGAAGCTTGTTTAGACCATGGGAATGGAATTTTCATTATTTAAAAATAAATTCCCTCAAATATTCTCAAATTGTAGATTTTTCTCTTCGTTTTAAAAATATGGGTCCAAAAGGATGAAAATTTGACTTTTTTCCAATTTTGACCAAAATTGGGGATAATTTAGGAGGTCGTTGATATACCAAGATGCTGAAAATGCTACATGTACCCATGTTCGTGGTCTTGTACTGAGTGCAATGCTCAGGTTTTTAATTTTTAAGTGCGATACCTTTTCAAAAGCACCCTTTCTATAAAAAAAAATACCACCCAATGATAAAAATGACACCTTTTTTTGACACTCTTTAGACCTGAGTGCATAGCAAGTCGCAAGTTGCAAAATCTGTCCTCATAATATGTGCCTTCAACCAAGGTGTTTATAAAACCAAAACCATGGAGAGGGAATTGATCATGTAACACATTGTTTTTTGTACCAATTTGATTTGCTGACAAGCTATTCATCAAGTGGTTCCTTTTGTTCAGGACAAAGGGGTTCTGCCATTAAATCAGTAACTGACTAAGTGTATTAATGCTTAACCAGGCAGGCAACTGGCAATAAGTGATCAAAGAAAAGTTTTGTGAAAGCGCCTACTTGTTCTCATACAGCCCACAGGTGTGGTTGTGTAGCCTGATTTCCCATAACAATTTGGCGTGGCTACCAGGTATTATAATAGGTCCATTCAGAGTCTATGATGTATATCACCTTCTATCAATTAAATATTTTGCAGTTTATTTGTTTTATCATGGTTATAGGCCTATTCAATAAAGATCAAATGTCTTTGTTGTTTTTTGTTTTGTTTTTTCATAACTTGAAAAGAGGGAAATCGAATTGTTGATCGAGAGGGGAGGGGAGTGGTAAGAGAAAAAGAAAGAGGGCAGAGAGAGGGGTGAAGGGGAGAGAAAGGAGAGCGGGGGAGTGATAGAGTGTATAGTTCTAAAAGATAATAAGTACAGAGAAAGGAAAAGAAAGGAATGATTAAATAAATATAATAATAATTATTATAGAAACTAAACACATAACAGCATTAGGCAGCCATTGATGCCAAAGCCTTTATGCGTTACGTAATTACAACACCCAGTCAGATGTATTTCACACCTGCCAAACACAAGTCACCCAATTTCGAAAACTAGACGTTGAATGTACACTCTCATGAATATTGATTGGCAACATTTTCCAATATGTCAGCGCTCTAATCGGAAACAATAGATGAATAGATTCTGCAGTCTGTTGCTTTGTTCGGTGACCCCCTTCACCAGGGTACTTGTGCCTGGCCGAAGTTTCGTCAGCGTTATCTCCTAGATTCCAGCTGTTAATGCCTAGATATGCTTGGCATTAAAAAAAAAAAAAAAAACTGTTCTATTTGAGTATATGAAAAGAATAGTTTTAATAATATTCTTTATTTGGAGAAGTTTTCCACAATATTTTAGCAGTTTTGAAAAATCACACCTGTACTAAATAGTGTCCCATTAGGCCAAATTAAAAAAAAGGATTGTCTCAAAGCTCTCCAACTCTGAAAAACTAATGCAAAATGCGGGTTTTTTTTTCAAAGATTTTTTTTTCAAATGTGAAATAACCTTTCAAAGTCCTATTCTACTGTATGAAGTGTTGTATTTAACAATAAAGTGATGCTGCTATTGTATTGAAGTGAAGTAATCTAAGAGCAGGGGTCTGGTCCCGTATTCAGTTGCGTAGTAAGAAAAAAAAATGAATTCCAGAGGTTTTACAAAAATTGTCAAAATGGCATTTCAATCATTTTTTTGAAACTTTTTTTGAAAAAAAAAGGGGAATTTTTTTTTACTAATGCGGGTGAATAAACTAATGGGCCCCAGGAGCTTTGAGATGATCCTTTTTTTTATTTAGCCTTAGAAGGAAAATTTGACCACTTTCCCCAAATTATATGCAGCGGATTCAAACTAAGCTCCTCAAATTTACTAAAATTTCTATCCGATTTTTATATCTTGTGTATGGTTCCCTAACATGCCATATCACCTGTGGAATCCCCTACTAATGGTTCCCTAACATACCATATCACCTATGGATCCGCTACTAATGTATAATGATGCCATGCAGTCAACTACCGTAAAACCCCGTCTACAAGGATATACCTAAGAAACGCCCTCAATAAAAATTGGTTGCTTGTTGTATTTGGAGTTTGAGCAAATATATACTGGCACTGGGTGGCTATGCATTCCATCTAAGTATGTTGTAACACCAATCAATTGTATTGACATAATAACGACTGTTTCAGTATATCAGGATCGTGATAGCTCAATTGATAGAGCGTCAGACTTTGGAACTGAAGACATGCTGAAGAGAGCATGGTCCGGGCACCGGTTCCGTTTTTTCATTCTCGTTTAATTTAAACTTTTGACATGTTCTTTTTATCTTTCTTCAAATCTACCTTTCTACTTTTAATTTTAGGTGCGTTGTTTTTTTTGTTTTTGTTTTTTAGTTTTTTTATAGTTTTTTTTAGTAATTTTGTGGTTTTATAGAAACTAGTAAAAGCATTTATTCTAAATAATAGCGAAACCCACGGTTAGACAGATGTGTTGTAACTACTTGTCTGTCCTCGTCTTTGCAATAAAAACCTATGTTGCACCTTTGTGCCATCCCAATTCTTGAGGTAGGGTGCGTATTAAAATAAAGCACGATTTTGTTTCTACTTGAAATGAAATCAAAATAAATATTGTTCTGTTGCCACAATTGCAGTTTTTTCAATAAAAAAAAATAGATGAGGAATAATAATTATTCCATATTTGAATCTATTGTCCCATCAAGAATAGAGTGTCTTCAAAAACTTCAATCAATTCATCTGACAAAGTAAACTATTCTGGTCATTCAATTTTGTTTCGCTTGCACCTGTTATATCACATGCGTTGGTAGAGAAGGCACACTTCTCTTGTCTTCACCGAAGTAGTGATGTAAACACTAACATGATTAATTACCATAGCTAGCAATGGACATACACTATTTTTTGTTCCACTTGAACCCATACTATAGGCTATTCGCTGTCGCTGTGACGTAATTAATCGGATTAACTACCATAGCAATTGATGAATACAATTTCGATATAGCCCTGCATTTCATCGTTCACGTGGCACCTATGCATTAAACCATAGTTGTCAAAGAAATGCTAATCACTCGCCATGTAAGATTAGTATTTATGAAAAGAGTGGTATTCAATCTATGTTTGGTGACATACGCGGGTGATTAGTGCAATCTGCTTGATGGTAGTTATTGCGATTATTACGTCACTTCGACAGCGAATTGTAGTATAGACGAATCCAACAAGCCAAGTGATGGTCAGAATTTATTCGGCCATTATACGCTGGTGAAGTTGCGTAACTAATCGGATTAATTACCATAGCAATAGGTGAAAACAATTTTGAACATATCGCGCCGCGCTACAAGCAGGTTACACTCATCACCTGTACTGTGTATGTCTGCAATCATAGATTGAATACAATACTGGTCTTTTCAAAGATCTTACAGGTGCAGCATGATATGGTTCAATGAAGAGGTACCGCCTGAACGTATCAGTGTATAACGCGGTATATTCAAAATTGTTTTCACCTATTGCTATGGTAGTTAATCCGATTATTACGTAACTTCGCCAGCGTATTGAATAAAACAGGAGGATGTGAGTTCATAAGGGCAATGTCGGGGATAGGTCACAATCGATGTGGAGAGATGAGAGGTCCGACCAACAGCCATAGCGATTCAACTAATTCCAGCGGACGGTCTGTGGCTAGTAAGGAATCGTCTTTGACCACATGCGCAGATCTGTCTCGTCAGGAAGATATTTAATATCCCGAATTTATAATAGGCCTATGCCTACCAGTTCCATCGTATAACCGATCTGCTAGAGAATATTTGTTACCATGTTTAATAAATTCGTATTTATCGTATAATAAAATGTAGCCAAATGTATATTATGTGTCACACGGTTTTCTGCTGAACCACTAGCAGGCTATGTTACCACATCTATGACAAAGGTGAATTTTGATGATTTTTACGATCGTCCGGATGAGCAAATCACTGAATGGGTCTTTAGTTCCTCCTCTCCTTATCCTGCCAATATTATATGAATCAAAGAAAAATAAAGAAAAAATAAAATTAAACAAAAAAAAAGACAAAGAAAAGAAACAATAAAAGAAAAACAATAGAATAAATTAAACTAAATATGAAAAAAAAATGATCACGAAAGGAGTCTTTAGAAAATGCAAGAAAATATAAATGAAAAGTTTGAACAATATTTTGTTTATAAAAGTTTGTGTGACCGTGATGAGGCTCGAACTCACCATCTTCCGATCTAAAGAACCAAAGTCTTATGCCTTGCCAAGTGAGCTATGCTCGTGAGATGCGAAATAAAGATAAAATAATACATTGTATACCTGCTTGTGTCGGTAAATGATTTGCTCAAATTCCATAATGATATAATATTGTGGAGGCGCTAGCGTGAAATATGCTATCATCACAGTCGCTTCTATTCCTTATAGACGGGTTTCTACGGTAGTCTCTCAAACAGTGAGAAACTTGGTCTTGCCCCAAATAGTTAACATTCAAAATTCTATTTCCCATATATGACATCAAATGAACTTTGTTCTCTTACCACTTGTAACTAAAAAGATCTTTGTTCAAAATGCATATAGATATAGGAGGCTTAGCAAATGTGGTGGCATATGCCACCACATTTGCTGAAGCCTACTTTTTTGACACCCTTTATGTTAAAACTGACTTGATTTATACCTTTTCTTCCATATCCTGCACCGTATTCTTCAAACTGCTCACAAGAAAATGCACAGGTAGATCCTTTACACCATCCTTTGATATCTTCACCTCTTCTCGACAAGTAGGACAAACCAGTGTCTTTACTTGATGCCACACACTGCTCTAAACACTCCCTGCAGAATCTGTGCTGACAGGGAAGAGCTCTAGGATCATGAAATGTATCTAAACAAATGGCACAGTTGAGGAAATTTGACTTGATAGTCTGCACCAGTGGTTTAGCCATGTTTGAAAGGGAATTATGTAGTATGTGGTTCCTGTTGATAATCAGGTCATGCAGTGTGTATCATGAGACTTGTGAGATATGTTGTCCCGGTATTTTGTACAAATAGCCGGGTTCAACAGACAAGAAGCAATGACCTGGAAAATATGATTGATCATTCATACATGTAGGGCACATTAGTATAAAGCACTGGGTGTACACAAACTTTTTATGAGTGAGAGACAGCATCCCTCAAATTAAGATTTTTTTTCCTTGAGATGCAAAATTGGAGTGGGCAAGAGGCACTTTGTGATTGAGGAAGTCTGTGATGATACAGTAGATGTAATGAGTTTTTTTTTTCTTTTGGTTCTACTTACAGTCGAGCATTGGCAGTACAAGGCACTTGTACAGGGGAACATGGCATTGGGCTAGGCAAGAGGCACTTCTTAATTGAGGAAGTCGGTGATGCTTCAGTAGATGTAATGTGGTCTTTCTTTTCTTGTTTCTTACAGTCGAGCATTGGCAGTACAAGGCACCTGTACAGGGGAACATGGCATTGGACTAGGCAAGAGACACTTCTTAATTGAGGAAGTTGGTGATGCTACAGTAGATGTAATGAGACTGGTTAAGAAAGCACTTGATCCACACAATCTTATGAATCCTGGGAAAGTACTGCTACCATGAGAGTAATATCATTGACTGGAGGTGAAAGACACTTGAAGTTAAGGGCTTCTACAGTAAGGCTCGGTTCAAACTTTTTATATTCATCATCAAATATTTGATGCAACAAATATTCATTATTCAATCTATTTCCATTGTGTTGAGGTAAATTTAAACTGGTCACACAACTAAGAAAAAATTTGACTTACTCAAATTTTTGTCCGTCATCCGACGAGACTTTTTCAAGAGTGGTTGACTGGAGCAGGATTTTGGTCATGTGACTTGGATATGACGTCAGAGTCGGATGACAGGTTGGTAGACGGCTGGTAGGTGGTGGCGGCCCCTGTCCTTATTGAGATCCGGGTTATGAGCAGCAATGTATATTTCCATTGTATTTTCAATCATGTTTAACATCTAACACATTTTGTTGGCGTAAAATGAATGATATATTTCCACCAGATGTTCAATGATAAATATAACTCACTTGTCGTCAACAAACATTCATTATACACCAGGCACTAAAAGAAACTCGTCAGTTATATTCATCCTTGCTGTTCAATAACTGATAATTTTGGCTTATTCTGAAATATACATTTTGTTAATCGGATTTTGCTTTCTCATTTGACACCCTGTTCGTGAAAAACGAACAAGAATTGACCAAATATCGCCTCCAAAGCCTCAAACCCCAAAATCAAAAGTTGCATTTTCAACGATTTTCAATGGGAACGCATCGTTGTATTGCACACAAGCACCACGGGCCAATCAATAAAGCACACAGTGTAACAGGCACAATTGAATAGTTAAAATTGCAACTTTTCATTTTGGGGTTTGAGAGTTTGGAAGCGCATATCTTGGTCAATTCTTGTTCAATGTTCACGAACAGGGTGTCAAATGAGAAAGAAAAGTCCAATTAACAAAATGTATATTTCAGAATAATCCAAAATTATCAAGTTATTGAACAGCAAGGATGAATATAACTGATGAGTTTCTTTTTGTGCCTGGTGTAGTGTCTAATCTTTTGTTGAAAGTAACACCATGTTTGATTTCGCAGTGGCTGACTCAAATCTTGTGTGATAACCTAATTCTGCGGGGCGTATACACAAGCGTAGAAGAGCAATTTGTCCATATACGCTGGCAATTAATGTAAACGCAATGATTCAAATCTGCCACTATGAAATTCAATATGCTCTCAATATGACACAACTTAAATTGAAAGAGATTGAATAATGATACTATCTGTTGAATGAATATTCAAAGGCCCTAATTGTAAAGTTTGTGGTTTTAAGAATGTATATTCATTTGTTGAGAAAGAAATGAGACAATTTTATGTGCACAGATGTGTCTGAAACATGAGCTCAGAACCCCACGAGCTCAGAACGTGAATGACAGAACCTTAATATTCCACACATGGAGTGTGAATTTCAAATGAGGTTACCTGAATTGGTGATTCAATTTGAAATCCACACTCCCTGTGTGGAAGATTAACATCATATCTTCTGTAGAGGGCGTATGACTTTTAATTGGAATAGCTAGTAACTGCAGTAAGATAACGCTTTTAATGTATTTTCCAGTGCTTGAAATAAGGCAGAGCCTTATACCAAAGGTCAATGAAAATCAGACTAAAGATACTACCCTACTAACCCAGGAGCTTGTGAAATTTTAGACCAAAGTCAGTAAGATACACTCAATGTAGACTTTTCCATAAACCCATGGCGTTACTCGTCGAGTTATAAAGTGTGATGTGGACCAGTGTTTTATTAAACACAAATCGGGCCTATGAAAATTTACAAGGGCCCATAGATGTCAAAGGTCCCTGACTTGAATATTTTGGTTTATTTCAAGCACTGGTAATTATTATTGAAATGGTTGTGATTGAATGTGGCCAGTACTGACAGCATATGACCAGTACTGACCACAGCATATGATTAGTACTGACCACAGCATAATATGTTGTGAAGTGTGCTTAGGCCAGCGAGTTTGGTGTAGCGCACTATAAATCATCTAAATTGATTTGAGTTGTTTTGCTCTCTCAGACCAGTTCATTCAATTGAATGAACACAGCTTTCAATAGCTGTATTTGATCTAACCATGATATTTTGCGTATTTCAATCTACAATATGAACGCACAACCTTAGATACAATACTAACCAATCACAAATGTGTTGGTATGGTTGATTCAGTGTATGCAAAAAATTGTCACGCTATGTCAGGCTGTTAATTCAACTGAAATTTCCACTATAATATCAAAAATGCATTGAAGAAAACCTTGGGTGGTACTCAGTTCAAATGACCATACAGAAATGTACCTCAAGCATCTGTCCCATTTTCGGCCATAGTCAAAATTTTTTTTTAATTTTTAATAATTTTACACAATCAGATGTGCTCTGTTCATTGAGGTATATTCCCTCGCTATGGACTCATGATGCACTAGATAGCAAATGAGTACACAAAATTGAAATGGGAGAATTGCATTATGGGAAGTGTAAGATCATCTCTGAAGAGTAATGGGCTGTTCCATTTAAAATCTGCACTACCCCTGGGGAAGATTTTGGAGGGAGTATGTTTTTCAAATGTAGTTGATCAGGGTTAATCATTTTAATCAAGTTACCCAATTGTCTATTGTATTCAAAACTCATACTCCCTCTGTGGAAGACTTTAGCTAGATCTAACACAGGGGTAGTGTGGATTTTAAATGGAACAGCCCAATAATGTTGAAACTTGACAACTCAAGTAATTTTATCATTAATTTAGTATAGATTATTTTTGATTGAAGTGTTGCTAGTAGTCAGTGTCTACAACTCAATTTCAGAAATTGAAGGGGTGGTAATAAAATAAGAAATCTGTGTGCCAGAAAAGATTGAGATATGGTAAAGTTACCATGCAGGAGCTTAGAGAATTGGCAGTTAGTACCCAGAAATAGGCTGCTTTTCCACACATTTTGCAGATTTGACAGGGACTACCCCCTCTGTACCTTCAATCAAAGAAAATAATAGTTGGCACATCTTGACAATATGTTGGAACTCTTAATACTCTGCGTGCTAGCCATAAGCTTCAACATAAAAAGCCCAAGTTCTGAGATATTTTGTCGAGATATCAAAAGCTATCTTAAGAACCACTGAACCAATACTATGCTTGTTTGTACTCATTTTAATGCATTTTTCATGCTGATTCCAAATATGGTCATGAAAATTTACAATTATGAAATTTTTGAATTTTTAAATTTTTTTTGGAAACTTGTCGTCGAAGGGGTGGCAGTTTACATTTTAGTATTCCATAGTGTGCCAATGCTATTTTCCTTGATACTGGATCTGCCCCTAATATCCATGCATGTAATTTTAATGTAATGTAATTTTAATAGACGAATTGTAACTTAAACAACATGTAATGGTGAGAATCCGAATGGTTCTGATTTTTATCTCTCTTGTATTATAGTGTCAGTTGCCTGAGCTTTACTTATATTTGTGCCCATCCACCACAAACTGGTCGTGAAGTCTGCATTTTCCATTTTGAGATACAGTCAAAAACAGTATATGGATTTCTATGTAAAATATATTAAGAATTTGACGTTTGATGAACCATAACTTCACTTCCAGATGTCCGATGAAGCTGGTTGAGGTGTCATTTTTAAGCTGAAAGTGCATTCTTTCAAAATCTGTAATAAACAGAAAATGATCTAGAGCCGACTTTACTACCATTTCGTGGTGGATGGTCACATGTTATGAGGCATGTATTCTCTGTGATCCTCACATTTATTATTTAATGTCTCACCCTGGGTTTGGTTTAAAGTACATGCATTTACTCAATGAATAGCAGCAAAATAGAGGTGGCTGTGTTTTGTGTTTTAGAATTTCCAGCTTATTTTGGTTTGTTTGCTACCCCTTTTTGTAAGAGCTTGTAATCTGTGTAAATTTTACTTTAGAATCTTTTTATATCAGATGTACTTCCTAAAAGCATACAACTTGAGACCTGTTTGCACAAAATGAGAGCAAAGTTGCTTGGTACTAAACCAGAATTATTATTACCATGGAAGCTCTGGCATATGCTGTACATGTTCTGACAGCATATTTCTTGAGCTGAATATATATATTCCATCCCCGAGGGATGAGTGATTGTTTTTTTTGCCAATGTGGTATCATGGCACTTTTTGTTGCATTTGGAAAAAGCGCTGTGTCATTGGTCAAATACTAATTGCTTGTCGTTCAATAATGGAATATTAATTCAGTTTTATTGTTTGAAATCTGATGCTTGTATTGATTGTGATTTGTAGAATGGTGCTTAGTAATTAAGAATATTGTAAAAATTACGCCCTGATTAAAACTGATTTGTAGAACTATTGATAACATATTCCTATCAGTAGACAAGGTAGAGCTGGATTGCATGCTTTCTCAACTGTTGCTCCTCCTGTGTGGAATTCAATGTCATCAAATAATGTTCATCATGCAACTGCATTTAGATAATTCAAAAAAATATTTATGACTCATTTATGTCCTACTATGTAGACAGTTATTAGGAAATATATGAGTGTTAAGTAGTTTTTTAATTGTCTACTTTAACTTTCTTGTACATCATCAGTTGTGCAACATTTGCAGGCACTTGGTAACCTATGTAAATCTTCACAGGCCCAAATCAAAATGTAAAATGTTACAATGGTCCACATTTTGCGACACTTTGTAAGATGTAATGCCAGGAATTGATTTTGAAGTTAGCAATGAGTCCATCTTGGTGACAAAATTTCATGGGCCCCAAGGGCCGAAGGGATTTTAGCCTGAGGGCCTGTCTTATTTTGAGCACCGTTTGTGGGTGAATTTGCTGAAACTACCGTTTAAGTTTTTTTGGTTTTTTTTGGCTTTGGAGTGTCCCTGGACCTAGACCTAAATGCTAGGATCATTTATGGTTGATTTAAAAAAATATTTATATATATATATATTGTAGGCCTATGGAATTTCAAAATGCATTGAATTTGTATGCATTTTGAAATCATTAATAGAGTATGACATGAGTACAAATTTATTCAAAACACATAGGCCTACAAAGTTTTATTTTTTTAATTCAACCATGAATGATCCTAACATTTAGGTCTAGGTCCAGGGACACTCCAAAAGTAAAAAAATAAATAACTTAAGAATAAAAAAATAAGAAAAAAAATGTTTTTTTTTTTTTTAATTGAGTATAGTGGGACTATACTCGGCGTCAATCTGGTATTAGTGTTGATGTTGAAAATCATGTTTTGGTTATTAGGGACTATCAATGGCTTGACAGGTCCTTTGTTGTCTCGGTAGCCTCCCAGCAAACATTTTACAGGAAACATTTGAATGTTGGGTTATGTAAAGGTTATATAAAGGGTATAAAATATTTAATAACATTCAAAAACATTTTTGAAAACTTGCTGCAGAACATTCTACTATAATTATATTGTTAGTATTTTGCAAAAATGTTTGCCAAAAAATGTTTAACAATAACATTTTGACAACATTTTTAAATGTTGTTGTATTGTTTTTTCATATAAAAATTTTTTTAACGCTTTCATGACCGTTATAGTAACCTGACATTCAAATGTTATTAACGGAGTCTTTCGTGATCCTAGCATCCTCTTTTTATGACATTTTTCAGTAGATATCCAACGAAAAAAGCTTATTCCTAAAATTTCAGTTGAATCTGATTTTGTGTTTGCGAGTTATGCATGATTATGTGTATTACACTGCTCCATAGACCAGTGTTGTAATTTCGTTATGGCGTAAGCAGAACGTAATTCAAATTTGATGATATTTTTGCTCATTGAATTAATCTGCAAGAAATTTTGTGTGCATAAACATTATTTAGCTAGAGGTATAAAAATTGCAACTTTCTTTGAGAAAAGTGGGGGTGAATGGGTGATGAGGCTGTGGATCATGAAATGCCCTTTCAAAAGGTTTATACCAATACCAAAGCATGTTTAGAACATTAAAAAAATATTTTTGTGTTTGCTGGGCTGCAAGTATGGCATGTACCAATGCTGAAACCATTGGTGTTGATGTAGAAAATTGCTTCATGCTTCAAGCATGTAAAATTAAATGAGTGCACCGTCATTATGCATATTTTCAAATGTTTGTAATAAATATAAATGAAATTATTTAATCAATGAAATTGCACAGATTAAGGTATTTGATACGTAGGTAAATTGTAACTAATCACTGCATCATACTGAAATATAAAATATGCAATCATTCACTCAAAAAAACCGTATATAAATGTTGTAAAACAGCAAAGCTATAGGAAATTGTTTGAAGGGGCAATGTAAATATTTATGCTATGTATTTTATGCTATATATTTTGTATATTATTATAGAGTGTTTACCTTAATAAATAATGAAGAAAAAGAAAGGGCATAAAAGCAATATTGAATGTTTGAATTTTAATCAGTTCTGGGAGCAGTTAGAGATTTAATTGGAAATGAAAATCTAAAAAATACAGTCAGACACATAGACAGGGGATGTGGGTGATATAAATTGGCAAACCGTCTCCTTTGTCTGTAAAAAATAGCAAAATTAGGGCAATAATGTCATAATTTTAGATATACCCCAAATCATGAACTTCCTATGAATTTTGTCTGAAATAATAGCTTCCAAAAATAAATTGGTATAATCCATATACTTTCCTCGAGTCAGTAAAGTAAAATCAAATTTTGAGATTTTCTCAAAAACTGTTAATTTTTGCAGGAATCTGTTATGCTATACTACTATGATCAGCTCTTAATAGGCGGGAATTATTCGGTTTTTGTTACTGCGCGAGTCAATAAAGTTCCAACTAACGCACGCGTAAATCCACAAAAGCACAGGTCTTCACGCAAAGCGCAGTTCGCGTAACTGCTGCGCCCAGCTGTGTGTACGCCGTTCTATATCAATCCACGATGTTATGAGTCCCCGCCTATTAAGAGCTGATCAGAGTATAGTTGGATTCCTTGCATTATTTCCTTTCTGAAAATGTATACTTTTATATACTTCTCATCATTACATTTAGAGATACAATAAAAAACAATATCTAAATTACTGACTCGAGAAAGGTATACAGACTAGAGGTAAAGGTCTGCTTTTGGCTATAGAATGACAATTTCTCTTGAAAAGATCTGCATTTGGAAAATCAGCATCCCCACAAAAAAAATCCTGGCTGAAATGGTTGTTTTCAACAAAAATTTTGGAATGTACATGCCTTCTCGTACATTTTACCCCGGAATTGTACCCTCAAATTTTTTTGACCCCCTACTAAGGACTGAATATTTTTTGATCCCCCCTTTTTAGCACCCAAAATTTCGTTAATAGGCCTAGGCCTATACGTTTTAATTTACTATTTGGTGTTTTTATGAGTGTGGGTCTCTACTCGAATTTTTTTTTTTTTTTTTTAAGTTATTTATTTTTTCAGTTTTGGAGTGTCTCTTGACTGGAGCTAAATGCTAGGAAGATTGTTTGTATTTTTAATATGCAAAGTGATAATTATTTCAGGGGGGGGGGCAAAATCAACAAAAAATTGCCTGGGAATCACCAATGGTTGTCGGATTCTTTTTTAAATGGCGACCATCTTGAAAATAAAAAATAAAAAGCCCTCTCCTCCTTTTTTTTTTTTTTTTTTGAAAACCCGGCCGTGAAACTTTTCTTTTTGGCCTACGCGCGAGTATGATCCACACCTGTTGGTTTGGTACCGTGAAGGACTATACATTTTAAGCCGCTGGTAACCAGTATTTCAAAAAAGGGTGTAGCTTTGACTGATATGATGGAATTAAATTTCGCAATATTTTGCAGCGATAATGGTTGTCGATTTGCTGAGGTATCTGGCAATTGTCCCACCATCTTTGGTTTCCCACAAATTTATAATGTCTTCTTCATTGTTGCGTAATTATTGCATTGCTATGCTCCGCTTGTATTATATATTTTGTATTGTACCGTGGTTTTATATGCAATAAAAGATATGAATTTGTAAATATCGGAGCAGTTTTCAGGTTGTGACCCCTGTGGAGTCCAAATTGTGACCTTCGTGAGAAGTTTTGCTCCAATGTGCATGTGGGATCAGGGAACCTCTATTATTATCGGGAATTGCCTGTCACACATGATCGCACACAAGGTCGTAGGCAATTGGTGGGACCTCACCTGCCCAGAACATATTGACCCAGGTCAGCATACCGCCATATCCTTCCCGACATGCTTAGTAGCCAAGTCCGTAGAAGAGTGGATCCACACACTATGTACACAAATATACATTTGGCCACATTTTATTATACTGATTAATCTGAATTTATTAAACATGGTAACAAATATTCTCTAGCAAATCGGTTATACGGTGGAACTGGTAGGCATATTATAAATTCAGGATATTAAATATCTTCCTGACCAGCCAGATCTGCGCATGGTCAAACACGAGGATAGACGAGTATCAGACCGACGCAAACTGGCTTATAGTCTCCACATCAGCCAGTTTGGTTCCGCCCCTCCACAGGGAGCGTAACCTGTGTAGGAGACTCGGTCGTACCTGGTGGGACCTCATCTCTCCCCATCGATTGAAAAATTGTGATCTATAATTAATCCCCGACATTGCTCTTATGAACTGACATCCACCTGGTGGGATGCTGGCCACCCTGATATTTAAAATTTGTAGGCCTTTTTTGTACTTTTTAGCCCATTTTTTACCATTTTCATCCAAGTTCCTCCCCCCCCCCCAAAAGTTGCCATGACCCCCATTGCCCCCATCTAAAAAGTCCAGGCTATCCCAGCAAACACAAAACGTTTCCAAAACGTTTTGAATTGGTTTTTATTTGGTTTTGGTTTTTTAAAACGTTAAATACACGTTTCCAAAACGTTTTGATAAACATCGAGTTATCTGATGGCAGAATAGTTCGACCAAAACGTTATAAAAACGTTCTAATAACGTAGACCCATTGTAGACAAAATACTCACGAAAAAAGCAAATAAAATCACAATGTTCATAGATCGTTCCATTCGACTGGATTTCCACTATATAACCAATTAGCTGGATATTAAATAATTATTTAATATTTATTATAATAAGTAGGCTATCGAATCAACAAGAGACTTGCATTTTATTTTTCTGTAATTTATTTAGGCCTACTGTACGTTATTTGCATGAATGATGACAGATATGAATAAAAAACGTAAGCAAATTAAAGTAAAAAGTACCGGTAAATTTACATTGCTTTATTTTATAAATCAACTTTCAAAAGATGTAACCATGGTAACGCACGGTCTCGATTTCAGTAAAATAATGAACCGGCGAAAGTTAGTCTCGGTCCCAGACGGCTTGTGCTCCTCGTTATTCAAGGAGCACAAGCCGGTTGGGACTAAGACTACCCACCGTTAGTGCGGTTTGTGTGTTTCAAATACTAGTAACAAATTGTAACCGTTTTGACCATGCATCAACGGATATATCTGTGAATCTCAATTGCTGACTGTTTACGGTGGAATTTAATAGGCCTAGCTAACCTTTAATCATGTTTATAGATCAAAAGATAAACGTGTATAGGCCTTTGATTTTGTAGACAAGTTGCAGCTATGTTTTGGGCGAAACATTTGCGTTTTAATGGAATTACTGACATATGATTTTAGTCTGCACTGATGGCGAGCAATGGTGACTACTACACAGTACAATAGTACTAGTATCCTTGATCTCAGTGACCTTATACTTGACTAGCCTATACGTGGTTACTGCTCAACTACTATATATTAGCTGTTCAAATTTGATTCTGGTGTGGAGAAAGCGATACAATTCTACATGTATTTTTGTTGTATTTAATGATAAGTGTTCCAGCTCCAAGAGTAAAGTATAACAGCATTAGGTCTACTCATTTAGGTAAGTTTTCATTTTCAGTTTTAATTGAGGCCCTTTTATTTCTTAATTCTGTAAATTTTAATAGCATGACATGGTATAAATGTGCCATTTGTTTCTGATTATAATCAATATAATATTCACGCTAGTTGCCCATTGCAAGTCTCTTGTTGGTTTATATACAAAAAAAAAGTATCCTTACACTTGGAAGAAAAATAGATAGCGCATCTATTAAATAAATAAATTTACCCAAATATGGTTTAGTTTTAATTCACATGTTCAGTTCAGTTCAGTGAGTTGTAGAATTGATTTTTTCCAAGTGTAAGGATACTTTTATGATTTTAGCGCAGAATACATTTACATTAATGTATTTTAATATCACATTTAATATCCTAGCTAAGGTTGGCTTTCATATTTTGGTTATCCGAATCATGCTGCCAGCTGCCGGCAAGAATAATCGATGCAACAGGACTGGACTGATGGGACGCTGAACATGTCTTGATGTCGAAGACATTGGGGACATGGAGTTATACATTATCTCATGGTGTACATCTTTTACTTTCATGGTTAATGTATTTCTTCATGGTTTCATGTCTTATATACTACACAAGAGATCAAGTGTTAACGTCATAACCATGATAACTTGGACTACCAAAGTGATGCGGTTTATTAGCATTTGGAAAAGCGGTCTGATAACGTTTTCAAAGCGTGTCATGCAAACGTTATTGAAACGATTTAGAACTACGTTTTAAAAACGCAATATTGAAACGGTTTTTAAACAAAAGTGAAACGTAATATTACGCGTGAAAAACGTAATCAAACGCGTTTCATGCAAACGTTATTGAAACGTATTCAAAACTCCACACATTTACGTTTTTAAAACGCAATATTGAAACGTTTCTTAAACCAAAGTGAAACGATTTTTAACGTTTAAAAACGTATTTTGGCTAGCTGGGATTCCAATCATTGGCATAAGAGCCTTCATTGGCATACCCAAGGAGGAAAAGGGGTGAGCTGGCCTCCTGTGAGAAGTCTTGCCCCTCCCCTACTGACTCCACTGGCATGAGGTACCCATTTCGTGACCACCATGCAGACATTAGTTAATATTCCATGACTATCCCGTCTCAATTCGCAAACACAATATTAAAACGATTCAAATTCAGCTATCAGTATATTTTAATATTGCTGTCTATATTCAGTCACTATGTACCGTTTTATAGCACTTGCTTTTATAAGAGACTGAATTGAAGGTATTTTTCATTGGTGTATATTTATTACAGAAAGTCATGCACATAATGTGACTGGACACTACGAATGAGCCGTAAAGTCGGCAAATTGTATTCTGAGTAACAGTGTAAAATCTGTGTGAAGGTAGTATTCATAGATACCTCAATTTGGTGCGACAAGTATCTCATCAAACACTGTTTAAACCAATCAATAATCCTATTGTTGAAGAGGATAATAAGCTTCTACCTAAGCATTGTATTTTGTCTAGGTATGTATAACCATTAATTAACAATGAGAGGACATTCCTGAGCCTCGTTGACTTGGGGCTGATTTGAAATAACCGCCAATTATGACCGTTTGATATTTATTACCAGAAATGTGAAAAAAGAGACACATGTAGAACTGAAAAAGGTTCAATTTGTTGAAGGAACATAGTTCAACAAACCATAACCCGATTCTGGACGTCAAATGATATACCATTTTAAAGCTTATGATATATATTTTCTAAACACGAAATAAAACAAAATTGACCGGGGCCGACTTTACGTCTGATTCGTGGTGTCCAGTCACATATAGGCAATTTGAGGTGACTTTGGGAGCGCAAGCTGCCTGGGGGTAAAAGCAGGGGCAGCAAAAAGGAAGGGTGGCAGAAGGAGAATTATTAAAGAATCGCCTATTATCCTTTCTCTTTTGCAAACCATCCAAAAATATTGGGTCAACCTTTTGGGCTGTTGATGTAGGGGCACTGCAGCACGACTGAAAATGGGGGATGAAAGTGAAGTGCAAGCCCCAAGGTGTGGGGCCCAGGGGCGGGGTCTCACTAAAGATCTTTTCATGCTTCACTATATACATCTGCGGTGCATTACCGATATGCAACCTTGATCCAGTTCACTCCGGCTAAAGTCATATTTTTTCAAAATTGAGTTATTATCAGATTTATATGAAGTTACATATTCCCTTTCTATCAGTCCAAACCCCATGTTAATAACCAATTTGGTTGCGAACTTACTTGTATTTTTCAACATGTTCATAGTCTAACCTTTTTGGGCTGTTGATGAATGGAGCGGCAAAATTCAACTTCTCTCCAGCATCCCCCAGGTAGGAGCGGCCTAGGTATGCCACTGAAAGTGGAGGATGAAAGTTGAAGTTGAAGCGCAAGCCCAAAGATGTGGGGTCCAGGGGCGGGGTTTGACTTAAGGTCTGTTCATGCTTCACTACATTTGTGGTGCGTTACCGATATGCAACCTGATCCAATTCACTCTGGCTAAAGTCATATTTGTTCAAAATTGAACTATTATCAGGTTTATATGAAGTTACAAATTCCCTTTCTATCAGTCCAAACCCCATGTTAATAACCAATTTGGTTGCGAACTTACAATATTTTTCAACATCTTCATAGTCTATGACTAACTATTGTAAGCCTAACCAATTTCTGGCTATATCTCAGTTTCGCTTTTATCGACATTAGCCTGAGTGGACTAAATCTGGTCAATCAAATCGATCATTTTCTTCCGTAACTCAACGCAATGCACTGAAAATCCTGTTAAAATGAATTTAAATTTATTGCAATATGTAATATTTTGGAAAGAGACTGCAATACAGGTAACAAACGCAAGTCATCGCAATGCAGATGCAGTGAAGCTAGAACGGACCTTTAGGTTTCTCTTTTGTACTGGTCCTCTGGGCCAGTGAGATTGAAGATACTGGACCAAATTTACTGGCCCAGCTTTCTTAGGGGTGGGGTATGAACGTTTGGACAGTATTTATTGTGGGACATTAGAGCACATCAGACATATCGAATTGCATTCTGAATACGAAGAATGTCTTTCTGATATCAAATAATTTAGATTTTTGAAATTCGCAATGAAATACACATTTTATGGCAAATCATTAAAAATTGATATTTTTGATATTTAACAGTACTCAAAGTAAACTTTATAATTCTGATGATTTATACTTGAAGTGTATGTAGGTGGGATGAAAAAGTCGACGATCAATTGAAAATTTTGACCTTTCATTATTGAAAATATGGATTTTTTTTTCCCAAAACACAAAAAAATTAGGCCTTTTTGGGAAAAAAATCCATATCTTCAATATGAAAGGTCAAAATTTTCAACTGATCGTCGGCTTTTCCTTCCAGCTACATACACTTTAAGAATATATCATTAGATTTATAAAATTTACTTTGAGGACTGTTATATATCAAAAATGTGAAAAATATCAAATTTTAATAATTTGTCATAAAATTTGTATTATATCGTGAATTTCAAGAAATGAAAATTATTTGATATCAGAAAGACATTCTGTGTATTAAGAATGCAATTCGATTTGTCTGATGTGCTCTCATGTCCCACAAAAAATACTGTCGAAACGCTTAAAACGCTCATTCCAGATCCCTTAATATTTTCTACTGCAAATTAAAAAAAAGTGACAGACAACCAAGTAATTCCATTTCCCATTTTGGGAGATATCTAGCATTTTAATCATGATGTGCCATAGCCAATAGGATCAGTGACATAGCTAGGGGTCGTGGCGCCTGGGGTAAAGGATACAGAATGGCACCCTTTCACCAATTCCATGCACAGCAATTTGTACAATTACTACAAATTTGGTTATGATCAAGTTAAATTTCGGTCTCAATATGGTCTTTCAAATGACTATTAGTATTGAAATGTGTGCGAAGTGCACAAAAATTTTGACTTTCACCACTGAGGGCAGGATTGGTGTTGAGGGCACTGAATTGGTTGATTAATTTGGCACCTCCCTCTCCCAGATGGCATCCAGGGCACATGCCCTCCCTTGCCCCCTAGCTACGCCACTGGCCTGCAGAATTAACAAGAAAATGTTTCATTTTTAATAATATTTGTGTCAGGTCGTTCGATGTAGTCATGCAACACAAATTTACCATGAAATTGTCCATGAAAAAAGCCCATCCTTGCTAATTGTCACTCTGTGGGAAACATACACACAGCGGAAAGTACAATCACCGTATACAACACAAGAATAAGAACAGATAAACGAAAAATCAGAAAATAAAAGATATAAATTACACAGCAGTATACCAGAAAGTCCCAAACACCCTGGAAGGTGACCGGATATATTTGGAAAAATCAAATTCTTTAAAACTTGTGTATAACATAAACTGTTGTCCCAAGCATTCATGCAAAAAGATCATGTAACTTTTCATTGTAAATGCGACTAATTCTTCATGGAATTACTGACATTTAATACAGCTTAAAACTGGTAGTCTACAGTGTTTTTATCATAATACTAATCATGGCGTGTCCGTCCGTCCGTCCCTCCCTCTGTCCGCACGCTAACGCTTGCTCGCGGTGCGTATCGCGTGCGTGCAGTGCGCTATCATGTAGTGCGCGGAGTACCGATGGGCGCAGTGCGAGCATCGGAAAGCATTACAGTGTGGTTAATCGTGCAGGTGCATCTCATCGGATTCCAAAACGGCACATGGCAAAGTAGTTTAAAAGGTCAGGGCAAGTAGGCCTATATGGGTAACAGGTGTTGGGTATAAATTAGAGATAGTCACAAAAACCACCCAACCCGAGAACCGCGAAATCTAGTTAATGATAATCATCATGATTATGTAAAAAATTGATATGAAATGAAAGATCCTATTTTTCTCATTTACTGAAATTAGCCTAGTTCCAAGTCAGTATTTCCGAAGATATCATCAAAAAACTGCTGAATTAGTCAAAAATATGGTATACCATATTTGAGACTAATTCGACAGTTTTTGGATGATTTCTTCGGAAATATACAGATTTGGAATGCCTAATTTCAATATGTTAATGAGAAAAATATGACCTTTCACCTGATACCAAAATCTGCATTTTGATAGGGTAAAGTTGGGGATGAGGCTGTCAATCAGGTCACCCACCTTTAAAGCCTTAATGTACGATTTCCGTCCAATTTTAATGTTGTTTTTCTTTATTCAAAATATTGAAATAATAATAGTAATAACTGACACAACGCATTGCCAATAATTATAGGCGCTAGAAAGAATTTCATGAAATAGCAAATTTTGCTGTTTTTACCTCATTTGGTTTAGCTCAAAATTAACTGGGGGCATATCTGATAGTGAAAACTAACATTTTGTGGAAAACAAAAATTCTTATGTTTTATTAAAATCGCACAATAGCTTCAAGGTATGATCAAAGTACTTTTTTCAACAACTCTTCCTATACCTTTGTACAGGAGCCAAGCGTTGTTAATCTGTGATGAATCCACACATTTCTAGTAGCGTATACGCGAAAGCAAGGTTACGCATGAGCGCATAAAATTGTCATACCTGGAACTTATGCGTAAACACTTTCTTAATCTGTTATTAAAGTAACAGCTAAATATTAACTCTTTATTCTTAAGTTTTATTGCTGATTATCAACAGAGAAATCATCGACCTTCTTGTAAGGTTGTGTGGCAATGACAAACGGATATTCCGAATGAAAGAATCATGTGAATTAGACGATATTTAGCTTGTTTTCGTTGTTGAAAGGGATTCAATCATGGTTCACCATTTTTCATCACCGATTAACAACTCGCGTCCGGCGCGTCTGCATGGTTTACTTCGTAAAGTAAACCACGCAGACGACGCAGACGCATCGTTGTTTATCGGTGGAACAACAGTGAAACATGATTGAATCCCTAAATCACTACATAATACATTTTTGAGCATAATTACTGGTAGGCCTACCTGTCTACATTCTGATTGCCACAGATGCCACTATACCATTTTAAAGCTTAAAATTCAAAGTAAGGGACCATTCACAAACACTTGTTAAGGGGGCCTGATGCAAAAAGTGGGGCCCTGAAATTTTTTGACCCTCCTAAGGGAGGGGAGGGGCCTGAAAAAAATGACCACAATTTTCCTGGGAGAATTGAGTTTATATGCTTTTCTATTGGGTTGACCGAATTTTCATGTCAAAAAGGGGGGCACTGAAATTTTTGAGATCTCAAAAGGGGGGCCCGAAAAATTTTTGCGATGAAATTGTTTTGCATCAGGCCCCCCTAACAAGTGTTTGTGAACAGTCCCTAAAGTACCAAATATGTAAACGTTCATGAAAGTTCATCTGTGTTGGTATATCCAATGATTAAAGTTTAAATCTTTTGATCCAAACACAAGAAAGTTATTCCTACGTACCTCTCGGAATTTTCAGTCTCAGTCTAACTGATGAAAGATAGAATAACCATCTGAAAATTCTGAGCGGTAGGAATAACTTTCTTGTGTTTGGATTACCAAATATAGGCCCTAGTACAAAATCTGGTCCATGGTGGCCAAAGGCGGCAAATTTGAAACCGAGATAAAGGTAAAAATATGGAATAAAATACATAAGAAAATAGACATCAAAAAACTGCATGAACTTTAGAACCAAGTATGCTAGACCTTTGGTGTTTTCAGCAGTAGCGTAGCCAGCGGGAGGCAGGGGGCAGAGTGCCGCCCCAAAAAAAAAAAAAAATGAAAGAAAAAGTGCCCAAAAAAAAAAAAAATGAAAGAGAAAATCAGGAGGGCAAAGGAAAAGAAAAAGGGCAAGGAGCCCTTTTCTAGCAAAATTCAGGGCCAAAATAGTGTAAAATACATAATTTGTCCCTTCTGCTAGCACATTGTAACAATAAAGCCCTTTTTAGCCGGATAATGGGCTAAAATAGTGTAAAATACCTTCTTTTTTTTTTGCGCTACGTGCGCACATCATCCCAATTTCGGGAAGCTCAAAGACATACAGTCTCTATGTATTGTATGATGCAACTGCAATTTTTTTTTTTTTTTCCTCAAAATTTTATTTTGCCCCCCCGATTAAGAAAGCTGGCTACGCCCCTGGTTTTCAGCCTATTGTATGTATAATGTAATAATTACAGTAACTCATTTTCAAAAATGCATCCGTTGGCCTCCATGGACCAGATCGTGTCACATAATGACGATTAAAAATGAATGTTTATCAGGTTATCATGCACTTCCCCTGTTTTGGACATGTGATTTACAAATAAAGCATTCAAGCCAGGCATTCAAGTGATTAAAGTTCTTAATGAAAAGTTCACCTTCCCCCATCTATTGATTATCATACATTATTTGTTAAGTTGTTGGATTACTAGTTTGTAATCTTGCAAATAAAAGAACGACCACCATCAGTGCACCATCTGTCATCCCATTTGCTATTATAAAAATCACTCCAGTGAAATACACGCATCTCTGCACAGTTTTGGTTGCCATGGAAATTGTTGGGCTCTCCCCCAAACCATTTAGTGTAGTCAACAGGGCTCCCGTCTGTCCACACCCAATTGCCTTCTGTAGTCTCATCAGTGAAACCAATCCAAACCTGCATTAAAACCAAAATTGACAAAGAAAAACAAAGACCTTTCAATTTAACAGTTTGAGTGATTTGCTGGATCAAAATACACATATTTTCAGATTTGGGTATTTAGGGGCCGGTCGCTATTTATGCCGGGGGAATGGAGGATTTCAATTTTGTTGACGAAAAATTTTGTGTTCCCCTTCGCAATCCTCCATTCCCCCTGGTGTAAATAATGACCGTTCCCTTAGAACATGACTGTGAAACGTGCTAAATGGCAAACTTGAAATGGGACAAATAGTGCTAAAACCAGTGAACCAAATCCAATGAAAAATTCACACAAGGTAAAAAAAATAAACAGGCTCATCATTTCTGTAAGTGAATTTCCTATTATCTTAATAATTTGAGGATTGCATTACTTTTAGAACCTCCCAAATGGACATCTTTATTGGAACACCCTGTACACCATGTACCAATCACAGTGATGTGGGCCAAATTACTGGTTATCATAAGAGTATGCACAAATAGCTGACAAATCTACCAAAATTCAGGCCTATTACAAAATAACTGTTTTGAAATGATGTGCAGAAAAAATGATCGACTTTCATGCAATTACGTATCGACAAGTGAGTCCTAAGAGCGGATTGTCAAACAGCTTACAAATCACATGATGGGGTCAGTAAAAATTTAAAATGTGAAAAAAAAATTACAAATGTTGATCTAATATGTTCAAAACAGATGTATAATGATCTTATGATATGAAATTGATTAATCTTTTCAAACCTGCTTTAACATTTCCTGAAAATGTTTATTTCCTTATTTCCAAGCAAAATCTCCTGAAATAGGAAATTTCCTGAAAATTTACATCCCATATCCCAATATACACCTAAATGGAATCAGCCAAATTTGTTTTGTTTACATGTCATCAGATCAATTTCGATATAACATTAAGGGATCAAATAGCAACATTTGCACAGTATTTTTGTGGGACATGAGAGCACATCACACATCAAATTGCATTCTGAATATGAGGAATGTCCTTCTGATATCAAATAAATTTGTGAAATTCACAATATAATACAAATTTTATGGCAAATTATTTAAAATTGATATCTTTGAAGTAAACTTTATGAATAATGATATGTACTTAAATTAGGTCTTTTGGGGAAAAATGTATATCTTCAATACAAAAGGTCAAAATTTTCAAGTGATAGATGGCTTTTCCTCCTAGCTACATTGTCTTACGCCCTGCTAGGGTGAAGCATAGGCCGCCTCTTTCATTACATATCATTAGATTTATAAAGTTTAATTCAAAGACTGTTTTATATCAAAAATATCAATAATAATAAAATTATTTGATATCAGAAGGACATCCTCTTAGGCCTCAAACAAAAAACCTGACCGACCCTAAAATTCATAATACGCAAACATAATGACTTAAATAATTCTGACCAGTCGACATATGTCATCAGACAGATAGCATCATAATAATTATAAATGAGGACAACATACAAGTTCCTTCCCAGGCCGGATTTACCTTTTTGGTGGCTCTGGGCCAGGCCAAAATTTGAAGGCCCCAAACACACCGTGAGGAAGGCATATGTGCACTAAAGTGGCCAAGTTTTTAGATTCTACTAGGACATTTTAGTCCAAATTGAAGCTGAATTTTGCTATATAACAGCGGCATAAAATTGTGCAATTCTTGAACCCTATTTTGGACAAAAACATGGTGTTTTACGGCTAAAATAGAAGATTCACACTGCACAGGGCAATCCGGCCCTGCAACGGTGTAAGGGAAGATTCAGAGTAGCGACAAGAAGCATACTTTTTTTAAATAATTTGTTGAGGGTTCATGGCACTTTCAAAACAGGGAAAAAAGCTTTATGAATGCACATTTCCTTGGTTTTCTCAGCTTCAAATTGCTAGCATTCACTCTCCGATTCACTCAAATCGCTGCAGTACACACGCTTAAAACCCCTGCATAGATGCATGCACAAAACAGCTGCCTCAATACCTCACTGCCACTGTGCCACATCAGGGCAAAAAATGGTATCGAGACAATTGCCACACCATTATGCGAAATATATGCAGGTGAATAAGACGCATTGTGGAAGTATTACATGATTATTACGAGGCGAGAATTTTGATTTTTAAATATTCCCATTGCGCAATGAAAGAATAACAAACAAACTATTTGACAGAAATTGTATCAGTATATCATAGCTTTATGACCTTGCGGTTGCACTCATATATTGAGACAAATAAAGCTGACACACAAGAGGAATGGTATGAGTTCTATAAAGGAGATCCCAAGGCATGATTTTTCTTGGTAGGTGGCCAATGCCCATAACCTTTGCTTTGACACATTATTGGTCTTAACCCCCTGAGCACTACCTGCTGATCTAACATTGCCTTTGATTGGTCAATTACATGACATTTTCACTTTAATCACCAATCAGAATGGAGTTTTGCATATAATTCACCCCAATTTTTTTGTGTGGTGAAATTATTCTAACAATGTTGCTGATTGGTCCAATTGATAATGAAAACTACTTTTTTACCAATAGGCAGGTAGTTCTCATGGGGTTAACTGAAGAACCACAAGACCTATGCAAGTATTGGCTTCCTTGGCTCATTTCTAAGATCAATGTATTATATTTAGTTGCATGCTTGGCTAAAACCACTAAAACTGCAAAAATATGAATATATAGGCCTACTTACACTGGGGCCATCAGCCACGGTTGTAGCACCATTCCTTGCTAGCCAAAACACCATATCATTCTCCTCTTCAGAATGAATACTGACAAGATCAGCATCCAAACTTTTACAGTGAGCCAATGCTGCGTTCCAGTCCGACACGGTGGATGCAGGGAAAAACTTGTAGCAGTTACCATTGTAACCCTCCTCCCATGACTCATCTGGACAATTCGACTGCATGCAACACCTGCAAGCCTGCATTTTATCAGCAGCATTAGTACAGGGGATCTCGGAATTGCAACACCTGCAAGCCTGCATTTTATCAGCAGCATTAGTACAGGGGATCGTATCGGGCGGCCCGCCATTCCCCTGGCCCCGGCCCTGGCCTGCACCTGGCCCGCCAACTTGGGCCTTACTAGTGGCTACAATAACTAAGACTAGTACTAAGCCTTTGAGTGCCAACATCTTTCCTGGTGGTACTATCTGATGATAAACAGCAGAGATCTCTGACAGTGGATGAGCTGAGTTAAGTTCGTAACTTCTGGCAATAATAATGATTTTGTGGAAGTTTTACAGCAGTTTATATATAGTTTGCTTTACATTTGACATTTGCATGGTTTGTGGGCACATTGTGTCGTTGCTTCTCTTGTTGTTGATATTTTCTTTATTACTTTGTTTAAATCTCTTTATTAATCTCTAGTCAAGATATTTTCTTTACTAATTTGCTTGATTTGACATTAGAATGGTTTGTTAGCACATTGTCTTGTTCCAGGATGCGTTAGCAATGCCCCAGGAATGGAATCTGGCTGAATTTCTTGGAACCCTGGCTGAAATTTGATACACTTTTGATACACCACTTTTGATACGTATGAAAAATGTATGAAATAAAAGGCTTTGAATTGGAACCCTCATTTCATACACTTTTATGTATCAAAACTGTATCAAATTAACATTGCATACACATTTTATACATATCAAAAGTGTATCAAATGCCAAGATAATGTATCAAAAAAGTATCAAATGAAATTTATCCTTTCATTTCATACATATTTGATACATAATTATATCAAAAGTGTATCAAATAAGTAACTGTATCAAATCAGGGTTCCAATTTAAACTGTATCAAATTAGCGTTCAAATTTTTATCCTTTCATTTCATACACATTTCATACATAATTTATATCAAAAGTGTATCGAATATGTTACTGTATCAAATGAGGGTTCCAATTTAAACTGTATCAAATTAGCATTGAAATTTTTATCCTTTCATTTCATACACATTTCATTCATAATTTATATCAAAAGTGTATTGAATATGTTACTGTATCAAATGAGGGTTCCAATTTAAACTGTATCAAATTAGCGCTCAAATTGTTATCCTTTCATTTCATACACATTTCATACATCATTTATATCAAAAGTGTATCGAATATGTTACTGTATCAAATGAGGGTTCCAATTTAAACTGTATCAAATTAGCATTGAAATTTTTATCCTTTCATTTCATACACATTTCATACATAATTTATATCAAAAGTGTATCGAATATGTTACTGTATCAAATGAGGGTTCCAATTTAAACTGTATCAAATTTTCGTTGAAATTTTTATCCTTTCATTTCATACACATTTCATACATATTTATATCAAAAGTGTATTGAATATGTTACTGTATCAAATCAGGGTTCCAATTTAAACTGTATCAAATTAGCGTTCAAATTTTATCCTTTCATTTCATACACATTTCATACATAATTTATATCAAAAGTGTATTGAATATGTTACTGTATCAAATGAGGGTTCCAATTTAAACTGTATCAAATTTATGTTCAAATTTTTATCCTTTCATTTCATACACATTTCATCGTAATTTATATCAAGTGTATCGAATATGTTACTGTATCAAATGAGGGTTCCAATTTAAACTGTATCAAATTTATGTTCAAATTTTTATCCTTTCATTTCATACACATTTCATACATAATTTATATCAAAAGTGTATCGAATATGTTACTGTATCAAATGAGGGTTCCAATTTAAACTGTATCAAATTTTGCGTTCAAATTTTTATCCTTTCATTTCATACATATTTCATACATAATTATATCAAAAGTGTATGAAATATGTAACTGTATCAAATCAGCGTTCCAATTTAAACTGTATCAAATTAGCGTTCAAATTTTATCCTTTCATTTCATACACATTTCATACATAATTATATCAAAAGTGTATGAAATATGTAACTGTATCAAATGAGGGTTCCAATTTAAACTATCAAATTAGCGTTCAAATTTTTATCCTTTCATTTCATACATATTTCATACATAATTATATCAAAAGTGTATGAAATATGTAACTGTATCAAATCAGTGTTCCAATTTAAACTGTATCAAATTAGCGTTCAAAATTTATCCTTTCATTTCATACACATTTCATACATAATTATATCAAAAGTGTATGAAATATGTAACTGTATCAAATGAGGGTTCCAATTAAAACTGTATCAAATTAAAGTTAAAATTTTTCTCATTTCATTTCATACACATTTCATACATAATTTATATCAAAAGTGTATCGAATATGTTACTGTATCAAATGAGGGTTCCAATTTAAACTGTATCAAATTTATGCTCAAATTTTTATCCTTTCATTTCATACATATTTCATACATAATTATATCAAAAGTGTATGAAATATGTAACTGTATCAAATCAGCGCTCCAATTTAAACTATCAAATTAACATTCAAATTTTTATCCTTTCATTTCATACACATTTCAGTACATAATTTATATCAAAAGTGTATCGAATATGTTACTGTATCAAATGAGGGTTCCAATTTAAACTGTATCAAATTAGCGCTCAAATTTTTTATCCTTTCATTTCATACACATTTCATACATAATTATATCAAAAGTGTATGAAATATGTAACTGTATCAAATCAGCGTTCCAATTTAAACTGTATCAAATTAGCGTTCAAATTTTATCCTTTCATTTCATACACATTTCATACATAATTATATCAAAAGTGTATGAAATATGTAACTGTATCAAATCAGGGTTCCAATTTAAACTGTATCAAATTAGCGTTGAAATTTTTATCCTTTCATTTCATACACATTTCATACCTAATTTATATCAAAAGTGTATCGAATATGTTACTGTATCAAATCAGCGTTCCAATTTAAACTGTATCAAATTAGCGTTGAAATTTTGATCCTTTTATTTCATACACATTTCATACATAATTATATCAAAAGTGTATCAAATATGTCACTGTATGAAATCAGCATTCCAATTTAAACTGTATCAAATTAGCATTGAAATTCTTATCCTTTCATTTTATACACATTTTATACATAATTATATCAAAAGTGTATCAAATATGTCACTGTATCAAATCAGCGCTCCAATTCTAATGCTGGCCAGCGGGACCGCCCTATTTTTGATACATGCCATTTGATACACTTTTGATATAGTTTTTGATACACTTTTGATACAGTTTTTTATACACTTTTGATAGTTTTTTGATACACTTTTGATAGTTTTTTGATACAGTTTTTTATACACTTTTGATACACTTTTGATACAGTTTTTTATACACTTTTGATACAGTTTTTCAAATTTCAAAATTGGTCCAATCAAGCTCAAATTCAACAAGAATTATCCTTACATGATCTAAACATATTTGCAAACATTAATGACCCCAAAGTGAAGGGGTCAAAGGTCAAATTTTGAAATTAGTCTAATCAAGCTCAAATTCAACACTGCCCTCTACTGCTAATGCTGACCTCTAGCACTTTCCCCATCACGGAGCAGCTCAATGCACTTTCCCTATCAACGCTCAAAATTACAACGCAATAGGATAAATGTGTGAGAAAGTCTTGCAAAAAAGAAGCAAAACCCAACCAAAATGGAACATACATACATCAGAGGGCCTGCTTGGAATGCAGTGCTTGTCACTGAAGTTGTTACCCTCAATAAAGAGACAAAAAGGCTACCAATAACATCTACTATACAGGCATGTGCTATATTCATGCTTAATACATACATACATTGAGGCCCTATATATAATATATAGTAAGCTTACCTTATCAGAACAAAGTCAGATATTTCCTCTTTAATCACAGTCCCTGATTACAACTACATTGTACTAATGTGCAGTCTACAAGCATGTTTGTATCTTCATCATGATAAATAAAACACCATAATTTGCTCTAAAATACAGTACATTTCCAAATGCAAATCCTGGTGTTAACTGCATACATGCCACATGGGCAAATTTGAAAATGATGAGTCATTATCTAGACATGTGATCAGTTATTGATACAGTTTTGATACACTACAAAAGGTCAGTTTATGAAAGCCCAATTTGATACACTTTTGATATACCTATAGCCACCCAAAATAAACTAAGTCCAATTTAATACGCTTTTGATACACTAAAAAATAGGCAAAGTCCAATTTAATACACTTTTGATACACTGTATGCAGCCAGAATTTGACTAAGTCCAATTTGATACACTTTTGATATACCTCTAGACACCAAAAATTAACTAAGTTCAATTTGATACACTTTACATACACTAAAAAACAGGCAAAGTCCAATTTAATACACTTTTGATACACTGTATGCAGCCAGAATTTGACTAAGTCCAATTTGATACACTTTTGATATACATCTAGCACCAAAAAGTTCACTTTGATACACTTTACATACACTGAAAAACTGCAAAGTTCAATTTGATACACTTTTGATACACCACAAGCATGGCCAAAATTAACTAAGTTCAAATTTGATACACTTTTGATACATTTTTGATACAGTTAGGTGGTATTTGATACAGTTTTGATACCTTATATTTTCAGTTGATACATTTTCAATACACCCTTTGTATATCAAAACTGTATTAAATTGCTGTTTGATACAGTTTTAATACACTTTGATACACTTTTGATACACTTCTTGCTGTATAGAATTTCTGCTAGGGAATATTCGGGTGTTTGTCCCTTTGATATGCATCCATGTAGCCAGCCTCTTGTTCATCCGATGCAAAAATCGGCTATTCCATTTTAAACCCACACTACCCCTGTGGAAGAGTTTCAAATAGAATAGAAATTTGGGTAACTTCCATTTGAAATACTCACTCCAGTTGTAGAAGATATAAGCCATAATACAGGGGGAGTATGAGTTTCAAAATGATTAACCCTGACCAATTACATTTGAAAAACATACTCCCCCTGTGGAAGATATTTCCAAAATCTTCCACAGCGGTAGTGTGGATTTCAACTGGAATAGCCCAATGAAACTTCTATCCTGTTCAGGTTCCATGTTTCTAGAATAGAAGAAAACATAATACCCAGTGGAGTATCATGGGTTACTTATATGTGAGTGGACGCGGCGAATCAGCCGTAAACTCGGCAAATTGTATTCTGAGTTAAAATGTAAAATGTATGTGAAGGTCGTATTCATAGGTGTATCAATTCGTTGCGACAAGTATCTTATCAAACGCTGTTTAAATCAATTAATAATACTACTGCTGAAGAGGAAAATAAGCTTCTACCTATTTCTATAGAATAGTTTTTGTCTTTGTTTGCTTTGGCTAAATCCTATTCAAGTGGTAGATAACAAAGCATTGTATTTTGTCTAGGTATGTATAATCAACAATGAACAATGAGAGGATATTTCTGAACCTCGTTGACTTGGGGATGATTTGAAATGACCGCCAATTATGACTGTTGGATATTTATTACCAGAAATGTAGAAAGAGACACATGTAGAACCGATCAAAAATACAATTTTGTCGAAGGAACAGAGTTCAACAAATCATAACCCCGCTTTTGGATATCGTTTGAAGTCAAATGATATACCATTTTAAAGCTTATGGTATATATTTGCTAAACACGAAATAAAACAAAATTGACCGGGGCCGACTTTACGGCTGATTAGCGCGTCCAGTCACATATGGGGGGGTAGAACTTTTCAGGGGGGGGCAAGGATATAACTTTTCCAGTGAGTCCATGATTATGGTAAAAAAGTAACTCTAGGCCTACTTGGACAATTGTGCATTAACAATTTAGGCCTAAATGATACACTATTTTGGTTCATAATCAGGTTTAATATGGGTTTAAAACGGGGCAAAAAGAGATGCCCACTGCAATATTTCTGTCCGGTATATACATCTGGCCAGCCAGGTAAGCTGCCCTACTGATATGAATGCTTGATGTTACGTGCAGATTATGCCTAATCAACAGTTCCACCCCCTGGCTATGCCTCTGTATGATATAATGCACAGATGTCAGGAGAAAGTCCTGCCTGCAGATTCCAAGAACCAATATAAATGTCCACATTTTGGGAAAAGAATGTAATATTTTACAATTATTACTCCCCCCCCCAACTTCTTTTCCACAATCCCCCTCCTCTCCCTTTAAAAAAACATGGTGCAGCTACTACAAATTATTATAACAAGCAGTATTTTGACCCATGGCCCTCAAAAATAGCCACAAAACGGCCGGCCCCACACGATCATACAGGAGGAAAATATCCACTTATTCCATTTACACTTTCCAACATTTGTATAACGTCATAGTGGCACGGGGGGCATGCCCCCAATCGATTGCAAAATTTAGAAAATCCCATTGGGAAATTGCCACAAAATGGCTTGTGCCCCCCCACCCCAATCAGAACCTGTAATCATTGTGAGATGAGTTAATATGGAAATATGAATTTGAAGAAGGGCTTTCTTGGGGCATCATGGTTTTTGGTATGGGAGTGGTTCTCATTGTGAGATGAATTGATTATGAATTTCAAAAAAGGCTATGAAGTTGACTAAAGGTTAATTTTCTCTTTGTACAGAACTTGATCATTTGTTGTTAGGCAAAGTGATTTTCAATCATTCAGCATGTTCAGTCAGCGCAGCATTTCTTTGTTGTCAAATGTCAAAGATATACGGATTTGATATTTAGCAACTTTGGGTCACAATGAATAGAATGACAATGTGCCATTGTTGTTTTCCAAGTCCCATTCTAAGTATGGATAGAATGTGTTCTGACTTTTAAACAAATGTTAGGCAAAGTGATTTTCAATCATTCAGTTGGCACGTCCAGCATTCCTTTTGGGAAATGTCAAAGATAATACGGATTTGATATTTAGCAACTTTGGGTCACAATGAATAGAATGACAATGAGACATTATATTATTGTTTTCTAAGTATGCGTGGGATATGAACTTTCATATACAATTCCACTAAATTCTAAAATTAATAGAATTACATACCTAAGTTGATAACTTGTTGTGGCAAAGTGAATTTCAATTCGTTCATTCTATCAAGGCATTGTCCCTTTTGTATATTGTTAAATGTCAATGATATGGATTTGACATTTAGCAATTGCATCACCAGAATGACAATAAGTGAGCACTGGGTAGATCCTTCATGTAATTATTTTGTGTAAGCTAATCCTAACCCTAAGCCTACTCCTAATCATAACCCTAATCCTAAACCTAAACTAACCCTAACCTTAACCCTAATTTCATGTAAAATTACATGAAGGAATAACCAAGCACTAGCTTTGCCATTGTTGTTTTCTAAGGGGGAAGTCATTTTCTTCAGAAGAGTGTCCATGTAAATAGGGATAGTACAGGGCCAATATTTTTATGACCCCATTGACTGAAGCATTGATGTAGCCAGGGGGCAGGGGTAGAGGTTTTGGCACCAATCCAGCTTGAAATGTGGGGGGGGGACCAAAATTGTTAAAAAGTGGCTGAAAAGAACACAAAAATTGTCCCCCTGTACCACGGGATTGACGCCCATGGGTAGGGGTAGCTTGAGAAGACAAATAATATGAGAATATTTTTATAAAAATCGGAGCAGTTTTCAGGTTGTGACCCCCAGGGTTTTCTTTAAGCATTTTGCTGAAGGGGTATTTTCAAATTTTTTGGACCCTTCTTCTGAAGGAGTCCAAAACATTGCCCAAGGGGTATTTTTTTTATTTTGAAAGACATTTATTACTAGAGTCAATAGAATCTGGGTACACAGCGAATAGCTATCTGCTAACCATATTTTGACCTTTTGACCCCAAAGTAAACATTGACCTTTGGGGTCATAAATAATTTTAACATGTTTAGAATGTCGTAAGAATCGTTCCTGTTAAATTTGAGCTCGATTGGGCCAATTTATACATTTTTTTGCAAATTTGACGTTTTGACCTCCTTAATAACCTTTGACCCCAATATTAAAAAAACCTCATATACACCGAGAAAATGCATTGTTACAGTTTAAATAAAAAAAATCTAATATGCTTAGTTATGGAGATAAAAATTCTTGGAAGTTATTTAGCTTAAAACCGGAAATGACGCCTAAATAACCTTTGACCCAAAAAATAAAAATACAGTGCATACATCGGGTAACACTAATGCATATATGAAGTTTATGTCACTCTAGTCTGGTTACGTTTTGAGATTAAAAAAATGAACATATTTGATAATTTTTGGTTTTTGACCGGAAGCGACCCCTTAATGACCTTTGACCCCGAAACTGTAGACATCCCAAAGACCCTGGTTGGTAGCAATGCATGTGTGCTAATGACAACACTCTGCTATGTAATTTGTAAAAACAGTGATTTTTTGAATATTTGTAGCTTTCAGACCAGAAATGACCCCCTTAATGACCTTTGACCCCTTATCTGTGAACATCCTATAGACACCGACCAAAGTCAAGTCACATGACCTAAGTTATCACCATCACATGTTATTTGTGGCAGAAGATACATTTTATAGTAAAAATAGCATTTTTGCCATTGTGAGTAGGTCAAAGGTCAAATGGAGTTCAATGTCATGTCACATATGGGGACATGGTCAGTGGTGTTTGTGACCAAGTATGGTCAAAATCGGTCAAAGCATAACAGAGCTAAGGCGAAACGTGACAAGTCACACAAAATGTCACGTTTTGCTAAGAAAAAGGAAAAAAATGTTTTTGACCACTGTAGCTAGGTCAAAGGTCACAGCCAGTTCAAGGTCAAATGGAAGTTTTGGACTAGCCCAGTGGTCATTTGGGTCAAGTATGGTTGAAATCTGCCGATGCCGAAACAAGAATTGGCGTAAGACAGAACACAGCAAATTTGCAAATTCGCTGTGTAACAATGCATGTATTTATGGAGTTACCGTAAGCAATTTCTCTGAATAAGGTGCATGAATCACATAGAATTATAATATTATCATAATCCCGGATCATAATAAATTGGGGTCAAATGATTCAATGCTTTAGATGTAGACCCCCATGCCATATCACCCCAAATGAAAATGGAACCACTTATAAAGTTGGCATTAGTAATTTGTCGTGGTGGGGGTACTCAAGTTTGGTTTGGGTAGGGGGGTGCCGCTGTGAATTCAACATTTTCGGCGAAATTTCGCACACATTTTTACACATTTTAGGGAAATTTCATAAACTTTGACTACAGGAGGCAAAATTGGGCTATTTTCCGAAACAAATAGAAAATAAATGCACAATATCCGGTGTTTCTATATTCAAATCATGCAATATTTGAACATGTACGTTTTCAAGATTTTGTACGCGTTGGAATTTGAATTTGGACTTTGGATTTGAAGGGGTCGATCCGCAAAGTATGTGAACGCGTAAATATGTGTGATTTGTGCATTAAAGTAAACCCTGGTGACCCCTGTGGAGACCAAATCATGACCTTCATGAGAAGTTTTGCTCCAATGTGGGATGCTGGCCACCCTGATATTTTAAAATTGTTAGGCCTTTTTTTGTACTTTTTAGCCCATTTCTTACCATTTTCATCCAAGTCCCCCCAAAAAGTTGCCTTGTCCCCTTCCCCCCCCATCTAAAAAGTCCTGACTACTCCAATCATTGGCATACCCAAAGAGAAAAAGGGGTAGCTGGCCTCCTGTGAGAAGTCTTGCCCCTCCCCTACTGACTCTACTGGCATGAGGTACATACCCATTTTGTGACCCCATCATACAGACATTAGTTTATATTTCATGACTATCCCTTCTCGATCTCAATACGCAAACACAATGTCAAAACTATTCAGCTATCAGTATATTTTAATATTGCTGTCTATATTCAGTCACTATGTAGTGTACCAATTTATAGCACTTGCTTTTATAAGGGGGCAAGGGGCTGAATTTAAGTAATTTTTCATTGTAGTATATTTATTGTAGAAAGTCATGCACGTATATTGAGGGGGCTTTGGGAGTGCAAGCTGCCTGGGGTAAAAGCAGGGGCAGCAAAAAGGAAGGGGCGGCAGAAAGAGAATTATTTTAAAAAAAGGGCGGAAAAATTGTAAAAAATGTTTAAAAATTGTGAAACAAATGGAATTATACATTAAAAAATGTGTTTTTATATTGCTATCGCTTATTATCCTTTTCACTTTTGCAAACCATCCAAAAAATATTGGGTAAACCTTTTTGCGCTGTTGATGAATGGAGCGGCAAAATTCAACTTTTCTCTAGCCTCCCCCTGGTAGGAGCGGCCTAGGTACACCACTGAAAGTGGGGGATGAAAGTTGAAGTGCAAGCCCCAAGGTGTGGGGCCCAGGGGCGGGGTCTCACTAAAGGTCTTTTCATGCATCACTACATCTGCGGTGAATTTAATACCGATATGCTACCTGATCCAGTTCACTCTGGCTAAAGTCATATTTTTTCAAAATTGAGTTTATATCAGTCCAAATCCGATGCTAATTACTTATTTTTTTACAATAGTTACAATATTTTTCAACATGTTCATAGTCTAACTATATGGCAAACTATTATAACCCTAACCTATTTCTGGCTATATCTCAGTTTTGTTTTTTATCGACATTAGCCTGAGTGGACTAAATCTGGTCACATATAAGCTCATATATATATATATATATATATATATATATATATATATATATATATATATTTATCATTTTCTGCCACAACTCAATGCAACCCACTGAAAATCCTGTTAAAACGAATTTAACTTTATTGTGATAAAGGAAGAGACTGCAATACATGTAACACAACTCATCGCAATGCAGATGCAGTGAAGCTTGAACGGACCTTTATGTTTCTGTTTTCTACTAGTCCTCTGGGCCAGTGAGATTGAACCTGTGATAAATGTACTGGCCTAGCTTTCTCAATAGTTTCTACTGCAAATTAAAAAAAACAACTGACAACCAAGTAATTCTGTAGCATTTTAATCATGAAGTGCCTTTGTTCTTCTATAGCCAATAGGATCAGTGACGTAGGGGTCATGGCGCAATGGGCAGAGCCGTAGCCACGGGGTGCAATGGCCCAAATTTGCAAATGTATAAAAAAAGTCCCAAAATTTAAGAATATGTGAGCGTTGCGAGCCAAAAAAACCCCTTTTTTATAAAGCTTTTTTAGGTCAAAAAGGTCCAAATTTGGGAAAGAAAGTCCACTTTTCACAAAATTGCCCCCCTTTGGAAAAAAGTCCACTTTTTCAAAATCAGCACCCCCTCACAAAAAATCCTGGTTACGGACAGGCCTGCGCATGGGGTAGGCCTAAAGGATACAGAATGCACTTCCCCAATTCCACACACAACAATTTGTACAATTACTACAAATTTGGTTATGATCAAGTTATATTTTGGTCTTAATAAAAACATTTTACATTTAAGCCGTGGACCACTCTGCAAAGAGGGTAAACACATACACACCCCTGTGCACTTTAGTTTCTCGGCTGTATAAACACTTTACATCCATCCTTTGGCTTGAGTGTTATTTCACTAAGTATTTTGAATTCTGTTTCCTGGTACAAGCTCACAGTGGAATGCTTGAATCAGTCATACATTACCCCCCCCCCACCACCACCACCACCACGCACACCCACAAACCAAACACTTTAGTTTCTAGGCTGTATAAACACATTACATCCATCCTTTGGCTTGAGTGTTATCTCATGGAGTACATTGAATTCTTGTCCTGGTACAAGCTCACAGTGGAATGCTTGAATCAGTCATATATTACCCCCCCCACCACGCACACCCACAACCCAAACACTTTAGTTTCTAGGCTGTATAAACACATTACATCCATCCTTTGGCTTGAGTGTTATCTCATGGAGTACATTGAATTCTTGTCCTGGTACAAGCTCACAGTGGAATGCTTGAATCAGTCATATATTACTCCCCCCCACCACGCACACCCACAACCCAAACACTTTAGTTTCTAGGCTGTATAAAAACTTTACATCCATCCTTTGGCTTGAGTGTTATTTCGCTGAGTACTTTGAATTCTTGTCCTGGTACAAGTTCACAGTGGAATGCTTGAATCAGTCTAGCTAGAATCACCCTAGCCTCAATCTGCAGAGAAATATGAAGAAAGGGATAAAATGTAGTTCATTTCCACAAAATGCTAATAGGCCAATTGAGCTACAGCACATTATGGAAACTTTGGGGTCTCATAACTTCTAAATTGTTGGTTTTAAAGTATATAAAAGTATACATATTTAGAATGGAAATGACTGAAACAAAAAATTTCTTGAGTAAAAAAAAAATTTATTCATTTTTAAAAACTAGATAAAAATATCCAGAACAAATTTTTTATTTTTTGAATTTTGATCAACTTAACCAAAATATTTGAAATTTTGGTGAAAATTAGGCTTTTTTTATGATTTTTTGGTCAAAATTTAGCATTTTAAAACCATTTTTTGTGCAAATTTCTCAAAGTTGGTCAAAATTCAAAATAATGAAAAATAGTATTAAATTTTTTTTTCCTCAAGAAATTTCTGGTTACAGTGACCGAAAAAAATTTGAGCCAAAAATCCTGTTTTTTGGATTTTCTCCCAAACTGAACATTTTTGCTCAAATTTGGCCTCACAGATGGATTCATCAAGTCATTTCTATTCTAAATATGTATACTTTAGACCAACAATTTAGTTATGAGGTCCAAAAGTTTCCATAATTCCATAGTTTAGACTACCCTTAAGTACACCATTGAGTATTACAATCATGCAAAAACTAAAAATTCAAGGAAAATTGAGGGCATTTGTAAGCAAATTGCACATTATTGCTTTAACTTACCAAGGCAAAATGCTGTCCTATACAGTTACGTGCCCCAAGTGAAAAGGGAAAGTAGGTAAAGTGTGTCCTGAAAATGAAAAATAAAATAAACTAAATTCAGTCCAATTATACAAATGAGCTAATTAATATTCAAATAATATAATATTCAGAATATTTAGATGTAACTATACAGCACCAGAGGTCATCATACTCCATCACCCTGCCAAGTTCAAAGTTTATATGCTGTTGTGTTTAAGCTCATTAACATTCATATGCAGATAACATTACACAAACTTAAACAGCACACACAAGCTCATCATACTCTTTCACCTTTAAGACGGTAGAGTCACTAGAGCGCACTATTTTCGGGCGCATGGGGACAAAGTGAATTCAGGGGAAAAATCAGCCAATTTTATGCATAAATACAGTAAAAAGTGGAAATATTTGTAATTTTGGGTTTTACTGGGGGGAAACAGGGGCCAAGAGTTCCGACTGGGGTATCCCCCATGCTCCTCGTGGCGCCGCCACTGCAAAAGCAGTTTAATTATGTTGCTTTCTCCAGCACAGGCTTGGTCAGATGACCAATCATCCATCTAAAGTAAATGAAACAAACAAACCAAAGAAAACATTAACGCGCTGGATTTGTATACGCTCTCCCCGCTTGCTCGCTTGTCGCTCATGTGTGTCGCTTGCGTGTCGCTCCCACCATTCACCTGCTCTCGCGTTTTAATCATGTTTTAACTGTTTCTCTTGTGTAGGCCTCACAACACTATTATTGTCACCTGACGAAGGGCGAGGCCCGAAAATTCGTGTAATAAATATTCTTTTACGACATTATAATTACTCTTCTACGTGTTTGCTTTCTTCATTAAATGTCGACGCAGTTAATTTTCTACAAAGAAAACATTACTTACACCTCATCACTAGTAAACCTGTCTGGGTCAAACTCATCCGGATTATGGAAATATTCCTCCATTCGTCCAAGTCCAAACATTGAAATCTGTCATTGTGGGCAAGATATAAGTAAAATACTTATTAGTGACTCGTCATCAACACTGTTATAAGTGGTACACATTCAAGCAAAATTAAGTTGAAAATAAGGTTTCCAGGCCCATATTTCAAAATCAAACTAATATTGCAATGAATATCTCATTTTACTTGATTTTCTGATTTGGCAAAGCACTGATATCTATATAAATAAAAGAGAGTCGCTAAATCTTGTCCAGAAGCAGGCTCCGAGATGCTTTCACTTCCAGCTCTGATTTTTTCGTAGATCGATCGGGTACATATTGCCATTAAACCATCTGACGTTCATTTTTGCAAAACTATTCAATCACTATGGAAATAACAAAAAAATTGGTCGGTTGCTAGGCCGTTGAGGTCAATAACCTTATGGGTCAGGCATGACAGCAAAGCGCGTCAAATGCAAGCGACGCCCAACACGCGTGTAAGTGGTGAGTCACGCACCTGCGGCAGACGCTGGCGTCATTCAGCGCATGGCGGCGCATGGTATAGACGCACTTAATGTTGGCTTACCGCGAGTAGGCATATGTATGTGTATGTGACTGACTGCTTCTCTGAGACAGTGGCGGATCCAGGAATTGGGAGGGGGGGGGCACACTCGAAGTTTTTGCCGCCACTTTTTTGAATGCCACGAAGCACAATTGTGTCGCGCGCCGTGCAGCCGGCTGTGTCCCCTCAGAATTGGAAACTTGGTCAAAGCAAAGGCCTTGAAGCCATTTCGGGGGATCATTGGGTGTAGGCCTAAGCTGATGAAAAGGGGGTCATTGGGTGACAGATTTGCAGAAAAGTCCACTTTTCAGAGGGAATGTTAAAATGTAGCCAACAGAGTCGGTTCAACTGTTCAGTATAGCCCGAAAAGATTAAATGTTAGGGGCGTGGGTGAGCCCACTTTAGTTTTATACCATTATAACCCGAAATTGAAACGTTTTCTAGCAACCTCTTCTAACATTAATGTTTTATGTTTGTTGGGAGTTTGGGATAAAGTTAAAATCAACCATTTAGTCACGAGCTGTTTCAAAATAAATCTGAGGGATTGTGTGAGTAACAACATTAACACAGGTATGGATATTCACTTAAAGTTTAGCTTTTTTAATATGACAGGAGCTAACTAACATTATGATTATCAAGCTACGCTAACATGATCATTTACTATACTGTATGAATAATCTACACCAAGACACCATGATTATCATCACCGTTTACCATGTTTACTAACCACTCCCGTTTACTAACCGCTCCCGTTTACTCAACTAGCGGGGATAAAAAGACTAGTTTTCGTCTGACGTCATCTGTCAATCAAACTCGATCACGGTTTGTTTACAATTATTGTCGTGATGATATGAGTTGCTGAACGCGGCGGTGAAACCGGGTGCCTTATTGTTAATTTTGCACCTACAAACATACAAACCATCTCAAAAGTTAGGTCATTATAGTTGGAAACTTTCTCTCGTGAAGGCACCATGTCAACAATGCCTAGTAAAGTTGCTTTTTGCCTTATAAAAGTAAGTAATTTTCGCCATTTTCTGCTATTCCTTTTCTCCGATCGGCACCAGATAAATCGACCTTCCTTGTACGCGCAATTAACCAATCATGGATCATTGAGAATTTGAATGACAGTGATGTCAGACTCAAACTAGTCTTTTTATCTTTGTCTTTCATTATAAGTGATAGTACCTTTAATAAATTATCATTCTGTGGAAAACTTTATTCAGTTTTACAATTAACTTTTCCTGTGCAAGTTTCACTCATGTTGCATGTTTATTTGGGATATTCCGGTTGAAATCCATACACCCCTATGGAAGACATGACCTTAACCACCCACACAGGGTGTAGATTTCAAATGGAATCACCCATTCAGGTAATTCTTCAGTCTTGGAACCTCTCCCATGAGTACCTTCTCTTGAATTCCGACCTGCCTCTTCTTAGTAAGCGTCATGATGTTGCTTCTCTGTGTCACTTATTTAAAATCTTTGCCAATCTTTGTTCTTTTCCCAACCCTTTCCAGCCTCATCCCAGACCGGTCTACGAAACCTCAATTCCCGGGCTGTTCAAGTTCCTTTCCGCCGCCTTTCATTGTCCCAGAGATCATTTTATCCGTTTGCCTCCTCCATCTGGAATTATCTCCCTGATGCTATTGTCAATGCTTCTTCCCTCCAGGCCTTCAAATTGGTCATTCAGTCCCACCTCCTATAACCAGTTCACTTAATTTATTTTTGTTTTATTTTATTCTGTATTGATTATATGTATTTTCTAGTAATGTTTTGATTTTAATGTAAGGGCAATCCTTCAATTTATTGTGTAATCAGTATTGGATCTGCCTGGCCTTGTGCCAAATGTTATAAATAAAAAAGCCCACTTGAATTTCACACTCCCTCTGTGGAAGATTAAGGTCATGTCTTATATAGGGAGTGTATGGATTTCAACTAGAATATCGCATTTTGCTAATAATACTTGCCAGTATCAATGAGTCTGCTGGTATATTGTGCCCCATGACCTGTACATCACTCTTTAGTTCTCGCATTGTACCAGCTACTGGTGTCCATATCCTCAAGCTCTCTTTTAGTACCTATAAAATGAAAACAATATTTACGATTTTACAAAACGGTTTGACATTCTTACTGAACTGCCAAAAAGCTTCTGGTTTGCCATTATTGCTGAACTTCCACAATAGTGGACCCATATCAAAAATCAAAAATTTCAGCCAAATTGTTTCCAATTTTTTTGGTAAATTTTGAATATTTGGCTACAGTACATTTTGCTATTTTTAGGAAAAAATTGGGAAATTTCAATCCATGTAACAAAATTGACCTAGAAAAGGGGTCATTGAAATACCAAATGGTTGTAACATCATGATGAAAACAATTCTGTGTGATAAATACGCATTGCATTGCACCTTTGACGCAATTAGTGCGTTGCACCATGAAGTATGTCTAATTGCACCTATGGTCTGTGAGTATTGCCCATTTAGCTTCAGGTGTATTTCGAACAAAAGCTGACTCAGATACCCCCAATTTTGGCCTCGTGTGTATCAAGATGGCGGTCAAGTCCAAGTTTTCTAATTTTTAAACCAGAACTAAATTAAACCATAGTTAAAATAAACCATAATTTAAACTAACCAGAACTAAAATAAACCATTATTAAAATTATGTGGTAGGACTATACAAAACATAAAAAGTTGCAGCAGATGAAACAATGTGAATTGTAATATTAAATTACTACAACTTGCTTGATCAAATTCAGGCCTGGGCGCACACTGGTCACTGACAAGGAGGTATCATGCATGACCATGATGTCTCAAAAACCACCCTACACATGAATTTGCGATATCTGGAAAAGCGCCCCAAACAAGTATGACAAGTGCAATTTTCAACCCAAAACAAGTATTGACATTATTTTTACTCTCCTTCCCATAGACAAGTCATTTTTTTGACCTCAAACTCTTTCACAACAAAATTCCAAATTTAATAACTTACGAACTAACTAACCTTTATAATTGTCTCAAAGGGCTGTTAACAATGTGATTAATTGTGCAAGGTATATGTATAAACTTTTTCTTAAATTTCCAAGTTTTAGATAACCCTATTCACAATACATTCATAAAGTGTCTGATCATGAGAAAAGGCCCTTTTTATGTACGTCTTTGGTTATGCATGATACCCATTGCCTCTTGATCAATGACCAGTTTTCAAGACCTCTTTATATAATTTTTTATGTTTTTAAAAACATTTTGAGCAAATCAAAACAAAAAAATTTAAAAATGTTTTTTAAACAAACTATTTTGTGTTTGCTGGATATGTTGTCTTACCTGCATCATATATCCCATTTTATTTATATCTTCATATGTCACATCCACACGCTCACCCAGTACTGCATCCACTTCAGTTTTAAGTCTAAATTGAAAATAAATAACAAGCAAACAAATTACAACAGCCCTACCAACTTAGGGCCAGTGGCCACGAGAAGTCATTCATCCTAAATATTTAAGATTTGTAAATTGTAGGTCTTTTTGAACTTTTTAGCACACTTTTGACAATTTTCATCAAATTTCCAATGGACAGAAAAAACTTGAATGTTTGAAAAAGTTCAGTACCTAGTATTGCAGGCTGCATCTGACCTTTATGTGAAACCCTGGGGTTGCTGATTTGGGATTCTTAGTCAGTGGGAGTGGTCTAGTTCGTAGACACATTTCTGATTGGACAATCGCATGATTTGGTGTCGTCTATCAGGCCGTGAGCGACCCCACGTCATCATGCGTCTTGATAATGCGTAACATGTGTGTAGAGGTGCGCGTATGTATCGCGCTGGATGCGTAGAATAGTGCGGAATATGCGAACGCGCTAGCAATACGCGCAACACAATACATGAAGTTGTAAACAAGTTTCGCTCATTTTATAATGAGGGAGTTTTTATGATGATAACTTAGTTTTGCTTAAAAATTTGTTTACAGTTATTAAAATAATATTTAACTGACTAAGAATGAGAATAAACGATAAGAATTTTTATTTTGCCTATCCTCTACCTATGATAGACGACAGGCAGGTCCAATATTTTTATCTAATTGGATAGGGATGTGCCGCTGGGACTTACCTCCGAAATCATATTCAATTGTCTGGACTTAATTAAATCATCAAATGTAACAATGCTTTGTTAGAATCATGAATTTATAATGAAATGAAGCAGTTCAAAATGGACAAAATGCAAAAAAATTAAGGGATCTGATATTAACGTTTAGCGACGTTTTCACATATTTTTTGTGGGAGCTGAGAGTACACCAGAACTATCGAATTGCATTCTGAATACGAAGAATGTCCTTCTGATATCAAATTCCACAGGGGGTTAGGATTTCAATTGGAACAGCCCAATCAACTGCTAGCTTCTGATCGGTATAATAATAATTTAGGTCATTTTGGTTCACAAAAAATGACAGAAATGGCAACAATGTTCATGCCTTGTTGTAAGCATAGACACACAGAGGGACAAACAGATCAACTTGAAATTTGCCTAGCTCTTCCCTTCCCTCTTAAAGTTCTGACAATACCACTCACAGACAGACAGAGAGACAAACAAATAGACAGAGATAGTCACACCAGTCAGTATTATTAATACCTGTGTAATATTTCTGGATGTCTACACAATGCAATGACAGTGAAGGACAGCATATTGGCAGTTGTTTCTTGACCTGGATAAGATAGAAGAAACTAACAAGATTTGTCAAGATCTAAAATTACCTTGGTAACAATTTATTCTAAGTATACAATTACTGGAGCATTTTTTGAGCTTTTATTCCTTAGTTTTGATCCTTGAAGTACAAGCTAAAATTTAACTTATTCACTTATTTGCTCAGCTCAAACGTAAATACATTATTTTTTATTGCACAGACTCTGCAAAGGAAAACATAATATGTGACAAGAGTCACATGTTGGCAATTTTCAGTTAGACGCTTTTTACATCATTTTCTTGAAGTTTACGAATGCTACATTTTGATGCAAACCCCATTAAAATCGGACATCTGGTTACCGAGTTATGAGCAATTTATGGCTGAAAACAATATAAAACAAAAGAATTTGAACAATATTTTTGCCAATATCTCAAAAACAATATTTGCAACATCCGAATCATTCTCCTCGCGATCATGTCACATATTATTATGACAATACCAGACGCATGGTGAATACCACTCAAGGATAGATGTAGACAGAGAATGCGGACAGCCCTTCTAACATGCAAGAAAGAAAATAGTTACATACCTTGTAGAAGCATTTACCATAATGAAAGAGATATAAATACCGTAAAAACTTGATAGTTGGCATATGCGCTTACTATCGAGCGCTTTTAAAAACATGAAATTGTACCAAAGTTCAGCACTTTACCAACTGAGCTAAATGAGTTGAGACACACATTTGCAGGTTTACTTGTTCATATATAACTATGTGTGCTCAAAACCCTTTACACTTTTGTGGATGGGGCTCTTCATGTTTGCATGTTTTAAAAGCGAAGGCTTGATAGTAAGCACATATGCTAACTATCAAGTTCTTACAGTATTGCTAAATATAAGATCACTGCTGGAACTCATATCTCTCAGTCCAACTGCCTGCGGAGCCAATCTCATAAGCAGAGAAATGGAAAATGCTCAGTAAAAAGATCTTTGTTGAAACATGTCTTTCCTGCATCAACCTGGGAAAACAAATTCTAAATGGGTTATTCCATTTCAAATCTGCAAACATGCCTATGGAAGATTTAAGAAAAGTTTTCCACAGAGGGACTACATTTTTCATGTGGAATTGGCTAGGGTTAATTATTTTGAAACTCATACTCTCCCCGTATATGGCTTTACATATATTTTCCAACCACAACTGAAACAAGTGTTTAAGTTACCCAATTGTCTATTATATTTTAAACCCATACTCCCTCTACAGAAGAATGAACTAACTATTCCACAGGGGGAGTGTGTATTTCAAATGGGCAAGCCACTTCAAGTAACCAGTCCACCTGCAATAGAATAATATTATAGAATAATATTAAATTCTTACAGGTCTTTTATTTTCAATTTCGTTTTAGTAAACATTGCCTGCCGACTCATAGCAGACACACCCTACCCCCCCCAGAATATTTCACCGGATTCACATTGATCTCAGGGGGGTCAGATTTTAGGATCCAAATCCAGACAAATCTCATGCTTATAGATAAAACATCTACCGTATTCGTTCCAATAAGCGCCCATGCCACAATAAGCGCCCACCTACGGTATTTTCAATTCGCTTAAGGTTACCATTAATGTTGAAGTGACAGAAAGGCGTTGATACAGTGAAATAGCTGGAAGACTACAAGTCCTGTGTAAACTTGAACGTCTGAGGACCCTTTTATAAAATACGTAAATTCATCTCTAATAAATGCCCCGTACGAAAAAATTAGGTAAACCAGGTGAAAAATAAGCGCCCACCCAAAATGACTTTGTTAAGCGCCCTGGGCGCTTATTGGAATGAAAACGGTAATTGAGCTACATTCCAGTTGAAATCCATACAACTTCTGTGGAAGACATGACCTTAATCCTCATTTGAAACCTGCACTCCCTGTTTGTTAACCGGATTGAACACTTGCGAGGCCAGCTTTGGTTTTGTTGTGCGTGCCAGAGTAGCCAATGCAACCACATTGAATAACCTGAGATGAATCCTGGATCAAGAATGGATACCATTTAGGCACCAGAAACAAATTTGTTGGATTTTTGGATCGACCGTCGCTGCTGCTTTGATGCTTGTTATTAATGAGTTAACCACTAATTAGTGCTAAATTAATGCTAACTTTATAGTGGTCAATATCAATACAGGCAAATATTCATAAGTTATAACAATTAACATTGGTTCATTAACTAATTTCATAAATAATAAGGATCGACCAAGCATCGATGTTCGATCAAAAGATCGAACTAATTTGTTTCTATTGCCTTAACAACAACGTGTGACCAGGCTGGTGAGCAGCTTGAGGAGGAGGTGCCTGGCTGTTGTGGCTGCATATATAATGGTTTTTCAACCCGCTGTTGAGATTACTGACTAGTGTTGTTTGAGCACAGAACAATGGTCAATTTGGCACATTCTGTTTGAGACCCCACTAAATTCACAAGACGGGTACTCAGCTGTGAAAAGGGTGATTGTTTCAAACGCGGTGTCATTGCAAAGAAAAATATAGATGCTTGAAAAAACTTTCCAAACCATTGTTGAGGAGTTTATAAGCCCTATAACACATTGCAAAATTCCTTCACTTACCTGCAACAAAGAATGTTGCAAACTGATCAATCATGACCTCCATTTTCTCTTCATCATTGCCCTCCACTTCCTGTCCAGCCTTGATAATATAAGTTAATACATCTTCTGGTACATCGCCCCTGTTTATATCATCTATGCGCTTATTGATGCACTCTCTTCCGGTGTCACGGATCGTTTGAACAGCATTACGCACATCTTGACGGAATTTGCGAGCACTGCTGCGCATATCCATCTGACCAAGTAGTAACAAGGAGCAAATCATAAAGTTTGAGTGAAGTTATTCAACTTATGTGTCATGCAATAAATGTATCAATAAATGTATCAGTATTATTAGTATAAAATTATCAATGTAATTAGCAGTCAAGTTAGCTCAATCGATAAGGCGTTCGACTATGGTGCGAGAGGTTGCAGGTTCGAACCCTGGTGGTGCCAAGTATGCTCTCGTGGAAAATTGAGCTAGCTTGAAATTCCCCTGGACAAGGAACTTGCTGCTAATTTGTCTTGTTGTAACCCGTATTTAACCTCGGGAGCTGATCCTGGTTGCGAAGGTTATTTGTGGAATGTCTGGGGGTGTGTGCTCTTGATGCAGCAAAGTCCCTGAATTGTTGTTTAATGGTTTATGGAATGATGTGGGCCGTAGTAGTCAGCGACAACCTGTAAAGTGTGCTGAGGCTTGTGGATCAACGTCTAGGCGTTGTGCCTATGCGTAGCGCATTATAAATCACTGCGCTTTTTTTTTTATCAATATTTATATTACCAACTCAATCGGTATTCATTCCTCCAACATTTATTTATACAGATGCAGTCATTCATTCATACGGAAGTATTCATTCATTCATTCATTACTTCCCATTCCTGAAAAATACAACACTAATTTTTGGGGATCAAGTTCTGCCAAATGAAACATAGCTCAATCCTAATCAGCTATATAGTCCTACCTGGATTGATAAAAGAAAAAGTTCACTATTTTACTAATTTCTTGAGAAAAGAGCCAAAAACATGACTTTTCAGCATGTTTTCTGGCAATTGAGTTACAAAAATCACAGACTTGGAACAAGTCTAAGCATTAAAAATCTTGAGTATATGCCAAAATTTTGCTCTAATTTTCACTTTTATTGTGTTACTTTAATTAAATGGTTGGTTATAAGAATGAAACATGTCTTTTCCAAAAATTAGAATGCATAAACTGAAATTAGTCTTAGTACAAGTCTTTGGGCTTGATTGTCACAGCATATGAAAAACCGCACCCTAAAAATGCATGTTTTTTGCCCTTATTTCCAAAAAGTGGTGAAATATTAAAATTTGACTTTTATTGCTAGTTAGGACTAACTAAAGGATTAGGATTTAGCTATGTTTCATTTGGCAAAACAGGATAATATTTTTTTTTATTCAAAAAAATTAATTCTATATTTTTTGGAATAGGGAGTAGCTCCTTACCATTGAATAAGCTGTTGCCGATTTCCTCATACCACGAAGGGCAGTCAATATAGCTTGGTTGAAATAGGAGTTTTCATTCTCTATGATACCTAAGTCCAAACTAAATGCGACCTGTAGAATAAAACCAGTAATCATGTATATTTTTGATGGATTGAAGCAAGAAGGCCTATCTGCAATAGCTGCCAGGTGTAATATGTCTACAATATAGAATATAGAAATTGTCAAATTGTTATAGGGCAGCTTTTGCAGATAGGGCTTCACATACTAACCCTTCATTTTGTAACCATTTCTAAGTTTGTTCAGCTTATAATAACAAGACTCATAACACCATGTATTGATAAAGAATGGCATGCACGATTTTGGACACAGTGCTTACGCTAGTTGTGCATTGCGTAATGTGTGACTGACTTATGTGAATTTGCACGAAGCGTGAGTTGGGCCTTGATTGCGGCGTGCAGTAACAAAGCCGGATAATTTCCATCTTATATAAGCCAAACAAACTTTAACCAACCTCCTTCAGAAGGAGAATGCCCTCAAATGTGATAGAATGCACATATGAAGAGCTTTGTTGCAAAACCCCTTACATCCACTTTTGACTTTTTGAGAAAAACAGCTTTTTTTAATTGTGCAAGTATTACTTGTTCGATTTGATTCAATTTGGGATTGGATAAAGTGTTGATGAATAGAAACTAAAAGAATAGGTTTGGGACAATTTTCAAGGCTTCCTATTTATTTTATTATTTATTTTATATCGCACCTTTTGTGGATGTAAGGGGTTTTGCAACAAAATAAATTTACCCCTTTTCTAGAAACCCCCTTTGCAATCAAATTTGAGCCCATTTGTTTGCACTACATTATGTAACTTGACTAATGCTTTGAAAATCAAAAGAAAAATTGAAATATCTCATTTACTTTTTTAATTATGAATTTTTAATTAAATTAGGAAAATGGCATTTTTGGGTATTTCGAAGCTACACCTTTTGTTAATTAAATTGATTTTTTCAAACATAGTGACCCCAAAACAGTTCCTTTTGGTTTTAATAGGTAAAGAACATTCCAGGCTACCATTATACATCAAAAAATTTAAAACAAAACAATTCTATATTCATTTTAAGTTCAGATTTACGGAAATTCCCTAAGATTTCCCAAACGGGAAATATGCGATAACTCGGAAGGGAAGGTAGTATGAAGGTCAAATAACCACCAAAATGTGTATTTTTACCCACACTATAATATTATGCCAATAACTCAATTTGGCCAAAAGTGGATGTAAGGGGTTTTGAAACAAAGCTCTTCATATATGTGTGACAAAATATTTTCTACATACCCGAAACAAGTTCCACCCTACAAAAAAGCAAATATCTGACCGTGGACCAAATATTTCCTAAACAAACATATTAAGCGAAAGTTGGTTCCTTTTTGGACTCTATAGTTTGAATAATATACATGATCATAAACGCATCTTCTTTTAATTCTGTGATTCTTGATCTCTTACGGACCGGTCAGTGCGGTCACTATTTACACCATGGGAATGGAGGATTTCAATTTGTTTTGACAAAAAATTTTGCATTCTCCCTTCGCTTCCATTCAAAAAATCTGCATTCCCTCCTTATTTTATGAAATTTCTCCATTTAAAACTTAACATTTCCCCCTCTTTCCTGGCAAAAAAATTGCATTCCCCCCTCTTGCTCACCAAAATATTTCGCATTCCCCTAAAATCCTCCATCCCCAAGTGTTAATAATGACCACTCCCTTAACATGGGATGTACATACATTTTTGTACTGTCACCAAAAATACCCCTTCTCATATCTTTAAACTGCCGTTATATAACCCACCTTAGCAATCACATCAAGAGTGCATCTATTGAAGTGGTCAGCCAGTCTAACTTCTGTTTTACCATCTGCCTTGTCAGAAAGTTTTTCAATCAACAAGTTTGTACTGGCATTGAATGGTGTCATAAAATCTTTCAAAAATCTGAAAATAAATGTAAAATATATCCAAAGTTTTGATATGTGAAATACTTGTGTTGGGTATGAGTCTCCCTCAAACACTTCCAAATACAATGTCTGATCATTGGATCGTTTGGATGATGTCCCCTCTTTCCCTTCTCTTCTCCATTGCGGTGAGGTTGAGTCTCCTTAGTCGTTCTTCGTATGTAAGATGCTGGATACTCGGGATGAGCTTGGTTGCTCTTGCCTGCACCTTTTCGATGACCTTCTTGTCCTTTTCCATGTGCAGGCTCCATGCTTGCATAGCATAGTTGCATAGCATAGCACAGGCAATTTGTTCCAATTTTCCACCACTCTTTGACTGTAGAAATACTTCCTTGTGTCTAGTCTTGATCTTGATTTGGCCAGTTTTTGGGAGTGTCCTCTGGTGCCCTGGTAGTCTGCTTTCTGGAAAAGGGTATCTGGATTGATCCTGTCGATTTGATTCAGCTGCTTTGGAAGAATCAAGTCCTTTCAGCTTTTCTTTGACACAGTCGTTGGTAATTACAAATTCTTCAAGTTTCTCTTCTTCTGGTCCTGTGTAAATAGTTTCTGGTTCAGGTACATTCTGGTTCTCCACTGTAAAGACTGAAGCAAAAAGTCATTCAATGCTTCTGCTGTGGGCTGCCCTGGAGGTATTGTTTCTAAAGTGTCGGTTTTCAGTGGACCAACAGCGTCCTTTACTTTCTGTTTGGATCTCACGTAGGCGTAGAAGCTTTTAGAATCCTCCTTTATATTCTCTGCTAATTTCTTCTCAAAGTCTCTCTTTGCCTGTCTTACTTCATACTTTGCTTCTTTCTGGCATTTCTTGTAGTGCTCCAAGTTTCTATTAGTCTTTCTCTTCTGATAACTTTTCCAGGCTCTTTGTTTCCTGCGAACAAGTTTCTGTGCTTTTTTGGTCAACCACAGTGGTTTCTTTTTATTTCTTTGGATCTTCATTGGAACATGATCATGTATTACATTGTGCAATTATTGTTCTTTGGTATAGTTCCAAGCTTGTTCTGCTGATCTTGTTTCCAAATCTTGGTCCACTTTATTTGTCTCAGTTCGGCTTTCATTTGGTCAAAATTGGCATTTCTAAAGTCTCTCTTTGGCGGTGTTCACTGGTTTGACCAGGTAATTTGTATCCCAAATCAACATGCAGTGGTCGCTTGTGCCAAGGTGGGCTACAACTTGCACATCGTCAACCATATCTGGGTTTGAGGTTATCACCAGGTCGATCAAGGAATTCAGTCTAGTTGGCTTTGTAACATGTTGGGTCCATAAGTTGTCCAGGATAACATCCATGAAGGCTTCTGCTCTTCCTGATCCAGCTTGCATGATTTCCCAGTTAATTTCTCGGTAGTTAAGTCACCAATAACCATGATGTCTTTTTTCTCTTCTTTGAGGCTCTTTAATACCTGGTTCAGGCTATAATTTTGCTCATTGGTGTTGTATTGACTCCTATACATGATCCCCAGTAGCATATCAGCTTCCGTGCTTGGACATGAGATGTCACACCATAATGCATCCTCATGCTCTGCTAAAGCTGCATCTTCTCTCACCTGTACTTCTATCCCGTCCTTTGTTTACAATAGTATACCCCCATGTCCTTTGTACTGTCTGTCTAGTCTGGTAGCCAGGTATTTGAAGCTCTGCATTAGCAATATCTTGGTGAAGCCATGTCTCTACAATGCCTACTATATCTAGATCTTCTTCTTCAATGTGATATCTCAAATCGCCTCTCTTATTTGTAATACTTTGTGCGTTGCAGAAGGTGCATTTTAACTTCTTTCTTGTGCCATCCTCTGGTTGGTTACTTTTCCTACCAGTCTTTGGATTTCTGGCTGTACTGTGTTTTCTCTTGGCTGCTGGTCGTTTCCTTGTCTCGCCAGGTTTTTGGTCATCAAAACAATGTCTGTCTGCATCCACTGGTCGGTTTTCTTTCCTCTCAGTCTCTTGGTATGCATCAACAATTTTTTCTTCAGTGTCTGTCTGCAAATTCTCTTCAAGGTGGTTTCCTCTGAAGACTCTGGTTCTTGCAGACTAGTAGAAGTTTGGTGCTTGGTGCTAATTTATGCGCTATTTACATAGTTCTTGTCTTGTTGACCTACTGTTCTTCTTGTGAGGGAGGAGGTCTGGCTGTGACCATTTTCCCCTCACTATCCTCAAGTTTTTTTCACCCTCCGCTTTACGCTGCCTGAGTTCTTGACGTAGCTCTGCCTCTTTTTTCCTCTGTTCATACATCAGATCTGGTTTCAAGTACACATCGTTGTACACTTCATCGTTGTGCAGATTTTTGGCATTCGTAAGAGCTGTGTGCTTTGCCGTTTTGTTTTTCATTTGTTCTTTTACGAGACAGCCTTTTTCAGTGGGTATTACATCAGTTTTCACCATGTCATTTGGACTTACTTCAAGCTTACTCTGAAAAAGTTCTTTAACGTTTTTCAACACAACTCTTGGCGAACTAGTACTGGTGATCTCTGGTAGATCACTGACTATGACATTCAGTTTTCTTTTATCTTGTTCAATGATTTCTTTCACTACCTTCTGCATGCTTTGGTCTTCACGGCCTACAGGAACTGTTGCACCATTGATTTCTATTGCTCTCAATCTACTGTTTATATCTTTTACTTCTTTCTCTAACTTCTCATGCTTCCTACGTAAGTCAACCATTTCACCTACCAGCTTCTCTGCATACTTCCTACTCACCTTGCAATGTCATGGTAACTCATGTGTGCCTTGCATACCATACTGTTTAATAACATTGAACAACTCATCTGATAAATCGCCACACTTCTGGTGGTACCACGTCTTGCATATACTACATGCTACTGCACATTACATACTTGCGCCTCAAGAAGCATCTTCCGCGATGATTTGGTTACTGTCGTCTACCGTGTGATAGACGGCATGCTACTGCACATTACATACTTGCTACTGCACATTACATACTTGCACCTCAAGAAGCATCTTCCGAAATGATTTGGTTACTGTCGTCTACCGTGTGATAGACGGCATGCTACTGCACATTACATACTTGCTACTGCACATTACATACTTGCGCCTCAAGAAGCATCTTCCGCAATGATTTGGTTACTGTCGTCTACCGTGTGATAGACGGCATGCAGAAACCAATGAAATTCAACGCTAAGCCACAGCCACTGACCTACCTTCGTCTAAAGGGTACATCAAGTATAACTCTTTGCTTATGCCACTTGTCATGATCTATTTCAGCCACTAGACTATGAGGAGTAAACCTGGCACCAAACACCTTCTTGAACACCTTGTAGCTCAGTGCTGCTTTGGGATGAGATGTATTCAACATGATGTCCTGCAATACAATGGTGATAACATTGTCAAAACAACAACAGCTTCTAAGCATCTTGTCTACTTGACTACTGTTGGCAAATATTGAAGTTAGACCCCTGAATAATTGTTGTGTTCAAGCCTCAAAATAAGCAGATCTGGACCAGGAGCCACACATTTAGAAAAAAGCAGCTCCTGATCCTAAGAATATCTAGTGAACCAGGAGCCATTTTTAAAGAGCTAAGAGTCATTTAAATTTAAAATTGTACACATTAAGTAAAAAACCTGCTTTAAATACTAAATTAAAACATCGGTCACAGTTGATCTTTTTGAAGGGTTGGAATTTTCATCATATCAAACTTATGTTGGAGGGATAGGAGGCAGTCTTTGAACTTTGGTTTGTTCCCTTAATGCCTTATGATACAATTACAATTGATTCATTGAACACACACATACCTTCACACCTTTTGGGTCCAACACAATAACCATTGTAACAGTAAAGATCTGAAAACAGAAGACAGGACCCAACTCCTTGTACCTGTAACCCAGAAATAACAAATCATGCAAGAGACAGGCCATTTTCTTAAATTAACACTTAATGTTTTGAATATTTTCCCTATATAACTGGGCATGAATTTCCACACAAAAACTTCGCACACTGTGTAAATGGGGGAACTACAACTGCAGTATACCCAATGGCAGCACCAGAATCCTTTTCGGGGCATAGTGAAATACAGGGAGGAACCAACAAATCTTGCAACAATTTGTCGCAAAAAGCGGATATTTTCGGAATTTCACTGACTACTGGGAGCAAGTCATCTGACTGGGGGGCATTTTTTCCATGCACCCCTGTGCACCTGTATAGTTTCATACACAGCTGCTAACTCCAAGTCGTAGCTGAGGGCATAGGTTGCGGCATGCTCTCCAAAAATGCCAATAAAAAAATTCACCTTTTCTGTAAAAAACATTGAAAAGCTGCCCTTTTTAAAAAGTAGGTCTGGTTTTTTCAGAATTTTTTGTTGAAATTATGCCTTTTTTGAAGGATATTTCACAAAAGGTCCACTATTTAGCTCCCTGCAGCCTCCCAAAATAAATCCTAGCTATGGGCGTGCCCAACACCTTCTTACCATTCATACATCAGCATTTCAAAAGTCTTATCACTATCATCATTGCCAAATACCTCATTCATGTACTTTGAATGTCCCAGGTAAAAACTGCATGGATAAACAACAGAAACAACAACACAAGTTGATCATAATTTAGTAGATCTCAGGTAAGACCAACTAAAAACAAGTATAGCTTTTACAATTTGAATTTGAAAGAAAAAAACACACAAAAACCCAAATAACCCAAAAACACTATGACTGAAGAGGTTCATCAGGTCTGTTGATTAAACAGCTAATAAAAGTTCTTTGCCAAGACCAAAAGAAAAACTAAACCTTCTGGCTTTCTCAAAGCGAATGAAGTTGTTATTCATACATACTCACGATATAACAACGTTTCTGATTGGATTTGCGCCCTTTTTGCTGGTCATAAATACCGTTTATGACCAGTACGCAGGCATAAACAAGCTGCGCCACGCAGCGTTGGAACCCAATTAACACGATCCACGATTTGCTAGTGTTGCGTGCACGCCGCATGTCACGGCGCCCATCTCACGCGGAGATATAAAAGATGACGCGTATCACGCGTTGACTCTCGGCCGTTGACCTCATGAGCCGAGCTGCTTCCTGCAAGTAGGCCTACTCATTTTCTTCCAATTTATGAAGGAAAACGGTATGGAAATGTTATTTAAACTTGTAAACCCTTTTTATTTTCATCTGTATTGAATTGCTGAGAATGTCGGGTATGTATGAACAGGGTTCATTCATAGGATTTCGGGCATGATCGCTGTTTGCCTCGGGCATAAACAGCGATCATGCCCTCAATCCTATGAATGAACCCTAATTAATCCATCTGCTTGGAAATGGAGCTGGAATCCCGGCCAGATGATGTTGTTTTACCAGAAGTACTCCTGTCTCCAACGTTGGTCTTAAGCAGAGGATCAAAGATGTGGCTTAGAAAGAATGTCCCCTCGTCTCTGTTCATGGTGTTGTCTCCTCTCTTGCGAATCCATACTGATTCCTTGACCCATCGGAAGTATAGGAGTACTTCTGGTAAAACAACTGCATCCGGCCAGGATTCCCACTCCAAGCAGATGGATCAATAACAACATCAATCACTTTGACAAAGCCAGAAGGTTTCTGGCGAAACTGTCAGCAGAAAAACGTAAGTTTTTCCTTTGGTCTTGGCAAAAAACTTTTATTAGGAGTGCATACTACTTTGCTGGTTTTTCAATTTTTTCTGAGACAAACAATTTTTAGAGGAGGGCCTAAGGTTTACAGATTAATGTATAACTATTGCATTTTGAAAATTACCAATCATACATGTACTGTATGTACACCTTTTTAGGATTTTTGAAATGGCTTAATTGCAGTAAATTTAATCCATGAATTCCCTGGACCTGTACTTGTGACTATACTAGTCAGAATGGCAAGTGATTGAACACAACAAAATGGATCGAGTGATCATATTTCAAAGGACAAATTAAACATGGGTGGGGCAAAGATACTGACCAAACCAATCAAAACATATTTCCAATCAGGGATGATTTGGGTATTTCACTCCGCATCACAGAGTATAAATGTATGCAAGAGTGCTCATCACGGTATGTTCATTTGTTTGCCATTCTTACAGCTATTCTTACAGCTATCCCAGTGGGCACAACTGACGTTGAAATCACATTGAAATCAGGTTGAAATTTCGACGTCAAAATCAATTTCGACGTTGAAATCAGGTTGAAATCACGTTGTATTTGCAAATGGACCTCAACCTGATGGACTTCAACCTGATTTCAACCCGATTTCAACTAACGTCTAGGTTGAAATCAGGTTGAAATCAGGTTAGGTTGAAACTTTGACGTTGTATCAACGTTGATTCAACGTCGAAATCCTAACCTGTGCCCACTGGGTATATCTGGTTCGCTAACACTATGATTTCGTAAAGAATAACTTACCTTGGTCTGGGCACAGATGGTATATGCTGGTACTTTTTATGCACCCAATGAACCTTCAGTGTTATCCAAATGAATATGATGAATAAAACCAGCAAAGCTATTATAGCTGAATACCCTGCTATAGATGCTGCTATGGACATCTTTAGGTCAGTTTTTGTCTGTTGATTAAAAAACAAGGATGCATGCAGTTCATTTTTCACAATCATATTCTTTGATAAATCACAATCTGAAAGTGAAAATGGTTCATAAAAAGTAGACCCAGGGCCAGATTGCTTTTTACAGGGGCCTGAACCAGGCTCAAATTTTAGCCCCCCCCCACCCATGATCAAAGTGTTACACCCATCCCTGAAGGAGTGTACTGGGCCACTGAGCCAAGGATAGCAGAATTTCAAAATTGTCCTGCTGACTGGCTACATTTTTAATACAATCACACATCTTTATGGGATACATTTAATTACAAATTTCCATTGCTTTACATAATGTCATGCTTCATTTATGTGTGATTTGCATAATGAATAGATTCTTATTTAAATGTTTGTTTTCACTGATCACATTATCCCCTTTTAATTTCGAGCCAAACAAATGAGGTACAATGAAGAAAATTGTGTGTACTACGCTCACCGATCGTATCACATGTAACTGCACGGAGCATTGCGCTCGACGTGTGTATACAAGCTGACATCCACGGTACATGTTAGCAAGTACTCGATCGTTGAACTCTGAATAAAACCGGTCGACCCGGTTTTAATACAAAAAGTTAAATTTTTGCTGTTATTAAGGGGGTACTACCCCATTGATTTTTTTTGGCATTTTTTGAATTTTGTAAAAAAAATTAAAAAAAAAATTGGACAAAGTGGTATGCAAAATGAAGGGGCAAATCTTCTCGTTTTATTGGTGGCATCGGTATCAATGTAGCTTACATGCTTTTGAAGATAGAAGCCAAAAGGAGGTACATCACTGATGATTTAAATTCACTTCATTTTGGAAAGCTTACTATCAACGGATTTCGTTAAAATTTTGGATATGTGTTGCTAACCCGAGGGGGGGGGAGTCACCCCATTGTGGCCTGTACACCATCCGCGATAATGAAAGCGCGTAAAAGGGTTTTTTAGTGGGTAGGCACGATCTGCTGCATACACGGTATCGCGTTTAGGGTGTCAAAAACATGAAAAATTGGAAATAAGGGTAGCAAAATTGCAATTTCTAAATACGCGGAAATGAAATTTATGGTATGAAATTTGATGTTAGGAATGAAATCCCTGTTTAGGGTGTCGTTTTAGCCAAGGGTTAAATCCTTGTTTAGGGTGCTTTTCAAAAGTTGATTATCGCGGATGGTGTACAGGCCACAATGGGAGTGACCCCGGGGTTGCTAACACATTAGGGAAATAATGTTGATATGTAAAATGGGAATAAGTGGTCCCTGATTGATTTTCTTAGAGCCTATACCAGGTGCTCCACAACTATCAAAAAAACGAACCGGTTAAAATGCTTCTATTTTCAATGTTGAGCTATATTTTGTATTTTGAACTTGCAACACTATGTCACTGAAACTTAATTAAGCCATAGGTAACAGGTTACTACAACCACACTACAGCAATGTTGAAAAAGATTGTATTTTTTGTCACCTATACCACCATATTAGGTAGTTTTCCGTAAGCTTCATTTATGTGATTTTGGTAACTATTTTATATTTATTTGCCCAATCCAACTCAACTAGGCAATCTAAATTGTACTCACCATTTACATCCCAAGGTATTTTAGTATATCCACCTCACACATTTCCATTATATCCAGTAACAGACAAAATATCAAAATTGATGCCTCATTATGACATGTATGATATCACAGACTATCACATGTATTCAGAATTGATGCCTGAATTTGACCTGAACCAATTGACCTATAACCTGACCTTTGATGACCTTATAGCCTTTTTTAATCTCTTTTCCTAACTACACCACATTTCGCCATAATTTATTCTAGAAACGCTTGCTGTTATAATAAGAAAAATTTTAATGCTAAATTATTGCACATTCTAGGGAAGCGTGGTTACTGTTTTGAAATAACCGAGTGAGAGGTTTTTCAAGAAAATATTTTTCCTGTCAAAACTGAAGCATCCTCTGTATAAAAGAAAATATGAATATTAACTGCACATCATATATAACTATTCGTGATACCCAATTGTGGCATATTTGAGGTCGTTTATGAGGCAGAGAATTTTATTTCAATTTTATATACGCCAAAATATTTTTTTAATTGAGCAAGAATAAGGATAGAAAAAAACGTTAAAAATTCTATGTATAAATAACATTAGACCCGCAAAAGATTACTGTTTCGCTTTTTATGGTATTCTAATCTTTTATTTCGAAGAAACATTTGGGGTCTAAAATGGATTTTTATGTAATTGATAAAAACATCGAACGTGTATACAAGAAAAATGGTAGGTTCCTCTATAGTATTTTACTGACCATACTAATGTACTGACACCGTGCGAGCACATGTCAAAATCGATATAATGTATTGTCCATATAGACGCGCATTTATCATTCAATATTGTCGGATTAACAACAATTGAGCGCTATTAATACACATTAATGTTTTTAGGCAAAATAAAATTCCAAAATATGGTACGTTTTCTGATTTTGCTTGTCACGTGGTAGGCCTATATTGAAGTTGCGATTATATCTTCAAATAAGTGAAACGGGAGGAGCTGTAGGCCTTAATCTAGATTTTTAAGCTTACCTAATTTATTATGTCATCGCACTGTATTCGTTTATGGGGATTTCCGTCATGCAATGTCAGGACTTCCTGGCCCAAATTGATGCCAAAACTGCATCGTTTATTTAATTTCCATGCATGTACGAAGCTAAATTGTCCACGTAAACAGTCCGATCCAAGGAAAATGGGGTTCTATCGGCACAAAATACGCCAATTTTACCTCGTGGATCGGCTGACATTTCGGTCCATTTCCAGTATAAAACATGGTTCAAATTCTTAGATTTTCTATATTTATATTCCTCAGCAATTCAGGTTTCTGCTGATATGGTGCCCAATTTTGGAGGTGCAACCATTGTTCTAAAATTCCCTGCCAAATTTCAATGTTTACTTTTGGAAAAGACGCCATTATTGTCATTTTCGTCGTCGTGGCTTCTTCACATTCGGCGAGGGGTTTCTCAAATAACAGTGCGAATTCGTAATACTTTATTTCTCATTAAATTATTATATTCATAAGAAACCAGCTTCTCCCCAGTTTTGGAAACTAGGTCAGTTTTATAGATTAATGAAGAATTAGTAAAATTATAGTTAGAAATAAAAGCAATTTAAAGAATTACTAATTACTAGGATTACTAGGAATTTTCGATCATAAAAACACTTAATACGTCATAACAAATTATTGCCCAATCAGCTTTAAGAACGTCCTCGCCCCATTTTTTCTAGGCCAATCAGCTTGAGGCATTCTCAAAAGAAACAAAATTGTTCACTGTTCAAATTACTTTCGACCAGAGCAGACCTGTATAGAGCAAGCTCGTGAAATTATCGTCTGCACTCAAATTTTGATCTACTGTATTTTTCCAAATACAGACTTTGAGGTTAGCGATTTAGCATGTAATCCCCTAAGCTCTTGTTGGGTGATTCGAGGGAGTCTTAGAATGGTATGGATGCTGCAGTCCCGCCGGTTTACGCCGGTGGGGTCTCTGGGGAGAAAATACCGTTCCGGGATTCCAGCTTGACTCGATATGCCCAAATCCCTTCGGGGTCATAAGCCACTCGGCAGGAGCTTCTTTTAGGATCAGAACGACGGACATTATCTTTTTATATTAGGCCATTTTTATAGCTCTTTCATTATTCCAAATTAATCATATTGTAAGTATTTCCTGTGCGATAGAGTCACAGGAAATCCATTCGGTAACTTTCTGAATCGGGTATTTGCAGCGTTCGCCATTTTGTCAAATGGTACCCGGTTCAAGCAATGGCTCCTTTAGCTCGTACGAATTAGGTCGGAGCCTTGCGAGGTTAATTGCTCACGGGGATCACCCAAGTCCCATGGTTACTGAATGGTTTATCATAGAAACCGAGTCCGTCGTTCTCTCCTGTCCCATTCCCAAAGTAAACAAAGAATAAAATCCCAAAAAGAAAGAAAGAACAATGAACAATTCCAAATAAATAAATAACTATCACATGAATTGCAAGTCAGTTTTTATATCAACTTTTTCCCCTTGTTGTGTGCTCGTTCGATTGAGAGAATTTGCGACTTGTTTGCATACACTTTTGGTATGTTATTTTTAGAAAGTGATTCACGTGATTTGAATCAGCTGATTGAAGTTCAAAACAAGCCAAAATAATCCCGTAATGTTCAGCTGATAAGCATTGACCCACAAATATGCAATTTAAGTGATAATTATGAAAGTTCTTATTTCTTTACAAAATAACAAGAAATAAGGTAGCGGCCTTCCCCCAAAATTCTAAAAGTCATGAATTGACCTTTTCTTATAAAATTCGGCAATACTGCATTAGTGTTATGACAAAACCTCTTCTTGTGCAGTCAGTCTCTGTAGAAATTGAAAAGGCGAATAAAAGCGTATATTTCACATATTTATTTTTCACATTATATATCGACTAAACCGTATTACCTAATCTCAGTTGTCAGTTACTTCGTGTTAGTGTCGGGTAATAAAAACAATAAGTGTATAAACCAACAAATTAATGGTGTTATAAAACAATGAGGTGTTATGAACCGAAATAAGGTTCAACAAAGGTTAAAGGTTATGTAACCAGGTTAAAGGTTTCATAACAAGGTTTTAAACAGTCAAACTAGGTTATTTAAACGAACAGTTCAATTCGAACCATTCGAAGTGCCGTGCAGATCAGATCTTCGATTCGCTCGTCCATTCGTTCGTACCTGTTCCAGAACTTGGAGATTGCTGATTCGCCTGACGCTCGACGGTTTGTATGATTTCTTTATTTCTACCCCAAATTTAGGCCAGGTCAATTCCATATTTGGGTTATCTTTTGCTCTGGGTCCTTTATGGCCGCTACCAAGAAACGCTACCCTGTATATAAGTTTGAGCCATCGAAATGTAGCCTTAAGATTTATTAGTTTATTTTATTCTATTTCCTGTTTAGGTCGTACTTCACTTGCCAGGCCTATTAAAGAGGTGCTAGTTGCTTTCATTACATTGGTGTGCTAGCGGTGGGATAGTAGCATTTCTCCAGGAAATAAACCCATAATTATTAGTCGTAACTCGTAAATAAGAAAGTAAACAAGATGGCAAGTCAAGAAATAGGCCCAGTAAGTAATAATGACAAATTAGTAGATGTAGAAAATAATAGTAATGAAATAGGAATAGGCATACAACGGGAAGAAAATGTAGGCCTAATAGATTTTTATGAAAACGTTCTGTCTGATAAGGAAACGGATAGTGAGGACATAAATAATGAAGTTGAAGTAGATGATAGTGTAGAGACTGTAGCTAAGAAAGAAGTAAATAGGAAACCAGTGAAACCAGCGATTTTTGATGGTTCCACGTGTTGGTCTGATTACTTAATGCAGTTTGAAATAACCGCCAAATTTAACGAGTGGAATACAAAAGAGAAAGCTATGTGGTTAGCAATGAGTTTACGAGAAAAAGCACGTAGCACTTTAGGAGAATTTGAAGATATTGACGATATTGAGTATTCAAAGTTGGTTGCTTGCCTGAATCAAAGATTTGGGATAGATAATCAAAGTGAGTGGTTTGAAACACTACTTAAAAACAGAGTGAGACATTGCGATGAAACATTGCCTGAACTTGCACATGAAATAAGAAAGCTAGTAAAATTGGCATACCCTGATTTATCACGAGAATTAAAAGAGAAATTTGCTAGAAAGTATTTCTTTAGAGCAGTAAGCGTAAGCGATGATGAGCTAAGACGTAATGTAGTGTATATAAGGCAGCCAAAAACGCTTGATGAAGCAGTAATAGATGCAGTACAGTTTGAATCACTAAGAATAGCCGAAGAGTACAATGAGGAAATTAAGTTGAATTATAATCGACCTTTGGTTGAAATAGGACCACACTTGCATGATACAGTCAAGGAAAAGTCATATGGATCTGAGATGGTAGGCCTACATGAAGTAGGCCCAATCGAGCCATCAATCAAGGAGAAGAGAGCGAAACCTGTCGCAAAAGTTTGTCCTATGTTCAAACAAAGTACCAGGCATAGTAATGATGATTCAAATGAAGTAGAATCTGAGGAAGATTTAGTAAGAGTAAATAAGGAAAATAAAGGTAAAGCTAAGTCAAAGAAGAAGTCTCGCGCCAAAAAGGGACGAGGAAGATTAAGACTATATTAAGAGTACAGTGACAAAGTAAAGTATACGGTTTGTGTATAGAGAAACACGACCAACAGTGACAATAAAGTACCACGGTTTGTGTATGGAACACGACCAACAGTGACAATAAAGTACCACGGTTTGTGTATGGAACACGGCCAACAGTGACAATAAAGTACCACGGTTTGTGTATAGAGAAACACAGCCAACAGTGACAATAAAGTACCACGGTTTGTGTATAGAGAAACACGGCCAACAGTGACAAAGTACCACGGTTTGTGTATGGAACACGGCCAACAGTGACAAATAAAGTACACGGTTTGTGCGTGAGAAAAGCACAACCAACAGTGACAAAGTTTTATGTACATGGTTTGTATATAGAATTAAGAATAGAGTAATTAATTGGGATAATGATGTGCGGAAAAGCCCTCGCCGTTAGTCATTGATCCTCATGGTGGTATTGGAAGTCTGGAAAAGGGCTCGCCGGCATCTGGTACTGCGACTTGTGACGATAGTTGGGGCCGATGATTTGCGGAAAAGTCCCGCCGTTTAGTCTTTGGTTCTTGTGGTGTAGGAAGTCTGGAAAAGGGACTCGCCGGCATCTTGCACTGCGCACAAAAAGCCGCTAATGCGTGAAGTTTAAGTTTTTATTTGAAGATAAAACTAAACTAGTTGATTTGTATAGTAGTTGAAGTATGTTGTTTTATGTGTCCTCGGAAAATGCATAGGCCTACCGTGGGACGGACTATGGAGTCAGGAAAAAGGCCTCGCTACGGCACCATTGTCTTGTAAAGTTCTAGCGGCTTTAGTGAAGTTGTAAATGAAAGAATTAGAATATTCTTGTAAGTAACTTAGTATGCGTATTAAGTGCGCATAGGCTATGTGAGATAATTCATAATTAGAAATTATGATTAAGAATTTACGAACATGACAGAAATAATAAATACTATTAATAGTGGCTCAAGCATCTGTAACTGCTGGACGAGCGGTTATACATAAGCGTTTAGAGTAACTTTAATAAACTATTATTTACTTCGAAATCGGAAGAGTAATCCTAACTGTGACAAGATAAACATAACTGTGACAAATTAAAAATAACTGTGACACTAAGTAATGTAGAATATGAAACTTTGCTATAAACGTGAACGTGTGTTGAAGGTAGAATACAGTTGTTGAAGTATAACTGAAATAAGATTATTTATAGCACATGTAGATAAGTTGAATATTTTACAGAAGTAGATCTTGAAGTTTCCTTGTCGGACATGAACGGGGGTGTATTAAAGTAAGAAATTGTAGTATGGGACCTTCATTTGTTGTTATAAAAGTAGAAAGTAAAGTTAGTTGCCTAAAATTTAATATGGAAGTACTAGTATCGTGAGCAGTACGATAAACTTGAATTTTGAACGCGAGTGGTCTTTTTGAAAGATGTTGTAGTTTATCACATGATTTGAGATGTGACAAAATTGTTCAAAATTGTTTAACTGTTGTTGTTTTTTAAAACCAAAATTAAAAGCCATCAGGTTTTTCTTGCACCCTGTTGCATTGTCTGTGGGGGGCGAGGTGTGTGCTTCGACTCTCATTTCAGAGGAGGTATTAGTTCCTTTCAATCCACTTAGGTCAGGCTTTGTAGGAGAGAGTAGGATTGACTCAGGTGGTTTAATTTTCTTAGGATTGTTTTGTTGACTTGTTCTAAAACGCAACATCTTCGCACTACTCTTATTTGATATTGTTAGGAAAATTATCTAAATTAAACAGATGAGTCTATTTGTAAAGTAGAAGCTATTGAAAAACTGAATTGTTTTGTAGGTCTTGAGAACTAAAGTTAAAAGATTTTGTCGACGTAGGCCTATGGTATAATAATGAACTGTAAATGAACCGATAGTTTAAAGTAGATAATAAAGTTGGATTTCAAATGATTTATAACTTTTGGCCTGGACGGTGTTGCTTTTAATTATTTATGTAAGCAGGTAGCATTGATAACATTAAATATTTGTGAAATCAATAATTGCATAAAATGGTGAGAAGACATTGAGTGAACTTGAACTGTTTCAACTGTAAATTTTACGATGGATCATTCTACGAATGCTGGGAACTTGTTAACAAGATGGAATCAGCTAGCTGAAATTTGCATTGAATGTAAAAGACTTTTCAAAAATGGAACGAACTGTTAAGCTATTGAACTGAAACTGATATAAAATTGACTAAAAAAAATAATTTCACGAGTGCAGACAAAACCTACGATGTTCAGGATGTCAACCATGAAGTAAACGACTCCAAGCGTATCCAAACAAGTATTGAAGCAGAGAAGATGGCGGCGCCCAGTGAGACGGCGATGGAGAAAACTTCGGCAACGAAAATGGACAAAATATTCGCACTCTTCTTATGCTTGCTCGTTATTGAAGTCTCTGAATTATATATTTGAGGATTCTACAGTTTCTGTGTGCCTACGAACTGACATTATAGCAGGAAAAACGTAAGAAAATCGACGATATTTACGCTAGCAAAATTCATTGTTGTGTGTGTGTAGTAAGCTTACATTTAGTCATTTATACATGCTGTTTGTACATGTATCAAATACATGCATGGATTGTATAATGGACTGTATTTCATCATGATTCTCATATGGAACTGAACTGAACTCATAAAATAAAAGAACATTCTATGACCATAATAATATATGGACATTCATTGATTTGATGATTGACATTTATCATTCAATATCAATAATTTTACATGGAAAAAAAATGGACATTTCATATCTGCCACTGCGTACTGGAAGTTGGAATTGGTCATCAACGTCGACATTGCTGTTTCAATAGAACTTTGAAATCAAGAACTGTGTACTTTTGGTACTAATTTTAAGGAAGCTTACAATATAAATACACACACACCCTAACCTATTTATGGACTGTATCAGTGGATGTTATTCAAAATGGACTTTATAATGTGCTCCAAATGGACTGCGCCACAATACTTCTATGATTAAAATGGACTGTTGTCTTGTCAAAATGGATTGTTGCACTCAAAAAGAACTTTTACTCAAAATGTTATCAATGTAAACTGCATAGGCCAGCAACACCATAGTAAATCAAAACTTAAATTATATTATTTTGAATAGCTGAAGTTTGTACTGTTTTAAAAGAAAAGTAATTTATTTGTACATGTAGGATGAAGCACACTAGCCAGGCTGTCAAATTAAGGTAACTGTAAGGGCCGACAGCCAGGCTACACGAGAGTACCACACTGACTGGGTCACAAGGAAACCGTTGCTTCATGTTGTTGAGGCATGCCTTTTTATAGATTTTTGATGGTGCTCAAGATTTAATTAAATGACAAGTTTGCCGACCCAGTCAATGCCCGTGGTTTTGCCACTTTTATGGCCATTGTTGTTAAGTAAAAATAAGGGTGTGTGGGACTCGTTGTGTGCGATCATCCAATAAAAATCTGTCGACTGCACTCTTTACTTCTCTTAAAGCATAAAAATTAGGCTGATACTTTGTACAATTTCGGGGCGAAATTTTTCATGAGGGGGGATAATGAAACGGGAGGAGCTGTAGGCCTTAATCTAGATTTTTAAGCTTACCTAATTTATTATGTCATCGCACTGTATTCGTTTATGGGGATTTCCGTCATGCAATGTCAGGACTTCCTGGCCCAAATTGATGCCAAAACTGCATCGTTTATTTAATTTCCATGCATGTCTGAAGCTAAATTGTCCACGTAAACAGTCCGATCCAAGGAAAATGGGGTTCTATCGGCACAAAATACGCCTAATTTTACCTCGTGGATCGGCTGACATTTCGGTCCATTTCCAGTATAAAACATGGTTCAAATTCTTAGATTTTCTATATTTATATTCCTCAGCAATTCAGGTTTCTGCTGATATGGTGCCCAATTTTGGAGGTGCAACCATTGTTCTAAAATTCCCTGCCAAATTTCAATGTTTACTTTTGGAAAAGACGCCATTATTGTCATTTTCGTCGTCGTGGCTTCTTCACATTAAGTGAGGGGTTTCTCAAATAACAGTGCTGAATTAAGTAATACTTTATTTCGCATTAAATTATTATATTCATAAGAAACCAGCTTCTCCCCAGTTTTGGAAACTAGGTCAGTTTTATAGATTAATGAAGAATTAGTAAAATTATAGTTAGAAATAAAAGCAATTTAAAGAATTACTAATTACTGGCTCATTCTTGTATTATGGGGTCCAATGGTGTGACATACAGTCAAATTTTCAAAATTGAATATTAATGTCAAAAGTTAGCTTAAATTGAGTGGAATTATATACTCTTTCAAAATCTGCAAAATATTTTCAGCGATGATTGCCCAGAAATCTGTATGAAGCACATAACTGTGGAGAAATCACTCTAAAATGTCGCGCATAACCTGGTACCAAACATGTTTTAACCCCTGCTAAACAAAAATATAAATGCCAAAATGGCTAAAAAGTTGCAAGTTAAATGTGGTTTAGGAGCTTTTATAATGTAAAAATAAAATAACATTATAAGAAGTTGCTGTAACCTTCAAAACAGCATATTTGCATTTTGGTCAAAATACATAATCAAAAATTGACCCAAAAGTTAATTATTGGGCCTGTTTTGTACAATTTCTGTCAGTTTAGATTAAAAGTTGCCATTTTTATGTGGGGCCAGCACAAGTGTGGCATAATAGATAAGTGGATGACTTTCTATAACATCAATTTTGTGCACATGAGAGAATTTAAGGTGCCCAGTGGTGTCAGCAGATAACTGGACACCAAAATATTTGGTGTCCAGTTATGACTGACAATAACAAGCTATCTGTAATTATGTCATACTTTGAAAAGTGTATTTGACCTGCAAATTTATCTAAACATATCACACTGTTGTTTTAAGTATTCATTGTTTATCAGATACCCAATTTTTAAAAATTATGACATATTATTCATTTTCATGTGTCGGTCATAACTCGGTGTCCAGTTTGTCGTACAATATCCAGCTTTAACTTTAATTCAACTTATTTTGCAATTTCCATTTGTCAGTCATATATTTAAACATGTCATAATATATCATTTGAAGTATTTGTTGTTTACAAATTACCCCATTTTCAAAAAATATAGCACATTTTGCATTTTTACATGTCGGTCATAACGTCGCAAGCATAACGCGGACACCAAAATATGTACTTTGCGTAAGCGCTGTCTTTGTTAACAGATGTTTTGTCGCTAACATTTCTTTCATAATACAATTTTAGTATACATCCTATTCACTCAATAAGACCAAAAAATATAAGCAATGGTCATATATAAATGAAACTAACAGGCAACCAGATGTAGATGATCTTTTTTTTGTCACAAGTGGTGTCCATGATTTTCGAGACCTTACATGTAATAAAAATTAAAAATAGCTGTTAACAATTTCTTTTTTGAAAGTTTTAGTAATAACCCACTTGTTTTGTATAAAAAATTACAAATAGGCCAAATACCTGTTACAGTTTTCAAAATTCAGGGCAAATTATGTGTCGGTCATAACCGGACACCATTGGACCCCATAATACAAGAATGAGCCTACTAGGATTACTAGGAATTTTCGATCATAAAAACACTTAATACGTCATAACAAATTATTGCCCAATCAGCTTTAAGAACGTCCTCGCCCCATTTTTTCTAGGCCAATCAGCTTGAGGCATTCTCAAAAGAAACAAAATTGTTCACTGTTCAAATTACTTTCGACCAGAGCAGACCTGTATAGAGCAAGCTCGTGAAATTATCGTCTGCACTCAAATTTTGATCTACTGTATTTTTCCAAATACAGACTTTGAGGTTAGCGATTTAGCATGTAATCCCCTAAGCTCTTGTTGGGTGATTCGAGGGAGTCTTAGAATGGTATGGATGCTGCAGTCCCGCCGGTTTACGCCGGTGGGGTCTCTGGGGAGAAAATACCGTTCGGATTCCAGCTTGACTCGATATGCCCAAATCCTTGGGGTCATAAGCCACTCGGCAGGAGCTTCTTTTAGGATCAGAACGACGGACATTATCTTTTTATATTAGGCCATTTTTATAGCTCTTTCATTATTCCAAATTAATCATATTGTAAGTATTTCCTGTGCGATAGAGTCACAGGAAATCCATTCGGTAACTTTCTGAATCGGGTATTTGCAGCGTTCGCCATTTTGTCAAATGGTACCGGTTCAAGCAATGGCTCCTTTAGCTCGCATTTAATTAGGTCGAGCCTTGCGAGGTTAATTGCTCACGGGATCACCCAAGTCCCATGGTTACTGAATGGTTTATCATAGAAACCGAGTCCGTCGTTCTCTCCTGTCCCATTCCCAAAGTAAACAAAGAATAAAATCCCCAAAAGAAAGAAAGAACAATGAACAATTCCAAATAAATAAATAACTATCACATGAATTGCAAGTCAGTTTTTATATCAACTTTTTCCCCTTGTTGTGTGCTCGTTCGATTGAGAGAATTTGCGACTTGTTTGCATACACTTTTGGTATGTTATTTTTAGAAAGTGATTCACGTGATTTGAATCAGCTGATTGAAGTTCAAAACAAGCCAAAATAATCCCGTAATGTTCAGCTGATAAGCATTGACCCACAAATATGCAATTTAAGTGATAATTATGAAAGTTCTTATTTCTTTACAAAATAACAAGAAATAAGGTAGCGGCCTTCCCCCAAAATTCTAAAAGTCATGAATTGACCTTTTTATTATAAAATTGGGCAATAATACATTAGTGTTATGACAAAAACTCTTCTTGTGCAGTCAGTCTCTGTAGAAATTGAAAAGGCGAATAAAAGCGTATATTTCACATATTTATTTTTCACATTATATATACGACAACCGTATTACCTAATCTCAGTTGTCAGTTACTTCGTGTTAGTGTCGGGTAATAAAAACAATAAGTGTATAAACCAACAAATTAATGGTGTTATAAAACAATGAGGTGTTATGAACCGAAATAAGGTTCAACAAAGGTTAAAGGTTATGTAACCAGGTTAAAGGTTTCATAACAAGGTTTTAAACAGTCAAACTAGGTTATTTAAACGAACAGTTCAATTGAACCATTCAAGTGCCGTGCAGATCAGATCTTCGATTAATTTCGTCCATTCGTTCGTACCTGTTCCAGAACTTGGAGATTGCTGATTCGCCTGACGCTCGACGGTTTGTATGATTTCTTTATTTCTACCCCAAATTTAGGCCAGGTCAATTCCATATTGGGGTTATCTTTTGCTCTGGGTCCTTTATGGCGCTACCAAGAAACGCTACCCTGTATATAAGTTTGAGCCATCGAAATGTAGCCTTAAGATTTATTAGTTTATTTTATTCTATTTCCTGTTTAGGTCGTACTTCACTTGCCAGGCCTATTAAAGAGGTGCTAGTTGCTTTCGTTACATAAGTTTCAAATGGATTCCATCAAGACAAGTAGCCGAGTGGTCTAAGGCGCTAGGCTCATAGAGTATATCGAAAGCGGCCTGGTCCGACGTGAGTTCGAACCCCTTCTCTGCCAAACTTTAATAGAAGTAATATTAAAATTTAACTTTTTTTAAATTTCATATTGGGGAAATGTGACTGGGAGAATTTATGTATGGCGTGGAGTGGTGTGTTTCCTAACAACATATTATAGAAGATGGCCCGGATGTGCGGTCTCGGGGTAAAGAAAACGAAGGAAATTCATCGTTTTTTATGATGTTCCTTAATTGTTATCTTTTGTCATTATTTTGATGAAATAAGAATCACAAAATGTTCTGGTATGTATGAGCAGGGTTCATTCATATATTTTCATGACTTTAAGAAAGTTTATGCCCAAGCGGCTCCTCGGGCATAAACAACCGTTTAGTCATGAAAATATATGAATGAACCCCTAATTAAAGCACTTCAGGCTTAGTCTTTTACGTGGTATTTTAGTATAGGCTACCACTGGGCATTATAATTGTGCAAAAAGTAGAAATCCGAGTAAAATTGAGGGCGTCGCTGTGAAGCAAATCACACATTATGGCTTTAATTTCTTCTAGATTTAGATTGCTTGGAACTCTAGCCTTGAATGTTGACATACCGTACTGAATCTGAATTAAATTACAGGTTTACATTTACAATCTGACATTTTCTTTATACTGTATTTCAGCTAGAGCACCATGCGTTGAAAACCCAGGGCAAAGTAGAAGCTAATATAGAACAAAAGACAGTTGCATAGCAACGCGACCTCAATGGCCATCATTTCTATTCACCATGTTCATTCAAGTGACCAAGGTTTGAATGGTAGAGATTTGCATGTCATGAATGCACACCCATTCTTTAGAAATACAAATGCCTCACGCTTCCAGCGTAAATATCGCTCTTCACAGGTGTCTGAGCTAGGTGACATGATGTGGAACAGGGAACCTAATACCGTAGTTGCTCTGCACAACGATAAATGGCATGTCTGTTTTTAAAGTTTGTGTTGCGAACTAGGGTGCTCGATGAGCAAATTTGAAGTTATCTGGTAATAGATGTAGAATGTGCCATATTGCCATCTGAACTCACTCACATACAGGCTGGATATCAGGGCTGTCAAGTTTTTGGATATGCTTCCCAGTGGGCACATCAACGTGAAATCAACGTTGAATCAACGTTGATATATCAACGTTGATTCAACGTTGAAAAGTGAAAGTTGACATCAACCTTTTCGTCAACGTTGATTCAACGTTGAATCAACGTTGAAGCTTCAACCTAATTTCAACCTAATTTCAACCCGATTTCAACCTGATTTCAACCTTGTGTTTCATATCAACCTGATATCAACCTAATTTCAACCGGATTTCAACCTGATTTCAACGTTTAATCAACGTTGAATCAACGTTGAAGCATCAACCTGACTTCAACCCACTTTCAACCCGATTTCAACCTTGCGTTTCATTTCAACCCGATATCAACCTGATTTCAACCCGATTTCAACATTACTTTTTAGCTTCAACCTGATATCAACCTAATTTTAACTTCATTTCAACCTGATTTCAACTTCATTTCAACCTAATTTTCATAGGCTTTAATCCTTGGGAGGCGAATTCCTTGAAGAAAAGCGATGCACGTTTCGTGCACATTTTCAAATTTCTTTCATGAATATTGCATTGAAAGGGTGCGACGCCCAGCCCAGCGGCGATTGGGGAAGTTAATTCTGTAGAATTTTACACCAAACTCCATCTTGATTTTAACGTACTTTCAACCAGAATAGTTATCTACAGATAATTTAAAGTCATTGATATGCAAAAGCTTGAACACAACATACTATCATCTACAGACCTAAAGTTTTCCCAGAGTATTTCGCACTTAGGCCTAGGCCTACATCATTCATATTTGTAAAAAGGACAGTCTAAATTTGTCCTAAAAATCGAAGTCGCACAAACTCGCAAAACCAATTTCATAATTATTCGATAATTGAATTTCATAATCATATTTCACATTTGTATCATTAATATTGGTCAAATCAGGGTTCAATTTCGTCTTGCATGGTGGTGGTTACTGAGTCATTAAAGCAATTTCGTCTTTTGTCCTTCATCAGATGTTATTAATGGATGTTATTAATGGATGTACAACATGCTTATTTAAAAGGACGGTGTTCATTTTAGATGATGTTGCATGATCTTATTCTTACTTAAAAAAGAAAATAATCATAAAGTTATGAAAATAAAAGAAAACACATTCTAAGAAATATCAAAGATTACAAATAGAGTATAACGTTAAAGAAAAGAAGAGAAATATACATAGTATAACCTGAAGGTATATATGCCTATTATGATCTTAAACATGTTAAAGTATATAATTGCATCAATATAATATCTATATATCGTAAAGTTATCAGAGAAGAACATCAAAGAAAGAAAGAACGACAGAACAGAATGGCATGCAATGATAAAAGCCATCCGATCCCCGAACAAAAATAAAGTTGCTTAAGAATGTTTTGGACTTATATAAATTTTAGGATTTAACATGTTTAATCTTTGTAACAATTGATTCGATTGAAAAAAGATTTAGAAAAAAGTAAAAAGAAATTATAGCCTCCATACATGATGAGCTCATTTAAGCATAAATAAAAGACAAAAATGTAGGCCTATATAAAAACATTTAAAACAAAAAGACCAAAAAACTTTTTGCGAAAGGTATCGCTAAGTATTTTTAGGCTAATTTGACCTGCAATTTGACGAAAATCAATGACTCAAACACGAACCTTAATATAATGCTACATTTTACAATCTTTCTTGAGCGATCAGAGTCTGCATGTCGTGCATGAGTAGGCCTAATAGAACTTTAGTATCTGAGAAAAACCAGGTCCTATAATTTCGTCGGACTAATATCTCGGGACGAAATTAAAACGTCTTTTGCACGAATATCAATGACACAAGTGCGAAATACTGGGAAAACCTATAGGTCCTATAGACTTATTATTCGGCCGTAGAATATTCGATGTAACATAATTACCTAGGCATATACGTTATTTAATCTAGTCCCATTCTATTTCCAGTTATGTTTATGTTGTATCAAATGTTTGATGACGTAAAATCGATAATATATTTCTACCAGATATTCCATGTAATTTTTTTCGATTTTACGTCATCAAACATTCGTATAACAAACATAACTGGAAATAGAATGGGACTGGACTATAAAAAAAAAATAATAATAACGTAGATATGTTACATCAAATAGTCTACGTCGAATACTTGTAGTCTTGTTTTATAGCGCCCCTAATATAATAGTACCGGGGGTAATCAATCCTATAATCACTTCATTCTCTTAAACATGTACTAGAAAGAATTTGAATAAAATCATTCATTACAAAAATGATATGCAAGTAGTTTTATAACGTTATGTAATTTGCATTTATTTTAATTACAACGTTTATGTTTTTGCACATGTTTCACAAATTCTATTTAAGGCCGTATAAAATTAATATTTTGGTTCTCGTCCAGAGGCTTTTCATGAATTGATGAGGGATGTGAGATTCTGAGGGATAAACCCCCTAGAGTACCACAAAAAGACTTGGAAGTGATCCTTGTTCTCTAATAAACTTATTTATATGTATGAAAAATTCATAGATCATTCCAAAGTCTAAAATAATTGAAAAATCTAAAAAATCAAAAAAATCTGACAAATCACAGAAATTGAGGAGGGAGGGGACGAGAACCAAAACATTAATTTTATACGGCCTAAAGAGAAAAATCACAAAAAAGAAGAAAAGTCAATAAAGTTCCAACTAACGCACGCGTAAATCCACAAAAGCACGCCGCACGCGTCTTAACGCAAAGCGCAATTCGCGTAAGTGCTGCGCCCAGCTGTGTGTACGCCGTTCTATATCAATCCACGATGATTATGGGTCCCTGCCTATTAAGAGCTGATCAGAGTATAGTTCAGATGCAAAAGGCGATACATGCCATTTTAAAACCGATTGCATCATGGATTGTCACTTCTTCTGCATCAGCATTAGACCTCATTTTACAGGCATTCAATGGGCCCTATGCCTATAGCAAACCATGCTTTATACTTTTATGGCATATGTTGGTGGCCTTAGTGCAAACGGTTTAAAAATGGCATGTATCCCCTTTTACATCTGGACTTCAAATTTATGCATAGCAAGCCTAAATGAATGCACAAATAATTGAGAACTCTGGTTTCTTGATAGAAAAACCTGGTTTCTGGTGTAGCTAGTACTAGGCTATGCCTACAATATTTGCAATGTATTGTCAGGTACATTTCATTCAAGGCTCAAAATAAGGAGGGCCCAAAAAGGCCCTCGACCCCGAAAAAAATCAGTGAGGGCCCCATAAAAGACATATCCGGCGGGCCCAAATGGCCCATAAAATTTGTGGCAATTTTTCTCACTTTTTTGTGGGGTTCATATAGGTTAAAACCAATGGCCCAACTTCGGGCCCACAAAAATTTGTGCGGGCCCTCGAACATTTAAGACCAACATGACCAAGGGCCCAACCAAATGGCTCTCAGAAATTCTGGCTTATTTCGAGGCCTGATTTCATTGTAAACTGTATCCTGCCCTAGCATGCGTCGTAGGGTAGGCTACACATGTAGTGATGTACACCATAATAAAATCCAAAATAAGACAATCACAAGGGCGGCGGAACCGGGGGGGCCAGGGGGGCCAGTGGCCCCTCCACTTTTTTGACTGGGGGGACCTGACCCCCCCACTTTTAACCCATGTGCTGTGTGTAACATGTCTGGGTGAACATAAATAATCAAATCTCTATTCTAGACCTTAACATGCTTAAAGAAAGTGTAAAAATTATGCACAAAATGGCTTCAATTGGACCTTCATTTTGCAAAATTTTCCAACTCCCCTGTATTAGGACACCCAACACTAAAAGCAATAATTTATACAATTATAGTGAAAACTTTTCCACGAATGGCTTCAATTTGGGCCTTCATTTAACCCATTTTCGGATTTTTCAAACTAAAATTGTACACAATAATAGTGCCAGAATGGTCCACCAAATGGCTTAAATTGGGCCTTCATTTTGCAAAAGTTTCTCACTTCTGAGGGGGGATGTGCGTCTGTTTCTCACTTCTGAGGGGGATGTGCCCCTGCGTCGCGCAAGCGCGACGCGATGGCGCTTCGCGGCCATTATTTTTATTTTTTACATCACCCTCACTGGCCCCCCCACTTTCAAAATCGTTCCGCCGCCCCTGGACAATCATGAATCATCATGATCATGTTTTGCTACATTATTTATGTCTAGGGGCTAGGCCTAACCCAGTCAGTACTACTAGTACTATGGTACTAATTTTGTATCAGCTTTATACTCGTAGGCCTACTTAGTAACAGCTAGACGGTACCAAGTAACCAAGCATGCTCAATTGCTCATGTCATGTGCTTAGACTTAGTACAGTCTGCCCTAACGTTGCCTAAGCATGTAAAAAGTTAAGGCTAAGCTAAGCCAGCCCATGTCATGCATGTAAGCCTAATTACTAAATTAGCCCTAAAGTAACAATCCATGCAAAACACAATTCACCAGACACCAAATGAAGGTAGAGTAACTGAGTAAGTTGGACCTAGAAATGCTATGGCTAGCTAGTCTTTAGACAGGTCATTATACAAAACAATGCATACCAATATCATAGTCAACATGGTCAATGAGCAAGGTAAACATGCATGCATGGTAAATTTAAGCTTATCATACACACGATACATGTCATATTATTACAAGCTGGCTAAACTTAAATGCTTCATTTTGTTTCCTGATAATGCACAATTCACAATCAATCAAAATTCATACAATAATTTACAGAAAAATAAAGGTGTACTTACCTGTTTTTATTTGCAAAATAAGTTCAAAAATACGTGCATCATTTCTCCTGCTGCTTGTTCCAATTAATTAGCTGGTAACTAAGTAGTGTTGGGCAGTATCCAATACTCATGTGTAACAGTGTTGGGTGATATGCAATGCAATTGGGTAGAATTAGGTATTGCAAATTTGCAATACATATCAACTTCATATTATTAAAAGTAAATAAATATATAATTTAAATAAATAATTTAAATAAATAAACAATTAATTAAGAATTAAATAAATATTAATATTAAATAATTATTAAATTAAGCAATTACTTAGTTAATCAAATTATTTAATAAATAATTACATTATAATCATTTTAAAATATATAATTTAAATGAATAATTTCACTAAATCCATCAACAATTAAATACTAATTAACTAAATAATAAATATTAAATAATTATTAAACTAAGCAATTACTTAGTTAATCAAATTATTTAATAAATAATTACATTATAATAATTAAATATATGCCTATAATTTAAATAAATAATTTAAATAAATAAATAAACAATGAATTAATAATTAAATAAATAATTAAATAATTATTCAATTAAAGCAATTACTTGGTTAATCAAATTATTTAATAAATAATTATTATAATAAGTAAATAATTAAATATTTAAATAAATAATTCAAATAAATAAATAAACAATTAATTAATAATTAAATAAATAATTAATATTAAACAATTATTGAATTAAGTAAAAAAAATAAGAAAACGTTTCATAATCTTTCCTTAGTTTCCTAGCGTCTAGAGTATACATTTTAACATTATTTGGTAACCTTCGAGTCCTTTGAAATGTTATGAAGAAAACCAAGAATGGTCATGTTTATTGGGATTAACTGATGTTGCTACGTTTTGAATGATGTAACGTAACGTATTCGCTGTCGTAGTGCACGTTACAATATGACCGTTGCCAGGTCAACTGGATCACACTTTCTTTGTTACGAACCAGTGATCGAAATGATCACAACACAAAGCCTATGGCGTATCAAAATTCGGAACAGGTGTTTGAGCCCAGGCTTGGAGCAGTAACCAATGGTTACTAACGTGCACTACGACAGCGAATATGATTATTGGGCAAATGTTAAGAAATATGATGTGTTGCTTAAAATAGATTTTAACGGAGCTTAAATATGATCTAGGATTATTGAGGTAGAGTTTGTTTATGATATTTTGAACAATTAATAACTGGGCCTAATTAATCTTTAATGATTCAATTTATGAAAACTGTTTGAGCAGAATTAATTAAAGGGCAGCCAAATGACCAGAATGGTGCTATTTTACTGATCTCAAAGCCAGTCTCGGACCTAGACCTCGAGACCAGGAGGGCCGAGACCAAGACCGAGACCAGCAGGTCCGAAACCGAGACCGAGACCAAGACCAGGCTTAGCTGGTCTCGAGAACTACAACACTGGTGGGGGTGTGTGGGTGTGTGTGTGTGTGTGTGGGGGGGGGGGGGTGGGTGGGTATGTTAACCGCATGTTAACAGCAGTGGAAATTTCTTTGTGACATTGGTGTGAAATCCTTGAACACATGTTGAACCGGAGCGAAAGTAGCGCGTTTAGCGGCCACTTAAGGAACCGTTCACAAACACTTGTTAGGGGGCCTGATGCAAAAAAAAAAAATTTCATCGCGAACACAAAGGCTACCGTTAGGTTCCCCCCCCCCCACCACCATGGGTGGGCAGAATAAGCACCATAGTATACTAAGATAAAACAAATAATGTTGGTTACAAGTGAATCAATTAAAAACAGATCAGGGATTTTCTAAAAAAAACAAAAATCCCACCCAAAAACCCCCTCAACACACCCACCCACCCATCCCCCAAACACATACAGGCCTACATGTAGGACAAGTGACAAAACAAACCACAAATAACTTTCCCATATATATCAGTACAATTAACATGGTCACAGTACAAAAACATGGCCCACCAATGAATTGATTAATGAAAATTACATCCCATTAAAAACCAAGATCAAAGGAAAATTTCTTAAAATAATTACCCAGTTTTCCCTTGCTTTCTGCAATTTTATATTCTGTGCCAAATTTAACTTCCACCATGTTCTTGATTATTATAATGGTTTAGTACTGCATATTTGGTTTAATCTTCACTAAGCGGCGCCAGGATTTTTTTTTTTGGGGTCGTGAATTTCAGGGGAGGGGGCAAAAAAGCAACAACTTTTGCACAAAATTGCCACAAAAGGGGATTTTTTTGTAAGAGGTTGGGTTTTTTGCCTTAAAAGAGCGGGGGGGGGGGGCAAAGAAAAAAAAATTGGGTGGGGGAAATTCTCCCTCACCCCCAGCCTGACGTAGTGCCGCCGCTGAAATAAATGACCCGTCGGGTATGCTTCCCTGGAAAGACCGCGCACAGCTCCGAAAGCCTCTGAATTTAGCGCTGACTGGCGCAAGGGGTGTCTGAGGGGATGTGCCCCCCCCCGCCTAATGATAGGCCTATGAAAAAGAACATCAGAATATAAGTATATGGTACAAATGCGCGCGAAAAATTGCCATTTAAAGCTAAAGTGATATGATAAATATGGTGCAAAGATGGAATAAACTACGCACGGAAGCGAGCAAAATTTGGTCCTTTTGGGGAATGGCGGTAGCCAAATATGAGGTTAATTTGGTCAGAAACATATGTACTGACATACAGGCGTCAACATGGGAAGGGGGGATTGTATGGATCCCCCCCCCCACCACCCACTAGCATGTGTAGCAGGCTGATGGTTTATACAAAATATTAATGTGGATGCACGATCCCAAAGTGTTGAAGCCATATATTGTAGGCCTATATTAGCCTAAATTTTACTTTACGTGCATGCACATTAATATTTTTCATTAACCATATAGGCCTAACTGCTATTATAGGCCTACATTAGGGCATGGAAGAAAGAGATGAGAAGGAACCACAACGACTTCGATCGGCCAAGTTTTAATCCGCTTATCCATTGATGCATGAAAAGAAAAGCTATCAATGGTACTATACTTAGAGAATAAAGGTATTGGTTTTAGCCCCTGGAGTGCATCTATCGTCTCATATAACACGGACGACATCATTATTTTAAGTAAAACAACGAGGCGAAGCCGAGTTGTTTTACGCCAAAAATAATGATATCGCCCGTGTTATATGAGACGATAGATGCACGACAGCGGCTAAAAACAATACCTTTATTCTCATTCTTAAACACTTCAATTTAAATAGAAATATCATAAGTATATTACAAATTTTAATCAAATTAAATCCTACATTTTATAAGGAACTACCTGGGGCTTAAAATCGATCAGTCCCGTTGTTGCTATGCGCCTCCCGATTGGTTCAAATATCGAGCACGCGTATCGCGTTGATGTACACGCGCTGACCCGTTTGATATCGTGTCATATCACACGGGTAAGAACCAATGAGATTGCAGGAACGTTCTCAAGTGTTTAAGAATTTCATGTATGATCCATTTACCGCGATCGATGCTTGGCGAAATCATTACTGGAAAAAAACTATAACAAACCCATCCCAGAACAAACAAACGCTACCCAGAAGTAAGATTATGGAATTTCACTGATGCTCTGAACATGTATAGTAGCTTTGTTTTGGGATCTACAGTCAAACTGTTTTCTTGATCGTGTTGTGTAGAAAATGTCCTTTAACACATCGAAAAGGTCATCAAAATCGGCCGTTTATTTGCTGAGTTTCATCTTTAGCAAATAAGGTAAGATTTTGGTGACTTTTTCGATGAAAAATAGATGCAAAATGTTCTTAAATAATGCACAATGTTCCGGTTGAGTCCGGTACATGAAACATGTTTAATTTAATAGTTTTTATGTGTATAGTCGTAACTAGCTAACTCGTTTCAGTGCCAAAGACTGCCAACTCTGAGAAAAAAGTCATCAAAGTTCGGGAAAATTGGGCGAAATGGAAGAAAAAAGATGTAGGCCATCAATGACCGATGATCACGTCACCAGAGAAAATCCTATAGAGTGCTTGCACGGAAGGTCATTAGTTCAAATCATCCTTCAGACACGCTCCAGAAGACATGCAAATACATAGAGTACAATACCAATCACCTATTTAACGCGGGGCATTGATCAAAGTAAATCCTCATGAATAACAATGTCAATTAAATGTCGGTAAAGGGAGTGGACAAAGTGAATGTGTTCGTTGTGGTTCCTTCTTATCTCTTTCTTCCATGATTAGGGGTTCATTCATAAGATTGAGGGCATGATCGCTGTTTATGCCCGAGGCGTGAGCCGAGGGCATAAACAGCGATCATGCCCGAATCCTATGAATGAACCCCGCTCATACATACCCAACATTCTTAGCAATTCAATACAGATGAAAATAATAAGGGTTTACAAGTTTAAATAACATTTCCATACCGTTTTCATTCATAAAATGGAATAAAATGAGTAGGCCTACTTGCAGGAAGCAGCTCGGCTCATGAGGTCAACGGCCGGGAGTCAACGCGTGATACGCGTTATCTTTTGCGCTCCGCGTGAGATGGGCGGTGTGACATGCGCGGGTACGCGGCACTAGCAACTCGTGGATCGTGTTAATTGGGTTCCAACGCTGCGTGACGCAGCTTGTTTATGCTCTGCGTACTGGTCATAAACGGTATTTATGACCAGCAAAAAAGGGCGCAAATCCAATCAGAAACGTCGTTATATCGTGAGTATGTATGAATTAGGGGTTCATTCATAGGATTGAGGGCATGATCGCTGTTTATGCCCGTGGATCGTGTTAATTGGGTTCCAACGCTGCGTGACGCAGCTTGTTTATGCCCTGCGTACTGGTCATAAGCGGTATTTATGACCAGCAAAAAGAGCAAATCCAATCAGAAACGTCGTAATATCGTGAGTATGTATGAACATGTTATAATGTCTTGTTTGAGGTATTCAGTTAACTACATTTGTATTTAGCTCTATTGGTGCAAAAGAATAGGCCTACAAGATGGTTTCCGACACTGTTTGTCACAGTCTTGCGGATGGTGCACATCGTGCATGCACATTAATATTTTTCATTAACCATTTAGGCCTACTTGCTACACATGCTATGTTTAGAATTTGTCTTCTGAGTATTTATTCAACTATTTAGCTCTGGTGCAAATAAGAGCCCGCAAGATGAGGTTGAAGTGATGTTGAAATAAGTTTGATATTTCAGCGTTGATTCAACGTTGCATCAACGTTGAAATTGATATTTCAACGTTGATTCAGTGTTGATTCAACGTTGAATCAACGCTGAAATATCAACCTTATTTCAACCTAATTTCAACGTTGATTCAACGTTGAAATATCAACCTTATTTCAACCTTACTCAATGTTAGGTTGAAATAAGGTTGAAATCAAGTTGATTTAAATTTCAACCAGATTTCAACGTTGAATCAACGTCGAAATATCAACCTGATTTCAACTTCAGGTTGAAATCACGTTGAAATCAGGTTGATTTGCATTTCAACGTTGATTCAACGTTGATTCAACGTTGACATGTCAACTTGTGCCCACTGGGTTGGCGTGAGACAGAGGCGTACCAGAATTTACCACCTACAATTTTGAGCCACGCAAGAATATGAAAAGCAGGGGGGGGGGGGTTGGCAACAAATAATTTTGACGATGCGTGAGATTTTACTCATCTTCCAGCTTTTTGCGTGAGATTTACTACCTTGGCGTGAGATTGTACTACCTTGGTGTGAGAACGTGAGAAAGTGACCCAATGTGTGCGACTCACGCCCAATGTGAGAGTTGACAGCCCTGCTGGATATTAAAACTATGTACACCATTTCTGAACAAGAATCTGAGGTCTTGGGTACGGTTCCCAGGCGGGATCACTTTTTTTTACTTGTCTCCTTTATTATTTGCAACAGCACGCGAGCGAACCTGGCGAAAAATTATGTTTATTTAATCTAGTGACCAATCAATACATAAATACAATAATTCTATTAGTAAATTGTCATTCAACACTGTTCAATGGATGTCAGTATCACTATAAGCTTACCCCCTTATTCATCATGTTCATGTTTATATATTAAGGCTACTCTGTACGGTACATAAAAAAACATCATGATGATGAAACCGAGTAAAATCATATGATGCAAGTTGCAAGTTCACCCCTACATTGCACTTACACATTGTACTCACCATTCACAATTGCTATAAACTGTACGGCTTTTGCACTTTATACCGTATTAAAAAATAAATACCTGCCTAAATCAAAATGAGTAAAATCAGGCAAAATTGAGTTTTGTCACCTGATCAGGAATCACATGTCACAAAATCAAAATAAACAAACAATAAAATCGAGCTCGTCACCTTTGGCTGACGCGCTTTGTTTAGCTGCAAAAACTACGAAAGGGAAAATTTCACTGATCCTTTTACACCAAAAAAAACCACGAATTTGTGTGAAATCGGGGATTTACTTGCGTCGCTGGTACCGTACTCTGTTTTGAAACTATCGAAGAAACAAAGGTACAAAATAATTAATAGTTAGCACAAATAAAATGCATTATGATCACAAACGATGTCAATGTCAATGACTGAATGAATGAGTTTAAAAGCTTACTGATTTTTACTCATCACTCATCAGTCATGACATCTACATGTAGGTCTACTTGTATGGGGCAGTGCTGTACGGTGCGACCATTTCAGGCGCATTGGCGACTAGATATTTTCTGATGCGACTAAATATTAAATCCCTGGCGCCAATGGCGCCCAACTGTTGAAGCTTTTAATCGCCAGCAAATGCAAAACATGTATGTAACGTAGCATTCAAATACGAATGTATGCTATGAATATCCATTTATCATGATGTCTCGATGGGGACTTCCTGGAAAACATATAGGCGTACACTGTACATGCTGCGTATGAAGTATGTAGCGTTCAATGGAAATATGTAGATTGATTACAGCAGCCATGAACATTCAACACACGTGGCTGTTCAGTTGGTGCCTCAGATTTTTTACCTGGGAGCAAAATTTGGGCGCCTAAATTTATAAAGTTAGGAGCCATTGGCGCCTCAATCAGTGTTTGCACCGTACAGCACTGGTATGGGGGCACACCACTAAAACCTTCCGCATTTGGTGTAACCTTGTATAGTTCCGGTTAAAAATAGCGCCTGAGCGAAATGTATGAGCCTCTCGAGGGTACTAAATTTAAGTGAATCTTGCTTGTTTTTATGAACAGAATAGAGTAAGACCTCAACATTAAAAATCTGTTCAAAAATGTTTGAAATCGATTGTGAATTAGTGACAGGCTGTCGGAATAATATCAAGGCGGAACTGGTAAGGAGGCGAAATTGTCGGCTGAAATTCGTGAGGGCGCTGTTCAGGTGCCCGTAGCTCAAAAGTTCGACTGGCTTGGTCACAAAAAAATAAATTTTTATTAACTTTCAGACTTTATACTTTAAGAAAATCCATACGACATTTTCTCATTTTCGAACTAAGGGTAGAAAAACAAATTTACTTTCTTGTGTTTTCACGTGTATTTCAATGGGACGATTATTTAGTGGTGTGCCCCCTTCAAGGCGCTTTTTTCAACCGGGGCTATATTCGGCTTTTTGATAAATGCAGCCAAAATTAAAGTCGGATTTTGTTTGAATTATGTTTATTTCGATTTAAATTGATAGTTCAGATGTTAATGTGTAATTTTAAATCGAATAAGATGCAAATCGTGCTTTATATAATTCCGTTAGGGGGCTTCAAAGTTGAACAAAATGTCGAAATATATGAAAAATAAGATTTCGCGAATTAATTGATTTGGTTTGAAAGTTATAAATCTGCACGGGTCCTTAAACTCTCCCAAACTTGTTTTTATGGGGGGGTGGTAATTATTACACAATTTGTAGCTACTAGACCCTTGCAATTAATTAATAACGTGACTTTCTTTCATTTAAAGAAAAATTGAGCATTTAGCTGTAAAACTAGGTAGGCCTACAACACATGTTTTGGGTATAGACCTAATGCGAGATTAACGTGCTTTTTTGGCTAAAATGTGGCAAAAGCGGCATTTGCCATTTTTCGAAAAACGCTCTCATTACGTACGGTAACTAAGACACATAGAAGAAAAATATTTGATACTTTTTCTTTAAACTGTCTATTCTTTCAAAAAATTGAAAAAAATAGAGAAAAAAAATTAATATTTCTCCATATAAGGGGGCACACCACTAAAACCTTCCGCATTAAAACCTTGTTCCGGTTAAAAATAGCGCCTGAGCGAAATGTATGAGCCTCTCGAGGGTACTAAATTTAAGTGAATCTTGCTTGTTTTTATGAACAGAATAGAGTAAGACCTCAACATTAAAAAAATCTGTTCAAAAATGTTTGAAATCGATTGTGAATTAGTGACAGGCTGTCGGAATAATATCAAGGCCGGAACTGGTAAGGAGGCTAAATTGTCGGCTGAAATTCGTGAGGGCGCTGTTCAGGTGCCCGTAGCTCAAAAGTTCGACTGGCTTGGTCACAAAAAAATAAATTTTTATTAAATTTCAGACTTTATACTTTAAGAAAATCCATACGACATTTTCTCATTTTCGAACTAAGGGTAGAAAAGCGAATTTACTTTCTTGTGTTTTCACGTGTATTTCAATGGGACGATTATTTAGTGGTGTGCCCCCGTATAGGTCACCCCGGTCATCCGGGTACTTATTTTACATGACGCTACAGTCAGCTACACTTACGCTTTTCAACCCACAATAGATCGTGCAGCTGAGCGACTACTTGAAGACTTGTAGCAGAGCTCATTCAGTTGTTTACGTTCTGTTTTGACCTTGAATCGAGCAAATTTCTCAGCCGATTTCGGTAAAATCAAGGTTAAATACTTGGCGAAAATTGCATTTTATGTGAAGCTGAACACATGAACATGTAGAGGAGAGTCTTTATTTTTGTTGTTGGCTGGAGGCCCCATGTCGAGAAGTTATAGAAATGGTAGTATTTTGGCCGATTTGAAAAGGGACAAACCACAGAAAACTACAAATTTGACTTCTGAATCGGATTTGTTGTCAACGGCTTGTGACGTCACTCCGGGGTCACCTATACCGCCGTTCTTCCGTGAACGGCGGTCTACTACAGCGTCGCTATAATTCACCAGCGAATGTTGTCGGTATTCACTATGTGACAACAAATACAGCCCCCGAAATGGTCTACTTTTAGCGACCCTTAACTCCGAAACAGTTTAGTCAAAGTTAAAAATAAGATCCCCAAACCTTTGCTTACCCTGAGTAAAGATAAACACTTGTGCTGAGCATCAAATTGGTCACTTATCGCTCACTGTTCAAAATGTGACATCTACACCAATTACAGTCCCCGAAACTGTCTACTTTTAGCCGACCTCAATTCCAAACATTAAGTGATAGTTAAAATGCGATCCCCAACCCTTTGGTTTATGGACGAATTTGCAGAAATCTCTGCGGAGTGTCCGTGTCTGAAATTCCCCGGTACAAACATCGAAAATGTCACATTTCTCAGTCCCGGTGATGATACTATATCTGCATCGCTGTTTTCATACATGAATATGCATATCTCTGACCCCTGTAAGGTCAAAAACGTGGCGTGGATTTCAACCAATCCGATCCACCGATTGTGACCGTTTCATGAATATTTAATAAGCAGCTTGATACTGACGTCATATCTGAGGTGACAGGAGGCAGCAGATACCATTTTGGTCAACTGAACTCGACTTGTGCGTTCTTTTGGTTGACATAAATCAAACAAAATTTTCAATAACGGGTAATAGTAGGATTTCAATTTTTATTAATGAAGTTACTTGTAGTTTTGAGGAATGACAAAGTTGTTTTTGGAAGCTTAGATGTTTGTTTCAACTGATGATATAGGATCGCAAGGTGAGTGAATTTGTGAAGAGATTTGCTTGCTTGAGTGATAGTAGGATACGGGATGTAGGCTAGTCCTCTGTGTTTGACCGGCTCCGACGCCTCAATTCACGCTGAATTATTCAGTACTCTGCTAACCAGACAGCAATACTGCGTATTGCTGTATGGAACCAGACATACCCTTTGCTTACCTTTGGACGAATTTGTAGTAATCTCCGTGTTGAAAAATGTCGCTACTTGCCCGGTACAAACATGATCATGGCTTCTGATTGGTTGCTCAGAATTTGAGTTGCTGATGATGTTTTATTAAATGCATAGTAGTTAGTATCAAATCTGCTACCCTAATGATGTAAACATTTGATGCCCTCAATTAGGTCAAGAAAAAAATGTTTGTTTGTCCTAAACCACCTTGTAGAAGACAGGGTCAATCTGTCAGATTTTTTTTAAAAGGTCATAGACAAAATCAACAATAAATAAAGACTAATTTGTGATATTTCATTACTGTATTCATCACTTATTCATGTTTTAAAACAGTTTAGAAGTGTAAAGAAACTGTTTAAATATCTTTTCCGGATGGCAAATTTCTGGCCACCAAATATTCTTTTGTACAGTAGAAATTTTTTTCCAGATTTTAAAGATTAGGGTCGGACAACCAAACAACTTTTTTTGCCTTATTGTGTCAATGTAAATGATGAAAAATCAAGATTAATGTAAATGAGATACATGTATATCATAAATTAATCATTTTTCTTTTCTATTTTCAGATTAATGCACATGGATAAAGAATTAATGTCATTCGCAGTCAAAATGGATTAACCGCTTTGGATGAAATGGACGTTAAAATATCGAACAGAAGAGAAAAAGTGGCAAAATATTATTGTACACATAAATACCACCATGAATGTGCTGAAACCCTTCATGTGCTCCTTCTGTGGGGTTTGGTTCCACTCCTTGGACCAACGGAGAAAACACATTCTTAAACATCAAAGGAAGCTTCGATTCACACAAATGCATAAGCAGGATTCACTGAGCAATACAGCAGATTTCCATCAGGGTGGCTTACATATCAAGACTGAAAATGAAGTATATCAGTGCAAGCAGTGCTCAATATTCTTTGCAACAGAAACATCCTTACAATACCATGAGATGTTCCATGTTAATTTTACAGATTTGCAGTGCCCTATTTGTCAGAAATTCTTTGTGCGACGTCAAAACTTACACAAACATATCAGAAATCATTCGAAGAAACCTTACAGATGTTGGAACTGTCAGAAATGCTTTAAAACTCAGCAAGGTCTTAACAATCATAAGTTTACACACTCAACTGAAACGCCTTTTCAATGCGATATTTGTGGGAAATTCTTCGCTAATAGAAACAGTTTAGGGAACCACATGAAACTTCACGAGGAAAAATCATTTGAGTGCGAGTACTGTCAAAAACGTTTTGCACGACTTTGTTACCTTCAAAAACATGTTAAAATTCACAGCGACGATAGGCCGCATCATTGCGAGTACTGTCAGAGAGGTTTCGGTCGTAAAGACTCGCTTAAACTTCATATTAGATATACTCATATTAAAGAGAAGCCGTACCAATGCGAACAGTGCCAGAAGTGTTTCACTCAAAGTGTCGATCTTAGATATCACATTCGAGTACACCAGACAGTAAAACCATACCAGTGTAATATTTGTTGTAAATCCTTCACAAGACTGAATGGGGTGAAAAGCCACATGAAACGTCATAACAGCGATGTCAAGGTTAACTCCAATTACAAACCGTTCCGGTGCGAACTTTGTGACAAGTCGTTTTCCGCCAATATCTCGCTTCAGAATCATATGCGAGTTCATACAAAAGAAAAGCCGTACCAGTGTGAGGTTTGCCAGAGATGTTTCTCACAGCGTAGTTCTCTTCACTATCACTCGGGCACGCACCTGAAAGTTAGACCGCATCAATGTACAATGTGTCTTAAGAGTTACATGCTAAAATCTGAGCTGGCTAAACACATACGATCCCGCCATGTTAAGATGGAAAGATTTGATTGCCCATGGCAGTATTGTGACAAATCTTATTCTGTAGAAGCCAGCTTAAGAATACATCTGCGTCGTAGTCATGTGAAGTCGGAAATTGTTCAATGACAACATTGTGTAGTGGTTGCACCAGGATTTTGTTATTTTTGTTCTGGGGGAGGGGGGAAATGGGAAAAAGTGAAATCAGAGGAGGGAAAGATGTCAATAAATTTGCCTTTTTTCCATAAATAGTGGGATATTCAATTCATTGATTCTTTCTTCTGAATGGGGACCAAGGGGGATTATTCTCCACCCCTTGGAACTGAGTGTACATTTTTGCTGAACCATGAAATGGATCAGCCTATAATTGCATATGTTACTAGGTCCCTAGGTTACTAGGTTACTAGGTCCCTAACTAACCATTTGGTCTGAAATGGACATATCTCTAAATGCCACGAAGGTATGACCCCATGAGTGGTGTCATATGAAAGAGAAAAACATAAAGAATATAATAAAAATATTTCCAAACGTCAGGGGTCACAGGGGTCAAAAAAGGTCAAAAAAACCAAAAATGCTCCGATTGAGCTTAAATTTAAATGCAATGATCCTTATGACAGTCTAAACATGTTTAAAACATTTTTAAATTTATTTAAGGTCATTAAGGGGTCCTAAAGGGGTCAAAGGTCAAGTTGTTCAAAATGCTCCAATTGAGCTGAAATTTAAACGCAATGATCCTTATGACATTCTAAACATGTTGCAAATATTTTAAAATTCATTTAAGGTCATTAAGGGGTCATAAATGGGTCAAAGGTCAAGTTTTTCAAAATGCTCCAATTGAGCTGAAATTTATATGCAATGATCCTTATGACATGCTAAACATTTTAATAACATTTTAAGATTCATTTAAGGTCATTAAGGGGTCATAAATGAGTCAAAGGTCAAGTTTTTCAAAATGCTCCGATTGAGCCGAAATTTAAAGGAAATGATTCTTATGACATTCTAAACATGTTGCAAATATTTTAAAATTCATTTAAGGTCATTAAGGGGCAGTACAGGGGTCAAAGGTCAAGTTTTCAAAATGCTTCAATTGTAGGTATAGGCCTACCACAATATACTGCCGAAGCCACATGGTTCAGCTATGGTGCGGTTATCGCTCTAGTTTTTAAAAAACACACCAATGAAGTGACTTTTACCAGAATACACACCCACAGTGGCGTAACTAGTGGGGGCAACATGCCCCGGGCGCCATCCTCAGGGAAGTGCAAACAAAGGTGGAAACCTCTGGCAACATAATGTTTATGTACAAACAAATTCTTGCAGATTAATTCGTTTAGTAAGAATATCGGGAAATTTGAATTTAAGTTCTGGTACACCAGAACGAAATTACAACACATTGTCTATGGAGCAGTGTAATACACATAATCATTCATAACTGGCATTGCAAACACTAAATCAGAATCAACTGAAATTTTAGGAATAAGCTTTTCGTGGATATCTACTGAAAAATGTCATAAAGAGGATGCTAGGATCACGAAATACTCCTTTAACATTATTTATTTTATTAAATAACTGGAATTATGGTGAAAGTGATCATTCATTTTAAATTGACCACAAAATGGCTTTTTATAACAAATAATTATAGAAAATATATTGTATATTGGAACTGTAGTTGTACTTATTGTCTTGACCCTCTCATGTGTAATAAACTGTATTATAATCAAAAAATATGTCATGTAATTCTTAATCTCAAGTTAGTCTAATGCTGAAATTATACATGATCCCAAACTATACTGGCGCCAATAAAGTATCTTTACACTTGGAAAAATAATCACAATTTCCAAACTGAACAATATTGGGGTAAATTTGTTTTTTTAATAGATGCACTACCTTATCCTGCACATTATGACACCACATTGAATCCAATGTGACTTCAAGAAGCAAAGTTACAAGCATTTGATTAGATGAAGGTCCAGTTTTAAAAGTGACAAACTGGCCTATTCAAAACTCCACAGACTAGACATCTGGTTTGAGAGTGGTGAATGGCTGATTTATGCGTTTGGCTTTAATTTAAAACAAAAGGAACAAAAGAAAACTGAAACAAAAGAACTGAAAAATAAAATGAAAGTTATGAAAAGTAAAGAGAAGTAAAAAATAAAATAAAAACTGCTTTAAATAACGCTTCTTTGAATGTTGAAGAAACTGTGTTTTCTCTTTGTTGCGGCTTGTTGGAATCTTTTTGCACCTTGTATAGGCCAGTTTGTCACTTTTAAAACTGGACCTTCATCTATAATTCAATTGCTTGTAACTTTACTTCTTGAGGTCACATTGGATTCAATGTGGTGTCATAATGTGCAGGATTAGATAGTGCATCTAATGAAAAAACAAACTTACCCCAATATTGTTTACATGTAGTTTTGAAATTATGATTATTTTTCCAAGTGTAAGGATACTTTACTGGCGCAGTATATAAGGGGTGGCCACGTGACCCCATTTATTAACTCCCTCTTGTCCCACTTTGACCTCTTTTTAAGAATTTGGAACAAATTTCTAATAATCTCTTACCAAATGACCCCATTTTTCCTTAAAAATTCAGAATTCAAAATTATTTTTTTGAAGAAAAAACAAACAAAAATTATCAAGTTTTTATATTTTGACAATGTTATGACTCCAAAAATTCCTCGCTCTCTCCCCTTCTCACCCAATGACCCTTATTTTGGTGTCAAATCTCTCACCAAAAGGCCCCTAGTTTCAAACTGGTGTCATTTCACTTCCAAATTTGAGTGCCCCCCTTCCCAACCTCACCCTCAGTGGCGTAGCTAGGGGTTGTGGCACCCAGGGCTAAGGATGCATAATGGCGCCCTTTCCAATTTTTGAAACAAGTGTGTGCAAAAATTTGCACAAAAGGGCCTATTACTCATTAATGTTGCTAATAATGAAGTTAAATATCGGTCTTAAATTCATTTTCAAAATGATATTGTGCTTTGGTGCGCGAAGCATGCAAAAATTTTGCCTTTCATCGCTAGGAGGGGGCGCAGAATCAATGCTGAATTGGTCAATTCGGTGCCCACCCTAAGGGTGACGCCCAGGGAACGTGCCCCCCAATATGATTAACCATACTATGCCTATGATATGTTCTAAAAATAGGGGTTATAGGATAACATAGGACTGGTGACCCAAAATGTTCGTACATGCACGATCAAAAATGTGCAAGACAATCTTTAAGAAATAAAGGGTATGCATTATCCTTTACATCGCAAATAATGTCTGAGGCAGTAAAACGTAAATAATGGGTGAGGCGCAGCCGAACCCATTATTTAAACGCTTTTACTGCCGTCAGAGACACATTATTTGCGCGTAAAGGATGATGCGGCACCCTTTATTTCTATTCTATTACCAGAAAATAGTGCGATTTAAAGAGAATTTAAGGAGAAAATATCATTTTTTGGCACAAATATTTTAAGTTGTTTACTTCAAGGTGGAGCGCGTATGTGACAGCGCGTAATGATGTGTTTAGAATGTGTTACGGGCGCTTAATAATGGGCTCTCACGTGATGCGTTTCAACAAATCACAGTGTGGATTTTGAATAATGGGTCGTGGGGGGTAATAGAATTAGTTATATAATGCTACATTTTTGCGCACTCTGCACGCCTTCTTTACATTTTAGGATCCAAATTAATATTCATGACCCACCCTCCTGAAGAAAATAACCTCCCCTAGAATGCTCTTTTTTTCTTCCATGAGTTGGGAGTAGCAAAAGGTTGCACAGTATAAACTTATGATCTATATTAAGGGGCTATCATTTTCTTCAGAAGGGGAGTCCCAAATTTACTAAAAGTAACAAAAATTTAAGACCCCCCCCCACCACCACAGATACACCTTATATTACCCCCTAAACGGGCTAAATTTGTATTGAAATCAGTCTTGAATAAAATATCTGTGGTCATCTTGTGACTCCCTACATTTTGGTCATCAAAAGTTTTATGACCCCCTATTTTTCTGTCCAAATATTCATGACCCCCCGCATATATTTGGGACCCTCCCCTTCTTCTGCAGAAAATGATAGCCCCTTAGAATATGGGCCAGGAGAGCTTTCATCTGCTGAGCTAAAATGGATATGAGTTTTCCAGGATTTACAAGACTAGATTGAACTTAACTTTTTATCATCTGAGGAATCGGGGTATTATTAACATGATAAACCAGAGAAGCCTATATAAAAAAAAAACTTACAAAATAGGGGCCTACAAATGTTTTTGAAGTAACAAAGATGAACATCCCTCGAAAACTATGATAGGCCTATGGGGGGAAAAAGTAGGCCTACCTTTCTGTAAATTTTTTTTTGAATCTTAGGGCCTAGGGGGCTACCGTAGGCCTATGGATTGAAATTCAAATCATGAGATGTGTAAAATTGTAAATTTGCATTTGAAAATAAACACTTAGGCCTAAGCCTATAATCGAAAATTAGCCTAATTCTTCCAATTTTATTTTTTAAGTATAGGCCTACACATCTCATGGATTTGAATTTCAAACTTTTGCCCCCCCCCCCCCCTCATCATGGAATGGACCTCTACATCAGGCCTACATCTTTATTTAGTTGTAAAATCAGTTGATTTTCAGGCCTACATCATTTAGTTGTACAATCAGTTGATTTTTGAGAAAATCATTCAAACAGTAGGCCTACATTTTGCTTGTTCTGTGTGAAATATGTAAAAACGGAATATTAAAAGTAAAATAATATACAACAGGCTGATAAACAAATGATATATCATCCCTCCCCTCAGCTCCCCTCCCTCCCCCTTGGTCAGTCCGGCAAACCCCCTTCCCCCAGCATGCCTGGTCAGTCCGGCAAATTCCAGACAAAAGTTTACATACCTAAACGGGATGTACATCCTGTTTGTGCAAACACCCCGTTTTGCCAGACCTGAGACATCGTCGACGAGACACGAGATCGCGGCAATTTCATTTGAATTTTCAAATTCAGAATAATTTTTGCCTCGGAATTCTCTTGTTGAAATTCATCCGAAAATCGACGTTGACGTGACAGCATTCCGCATTGACATGTTTGAATGTACTGAGCCACAATTACCGGTAAGTTGCCAATTATTTAAGCTTTAGACCTACCGTACTACGGGTATACTAAAATGCAGAAAACCTTAGACGAGCGCGTATTGTAAGGATACATCGCGTATATACTGCGTTGCACGCACTTGTCTCTGATTGGCTGCTAAGGCGATATGTTGTTGCTGAGTGGAAATTTATGAATGAACTGTGCGCCGTACGCGTTGTTAGCGCCGAATTTGCAACATCACGGTAGTCGCGCTCGTAAAAGGTTTGCTGCATTTTAGTATAGGCTAGGCCTAGATTTTAGAAATTGTAAAATTTAAGCTTATCTAGCTCCATAGCCCTGTACACAGGGCTGTCAACTCTCACGCATTGGCCGTGAGTCTCACGCATTCGGTCACTTTCTCACGGTCTCACGCCAAGGTAGTAAAATCTCACGCCTAGGTAGTAAATCTCACGCAAAGAGCTGAAAAATGAGTAAAATCTCACGCATCGTCATGAATATTTCTTTGTTCCTACCCCCGCTTTACACATTCTCGAGCGCCGTGGCTCAAGTAGGCCTACTGGTTCAAAATGAACATGGGAGTCGGCAAATCCCGGTACACCTCTGTCTCACGCCAAGCAATTCCAAAAAGTTGACAGCCCTGCAGTACATCATGTACATGCATGCCTGTCCCGTCAAATTTCGGTTGACATCTCTTTAAATTTAGTAGCCTCTGAAGCTCTGAGCACTTGCCTGGCTTCGGGTGAATGTCATAAATACAACGCAACTGAAGATGTCTTTTGCATGAGTACTCAGATTCAGAACCTGTATTTTGTGAGTGATAAGCCTGGCCCAGCCTTCTCTTGGTCGGGCTTGATGGGGAAAAAAAGCCTTGCAAAACCATGCAGTGTACTGCGTGCATGTGTTATTTGGCTTAGACGAAGACTCGTAACACTGTGTATTGATATAAGATAGCGTGCAGCCGTGCATGCAGTTTGGAGCAGCACGTAAGTACGCTAGTAGTAGTTTTGTGACAGGCACATTTGATTTACACAAGCGTGACATGTTTGAGTTGGGACTTTTTAATGTGTGCAGTATAACCAGCGTTCGAAATTTTGGTTGTCCGGTCGCCCGGGACAACTAAAAAGGTCGCCGGACAACCAAAAATACTGATTCGGTTGTCCGCCGGACAACCATAAATCTGTAGCCAAAAGTCACCTTTGTAGGCCTACGGACAACCAAAAACTTCCAAAAAACTACGCGTTATGGCAACACACACGCCTGTGATTGGTAGCGTAGCTCTTGTTGTCGGCGCGAATGTTATATTCGCCTGGTTGATTTTTTTGTAGGGTAGGTTACAATTAAAACTGGTTATATTTAACAGCGTTTTATGGCATAAAATAACATAAAATGCCATTTTGATTTGTTCAAAATATTAGATACGACGGTAATGAATGACAATAATAACTTTGCACCATCTATTTTGAGGTCATTGTGTGAAATCGGAGGGTTTTGTTTTGGGCCTCGGTATTTTTTAAAAAAATACCTCAGCCCAAAACAAAACCCTCCGATTTCACACAATGACCTCAAAATAGATGGTGCGCAGTTATTATTGTCTAATTGGAGGGTTTTGTTTTGGGCTGAGAGGAAAAATACCGTATCTAATATTTTGATCAAATCAAAATGGCATTTTATGTCATAAAACGCTGTTAAATATAAGGCCCTTTGCACTTGATTATTAGTTTCCTGTTGAAGATTTTGAAAAAGGGACGAGGTGACTTTTAATTATTAATTATCTTTTATTTTCTTTATTTAGTTTGAACTATTACAAGCAACCTTCAACTCATTTTGACTAGAGCGAGCATTTAATTATTTCACAATAATATTTGATTTTATAAATAAGTGAAGGTGGAGTTGTACTCTTTGTTCATTCATCATTATTGTTGACATTATTAAAGTCAGAAAATGGCAAGTAGAAGTAGTTGAAAGTTATTTTAAAGGAGAAAATTAGAAATAAAAATAAAATAATAAATTATTTTGAGATTTTCAATTTTGGACGCGGGCGGTAAACAGGAAACTAATAATCAAGTGCGAAGGGCCTAACCAGTTTTAATTATTGTTGTAACCTACCCTACAAAAAATCGACCAGGCGAATTTAACATTCGCGCCGACAACAAGAGCTTCCAATCACAGAAGCGCGACGGCATCACGTAGGCGTGTGCGTTGACATAATGCTTAGCTTATACATGCATACGCGTGCAGAAGTCATTGTAGCGCGTCAGGAGTCATTGCGAGTTATTAATGTCCACGCAATTAGTGCGCGGTCAGGCAATCAATTTCTTTTGATTGGATCACATGCTTCGCATATATATTAATGAGGTTATGAATAGGCCCATTTACTTTCGAACAATTATGCATTTTGCCGTCAATTGTGAGATATTCATAACCTCATTAATATACGCGATACATGCGATCCAATCCATTTATTTATTTGGCAAAACGCAAACGCTGAACGTGGTCACTAATGAACAACAGTGGACCTCCGCGCCATATATTTAGCAACCTCCGCGCACGCCGTGTTGTACGTCGAACAAATTGTGTGAGCGCTGGCCGCCGTATTTGGATTGCGCGCTACCATATTTGCACAGATTCTGTTATTGGTCGTCCTGTTTTAGCCTGATCGATTTTTGAAAAGGCAAAACGTAAAAATTGTTTATTTTTAAGAAAAATTGTGTGATATTTGGTAAAGTGAAGGAATGAAAGTGAGAGTTATGAATGAGGTTATATTCCTCAGTTCCAAAGGCAAAATGTTTAGATTTTTCACAATGCCCTCCAAATAACCGATGCGGAGTTATTAACCTCCAATTAATGACTTCGATTTGCGTTCAAGCGTTTTCACAAATAACTAAATGTAATTGGATCGCACGCATTACGTTCATTAATGAGGTTATGAATCAAGTACTACCCCTGGCATGCCCAGGATATAATGAGTGAATGGCTCAGAAATAACAGCACACACAAACTTATAAATTAAATAAATGTCGGTATAAGTCCACTCCTATTTGTCAAAGTAGGGGGCCTATTCTGGAAACAAGGGTGCACTGGGTTAGGCCAAGTAAAATAAATAACATGTACAGGTATATCGATCGTCCCCGCCCTCACCGATTTTGGGAAATTTTCAAACATTTTTGTTACATTTCTTCTTTGTACCCTTGCTTTGTTTTTAAAATTGTTGTAATGAAAAGATGTAAAAGAAGTTCTTAGTTAAATCCTTAATATACGATCTTTTTTCAGAATATACCTTTATTTTTTTCAAAACCGATTTGTAATACTTACACATGTTCCAAATTAAATCTATGAGAAACTGTCAAATTTGCCCTATTTGTAGTAAAACGGGATGATTTTCTGAAAAATCTAAAAATTTAAAAAGATCGTACATTAAGGCTTTAATCATTTATAATATAAACACATTGCAAACACTCTTCAAGCTAGGGTAGGGCTTTGGGGAAATAACAAAATATTAGGGGCCTCCCCAGTCGTGTTTTTATGTGTTGACAAAAACATTGCAGTTGTAATTTTACACAGAAATGAATGGTTAAACAGTAACAAATAATAAGGGCCTCCCTCACCGATTTTTGGAAAGATCTGGGTGACAGTATGTTATTTTTCACCCGTCTTTCGCGGTTCGTAAATAAATTGTAATTGCAAATGCATCACTGCACTCCAAGTTTATATTGTAAACTATTTTACCAACTCCCTAATAGAGGCCGTCAGCCTTTTCCACGGGATCCGCCGTCTACAGTTACTGCCGTTCTGTATGTCATGCGTTAGACATTACGCCTCCGATTATGCAGAAGTCACAGCGCGTGGCGCACCTCTTCAGTCACCTAAGGCACTCCGTACCCACAAGATGGCGGCGTTGACATCACAATGACTACCTCTATATATTAACGATTGATCAGTCATTTCATTTAATTCATGTTAATCAACTTATTCTTCATTGTCACCTAGCCTTTCGTTCTTTCCTCTGTTCCCCCTTAAATTCACATCCCTCTTCTCCTCTTTCCTCTTTTCACTTAGAGAACTGGAAAGAAGTTAAAAACAGCTTCCCCATTGAGGTTCTCAGGTTTTGGTTATCAAACTCAACTGAAAATTGAAAATAATTGTTGAAAGCATGGAACATAGATCTACCTACCTGGTGATATGTGACCGTTCACGGCGAATGAGCCGTAAATTCCTCCCCCGGTCAATTTTGTTTTATTTTGTGTTTAAAAATAAACATCATAAACTTAAAAATGGTATATCATTTGACTTCAAACGATATCCAGAAGCGGGGTTATGGTTTGTTAAACTTTGCTCCTTCAACAAAATTATAGCTTTTACGCTTTTTACATGTGTCTCTTTTTCCACATTGCTGGCAATAAATATCAAACAGTCATAATTGGCGGTCATTTCAAATCATCCCCAAGTCAACGAGGTTTAAGAAAGTTCTCTCATTGTTAATTGGTGGTATGCATACCTGTACAAAATACAATGCCTGGTAACCCACCACTTGAACAGGATTTAGCAAAAGCAAACAAAGACCAGAGCTATTAAAAGTTCTATAGCCATCTAAGGTAGAAGCTTATTATCCACTTCAACAATAGGATTATTGATTAGTTTTTGACTATCAAAATGAGACGGATGTCGGTCCAGCTTCAGTTACCGATGAATATGACCTTCAGTACACATTTTACATCGTAACTCAGAATACAATTTAGGGAATTTACGGCTCATTTATGCTGCCGGGTCACATATCAGCTTATAACTTCTGTATGTTCCACTGCTTGGAAAACTGCTCAGGTGGTCAAAACGGTCCACATTTAATTTATCACTTAGCTTTACTTGTAAGCATTTTTTATGAAAAATAAAAAATGTTATTTTCAGCATCTTGGAATGAAACCTGGGCAGAATAAGATTGTCAACTGTGTGGTGAGATATGTCCTGCATATTGTGCATTATAAGCGTAATTTGCCTTTTAGCATGCTTACAATACATTGCAAATACATTTTACAAGTTTTTGCAAGTACTAGTGTAATGATTTATATAACTCGCATCATATTTTTAATGCTTTCTGTTTGCGCTTTCCTTTTCCAGATTTGTATAGAGTCTTGTGTTGAGTATATTAGACGACTGATTATGAAATGCTGGGATCACCTCTGACAGCAGGAAGTGAATACTGCAACCCTGCTACCATCTACACACTTATACCAATAAAGGTAAACAGCGTATTTAAGCCTACACAGTAAAACTGTCTCTATACTGCTGTTTCATGCCAGTGGCACTTGAAAGAAATTCAAGGGTTCACTCACTGCCCCCCTCCCATCTGAATTTATTATAGGCCCCTACTATTATGTTATGAACATGGAATAGAACTGAAATGTGTGCAAAATAGCCCATCTGAGCATTGTTAGATTTACCACCTGCATGCCTGCACATATGCAGGTGACTTTGATTCTGTGCAGGTAACTTTTCAATTGTACAGGCACAAGTGCATGCAGAATTTTATTCGTAAATTACACAGTTGGAATCAGAAACATACAATGTGCCTCTAAATCAAAGAAGTAATATAAATATCCCTTACGAAATTATACCAATTTTTACTTTTCATCTGTAAAAAAGATGATTAGTTTCACGGTACAAACTTAAATGATTAAATTTTGCACAAATTTGTAAAAAGTAACTTTTTTCCGGTACATCGAACACTGCATCTGAGCCACTCAAAACCCCTTATGTCCATGAGCTTCAACTGAACCCCCAATAGACCGTTGCCACTGGAGTTAAACCCACCTGTATCTTGTAAGTTGCTCCACTCTCATATAGAAATTTCCTTTTGATGAATATATTTTCTTGCCTATGTTTTCACCTAACAGGAAGTACAAGGAACTGGAATTTTACAGAGTTCCCCGCCAAACGTTGTCTTAATCCAACCATCATCACAGCAATCACAAAAACAGCAACAACAGCAGCAGAAAAGATCAAAATTCACACCTATAAGACCGGCACCCATCTTGTGCCCAGTTCCAGTAGCCCCTGTCATTGTAACCCCTAATACAAAAAAGAGAGGAAAACCATCCACTGTGAGAGAGATGTTGAGGACACGCAAGATGGAGAAGCAACAGAAACAGCAACGACAGATGGCTGCATACCAGATCATACAACATCAGGTTAGGCTCGCAGAGAGTATTTTCTCCTCAGTTCTACCATGTATTAATCAATGGATTCTGATCATGCTTCCTGTTAGCATGCGTTATTGCATCTGGACACATTTGGAGGCTTTGTCAATCTGTCTTCATGTGCACCGTGTGTCCAAGATGGCCTACTTGAATGCAAAATATTATGTACTCACAGTTGATTGACTCCAATGTCCAAATAAATTTCATCACTATAATTGGACAAATTATTTTTTTGCCAGATGCATACTCATTTTATGCATTTGCCATGCACGGTGCGCCTGCTTGGAGGTATGTCGCTCAAAGCTAAACAGGAAGCCCGATTCTGATCTTACCAAGATCCACACCTTGGCCCTTATTATAGTCATTGAAAATAACCAAACATTTTAAGTGACATTAGGGCCCATAGGTTCTCTATGGGCCCTTGTCAATTTTCTATAGGCTTAAATTCAATTGTAAAATTGGCACATGACCAAAAATATTCAGGCCCACAGACTGCTATGCCATCATGTGGACCCACCACAATGCCTGTGAGGTCAACAAGACTCAAAACTGCTTCAACATCAATTCTTTTCAGCTATTGGTATTACATAATCACTATTGAGGCCGAAGTCTTTAAAAGTGTCACCAAGTGTGGACCAGTCTAACACAAAAGAAAAAGTTTTCAGAAACTGAAAACCCTATGTTGTTGATACGACTTTTTTTTACGAAGTTACATCAATTTATCAACCGTTGAAAACAATATAAAACAAAAGAATTGAAACACTTTCTTTGCCAATATCTCAAAATCAATATTAGCGACATCTGACTCATTTCCCTTGATCGTGTCACATATGCTATCCTGTGGACGTACCCACAAGGCCTGTGAGGTCAACAAGACTCAAAGCTGACTTCAACATCAATCCTTTTCAGCTATTGGCATTACTCATGTTACATGTATACCCAGCAAACACAAAACGTTTTCGACATCATTCGCAAAAGGTTATAAATGGTTGTCAGAAAACGTTTAAATGTCGGGTTATATAAAGGGTATATTAAGAGTATAAAACGTTTTTCATAACCTTAAAAAACATTTTTGATAATCTACTGCTCAGCAAACAAAAATGTTTTACAGAAAACGTTTAAATGTCGGGTTATATAAAGGGTATAAAAACGTTTTAATAACATTCCAAAAACATTCTTGAAAACTTGATACAAAACATTCTAAACAGAATGTTATTTTGTGGTTGAAAAAATATTTTGCGAAAAATGTTTGCCCAAAATATTTTCAATAACGTTTTAAAAACGTTTTCATGACCTTTATATAACCCGACATTTAAATGTTATTAAAAGGTTTTGAAAAAACATTTTAAGAACATTTCTTTGTTTGCTGGTTTCAAATATTTTAACATAATGTTATTTAAGTATTGACACAATATTTGGGAAAAATGTTTGCAAAAATAGTTTATAATAACATTTTTTGAAAACATTTAAAAATGTAGTAGTAGTGTGTTTTCATACAAAACGTTTTAAAACGCTATCATGACCTTTATATAACCCGACATTTTAATGTTATTAAAACGTTTTAACCTAAACCAAAAGCCAAAATATAACTTATTTAAACGTTTTTAAAACGTTTTTGTGTTTGCTGGGTAATTAATATTGAGCCTGAAGACTTTAAAAGTGTCACCAAGTGTGGACCAGTCTAACATTAAATCTGTGAATAGCACTGCAGGTACACAGACTGATATGCTATCCTGTGGACCCACAAGACCTGTGAGGTCAACAAGACTCAAAGCTGACTTCAACATCAATCCTTTTCAGCTATTGGCATTACACATGTTACACAGTGAATGTTGAGTTTGAAGTTGTTGAAAGTGTCACCAAGTGCGGACCAGTCTGACATTCAAATCTTTGAACTATTACACATGTATTCTCGTCCAATATTTTAAAACTCATAGCTCGACCAATAAATTCATGTATTGGGTTCAAACCATCCAATTTATCCAAGTGCGCTAGTCATTTTTGACAAGGAGAACAGCCTAGCTTTTTGATGTTCACTGATGTACGTAACATGTAAAATTCAACGCATAAAACTTGGAAGGCTACTTTTAGCATAACAAGACGTAGCTTCCGACAGATGCACACAGCTCTGAGGGCATGGAAATTCTTAATAAATACAATATGAAATCTTTTTGTGGCATGTTTGTGTATAAATGATACGTCATGCAAATTTGGCCCCTGTATCATCCTCATTATTTTATGAGCATAACTTTTTACAAATTGAAAAAAAAAACATTTTTCCTGTACATGCTGTAACATTTTTGTATTGCATCAAGTTTCTCCCATCAGCCAGAGTCAATTTAGACAAAGCTACTTGGGTGAACACAAAACACTAACAAAACAGCAAGGCAGATAGCTTCATGTGTAATCAAATTATGTTGACAAAGAATATGGAAGATGTGTTAACCTTATGACTTTGGCTTACCATAAGAGAAAAGTTAGACTCTATTCCCGGGCTCTATGCTACCTTGACTGCAGTCAAGTTAGCTCAATCTTTAAGGCGTTCGACTGCGGTGCGAGAGGGATGGAACCCTGGTGGTGGTAAAGTACGCTCTTGTAGAAAATTGAGTTAACTTGAAATTCCCCTGGACAAGGAACTTACTGCTAATTGTCTCATTGTAACACATACAAAACATGGGGAGCAATGGCTATTTGTGGAATGTCTAGGGTGTGTGCTCTTCAAGCAGCAAAGTCCATGTGTTGTTGTTAAATGGTTTATGGAATGGTGTGGGGCCGTAGTGATCAGCGACAACCTGTAAAGTGTGCTGAGGCTTATGGATCAATGTCTAGGCATATTTTTTAATATTAGCTTGTATTTTGTTTATTGCAACAGGTTCCTCCCAACACCCAGGGACAGCATAGCATGAAGAAGCAAAGTGCTTCATCAGGAAAGATGAAAAGTGAAAGAAAGAAGAAAGGAAGACCACTATTACCAGAGAATGTGGCATCAATGGACAAGAAAGAGATCCATAGGGTCAATGAGAGGTAAAATGAAATCTGCTATTCCAGTTGAAACCCATACCCCTTTGGAAGACATGATGTTAGTCTAGTCTTCCACTCAGGGAGTATAAATTTCAAATTTGTTTTCTGAAGGGGCGGCTACCTTTGAGATCTACACCCCCTGTATGGGAGATTAGGCCGTATAAAATTAATGTTTTGGTTCTCGTCCAGAGGATTTTCATGAATTGATGAGGGAGGGAGGTGTTTTTTTTTTTTTTTTTTCAATGTAAAATTAGCATTGTCAGTAGTTTTCGGTCTCCTCCAACAGTGCTCGAGGAAGTGATGAGGCCCTTTTTTTTTTTTTTCAAATGTGAGATTTTGAGGAAAAACACCCTATAGTACCACAAAAAGACTTGGAAGGGATGCTTGTTCTCTAATAAACTTATTTATATGTAAGAAAATTTAATAAATAATTAAAAAGTCAAAAAATTGAAAAAAAAAAAAAAAAAAAAAAAAAAATCTGACAAATCCCAGAAATTGAGGAGGGAGGGACGAGAACCAAAATATTAATTTTACACGGCCTTAAGGTAAATGTATTCAATAGCAGATGCATGGATTTCAACTGGACTACATAGCCCAATTCACTTGCGTATTGCATGTTAGAATATGAACATTGCTAGGTCAACTGGCTTTCTTTGTTACGAACCAAGGTTCAAAATGATCACTTTACACAAAGCCTACCAGTAGTACCAGTAACCAATGGTTACTAACATGCACTATGTGGGGGTGAACCCCTCTCAACTCAATTTATTATCATTTCTTGGATGAAAATAGTTGCCTGTTCAGAGTGTTTTAAAAATCAGATCTGGGCATCAAACTGAACTTTTTAAGAGTTTTATGAATTGCAATCTAGGCATCTGGACTTACTATTTTGAAGTGACAAATTTTCACATCCTACAATCCTGGATGCATTGTCATGCCAACTGTTCTTCTGACAGCAAAAGTTTGTTGACCGTGTTACAGGTCACACTAAGAGTTTTCGTGCATAAAATTGATTAAGTTAAAGCAGTTTCTCTTGCTGTTCTTGCAGGCATCGACATCGGAATATGAACCAGGCTATTGGTCAACTTATGTCAGTGTTACCTAAAAATTCTGCTCCAGAAACTGAGACCAAGGTTGGTAAATATGTGCAACTATAATGTAGAATGAGTTACTTTTACTTCCCTTTAGTTGTGGCCTTACTTATTAACGACTCGCTTTAGAATTGGTGAGACCACAGCAATTCAAATTGAATCTTAAAGTTCTTGAATCAAACGAGCTGCCATTTAGGAGGATGAGTTATTGTAGTGGTCTTCTCAATCACTTCTTACCACTGCAGAGTAATCCATTTCTGCCTCTACTGATATTTGTGCATCACAAAGTATTTATCCAGTTACCTCAATCAGTACGGCCCTTAACTCTGGTGCATGAGGGTATTAGTCCGAGCCACTTAGTGTCAAATTATGATCTCATGGAAAATTTGAACTAACTTAAAATGCCCTGGACAAGGAACTTGCTGCTAATTGTCCTGGTCTACTTGCATGAAACTCATGGAGCTTACCTTGGCTGTGATTGTTATTCAGATTCAGATATAGTTATTAAGATTCTGCATTTCTCCCGGGCATTTAATGATGCTATGATGGTTTATAAGGTGTGTCTTGGGCGATGTTGTGTGGTCAGCAACTGTTATTAAGCACAATGAACTTATGTAATTGTACAATATAAATCTGCCTTTTTAAAATACCAAATCAAGGGTTAGAGCAAGAAGGCTCCATCTGCAAAAGCTGCCAGGTGTCATAATCTTTATTATGTACAGTACAGGATGCAGACATAGCTAAATGTCTATAGGGCAGCTATTGCAGGTAGGCCTTCTTGCACTAACCCCCAGTGGCGGTGCCAGGAATTCGGGGGACATTAGGGGACAAAGTGAATTTCAGGGGGGATTACTGCAAAAAGTGGAAATTTTCGTAATTTTGGGTTTTTACTGGGGGCAACAGGGGGGGGGGGGAAAGAGTTCTGACTGGGGGCATTTCTCCCATGCCCCCATGGCGCTGCCACTGCTAACCCCATAAAATGGACATTTGTCTTGTCTTCAATATTACAGCAATTTGTGCTACAGAAAGCCAATGATTACCTGACTTATCTGAGGAATAAGATAGACCATGTGTGCGATGAGATGACTGTTATACAAGATGATGAAGAAGAGGGTCTTATGCGTTTTGATATACCATTTGAAAGCACAACAGGTAAGCTTACCTACAAACTGTTTCTTGTTTGAGTTTTTGGAGGTAAAAAATAGGAACAGTTCTTATTTCTTTCTGAAAATACTGATTGTGGTGGTCAAGTCAATCACTAGAACAACAAAAATGAATTTAGACTCATTATGTAAGCCTTCCCCCAATATTTATGACTGGAGGTTTAGTTCCATGAAACTCCACCACAGTAGTACTACACTTGGACAGAGGTATGGCCTAGTGTTCCTGTTTCCATATACCCAGTGTTGACGGGTATAAGACTGAGGTCAAAGTGTTGAATATTGAATAGTCGATTCTGTTGATTTACACCGAATTTGCAGATCTGGATTTATATAAACTCTTGCCGAATTTGCAGCCCTGGATTTATATTTAGATTACAATATGAGCTAACTACAAAAATAGCAATAGTAGTGTAGGTCTTTTAGGTAGTAGTATGATAGATGCTATCTTCTGAACATCTGCTGAAGCAATTAAAATGTTAGCTGATTGTTAAATATGAGTGTTATCTACTGAAGATAGCAAATTTTAGTATTCAGGGTGATTTTCCAGGATTTTCCAAATTTCAGGATTTTTTGCCCATGATTTCAGGATTTGTCCTAACAAAAGTGTACGAAAGTGCTATTTTCAATATTTTCTATCTGCTGATGATAGCAATGAGAGGTGTTAACTGATATTATACATGAAGAGAGCAAGTAAAAGCAGCTGATTGTTATAAATGAGTGCTATCTACTGAAGACTGCAATCCAAAAGTGTTAGTTGATTGTTTTAAATGGGTGCTATCTACTTGAGATAGCAAATGTAGTATTAGATATGCCTGTTAGTCATAGATGATATCTACTGAAGATATCAGTTAGCAGTGTTAGCTGACTGTCATAAATGAGCTATAAAAAAAACTAAAACAGTATTGACCAGCAGTGGAACTTTGGATGGATCTAAAAAAAGATTCAAACAGTGTACACAACCAAGGAAAATAAATGTTAAAAACCGTTAGCAGTGTTAGCCGACTGTCATAAATGAGTGTTATCTACTGAAGATAGCAAGTAGCCATGTTAGCTGACTGTCATAAATGAGTGTTATCTACTGAAGATAGCAAGTAGTCATGTTAGCTGACTGTCATAAATAAGTGTTATCTACTGAAGATAGCAATTAACAGTGTTAGCTGACTGTCATGAATGAGTGTTATCTACTGAAGATAGCAATTAGCAGTGTTAGCTGACTGTCATGAATGAGTATCATCTACTGAAGATAGCAATTAGCAGTGTTAGCTGACTGTCATAAATAAGTGTTATCTACTGAAGATAGTAATTAACAGTGTTAGCTGACTGTCATAAATAAGTGTTATCTACTGAAGATAGCAATTAACAGTGTTAGCTGACTGTCATGAATGAGTGTTATCTACTGAAGATAGCAAGTAGCCATGTTAGCTGACTGTTATAATTGAGTATCATCTACTGAAGATAGCAATTAGCAGTGTTAGCCGACTGTCATAAATGAGTGTTATCTACTGAAGATAGCAAGTAGCCATGTTAGCTGACTGTTATAAATGAGTATCATCTACTGAAGATAGCAATTAAAAGTGTTAGCCGACTGTCATAAATAAGTGTTATCTACTGAAGATAGCAAGTAGCCATGTTAGCTGACTGTCATAAATGAGTATCATCTACTGAAGATAGCAATTAACAGTGTTAGCTGACTGTCATAAATGAGTGTTAACTGCTGAAGATAGCAAGTAGCCATGTTAGCTGACTGTCATAAATGAGTATCATCTACTGAAGATAGCAATTAACAGTGTTAGCCGACTGTCATAAATGAGTGTTATCTACTGAAGATAGCAAGTAGCCATGTTAGCTGACTGTCATAAATGAGTATCATCTACTGAAGATAGCAATTAACAGTGTTAGCCGACTGTCATAAATGAGTGTTATCTATTGAAGATAGCAAGTAGCCATGTTAGCTGACTGTCATAAATGAGTATCATCTACTGAAGATAGCAATTAACAGTGTTAGCCGACTGTCATAAATGAGTGTTATCTACTGAAGATAGCAAGTAGCCATGTTAGCTGACTGTCATAAATGAGTATCATCTACTGAAGATAGCAATTAACAGTGTTAGCCGACTGTCATAAATGAGTGTTATCTACTGAAGATAGCAAGTAGCCATGTTAGCTGACTGTCATAAATGAGTATCATCTACTGAAGATAGCAATTAACAGTGTTAGCCGACTGTCATAAATGAGTGTTATCTACTGAAGATAGCAAGTAGCCATGTTAGCTGACTGTCATAAATGAGTATCATCTACTGAAGATAGCAATAGAGGTTATCCGAGTTCTATAAGCTGCATATCCTGTCAACGACTGCTATACCTTGTTTAGGACTTTCAAAAGAAGTACATGCTTGTGCAACCATGACTGTTTCAAAATAGCCCGCCAAGAGTCATGCAGGTAACTCCGAGGTTGTGCATTGAATTGGTTTGAACGAGGAATACTACAGGAACCATCGCCTTTTGTAGAAGTCACACATGAGTGAAGTGGATAACCTCTATTAGCAGTGTTAGCTGACTGTCATGAATGAGTGTAATCTACTGAAGATAGCAATTAGCACATCATATAAAATATTATCACAGGCCAAAGTTTATTTGGCTTATAAGAGGCGACAATTATTGACTTACGTAACTGCGCACGTCAATAAAGTCCCAATGTATGCTCACGTAAATACACATAAGCATGCGCCAGTCACATATTAACATGTGACTAACGTAAGTGCTAGGCAAACTGCCTGCATGCCATTCTATATTAACATTGAGTCTCATTTTTTGCCTATTAAAAGAAGGATTTCTACTTTGATATGGATTCTGACTTTCTCTTATCTATACTTCATTGTCATGATTTCTTTTACAGCCACCAAGAAAGTCAGTGTTCCAGCATCCAAACCAATCACACATTCTGATCTAAAAAATCTTCTTGGTCACACATCAGGACTGAAACTCACAGAACCACCTAAGAGAAAATCCCCATGTACAGTCCCACCAGTGCTACTCACAAAACCCAAGCATCAACCCTGGTATGAGATCAACATCAAGATGTGTGTCAGCCCTTACAAGAAGAAATCGCCAAAAGGACAAGCGCCCTCATCAACCAAGTCATCAAAACGGTCGGGATCAAAGAAGAAAACATCAAAACAGAAGACCAGTGTAAGGAAGATACACACAACAAAAGGTGGCCACCACACCATTACTCATGATGAAAGTAGTGATCAGGTGTCATCGTTTCAAAGTCCAAGCAGCGTGTGTTCATGGGCAAGCATTGGTGACATCAAGGATGAGAGACGGGTTGATTCAAGTACACAATCAAGCACACAGTCAAGCAGTCAATCATATCCACCTGTTAAGTGTGAAATCCTCTCAGATGATGATGTGGATGTTGATCTGACTTGTGTTGATTACGACTTGAATCTTGATGAAAAAGATGACTCATTGCGGACAAATTCAACAAGTAAAGAGGACGGCATCAAGTTTCACCAGTTGCCCTCTCCCGAGCCACATCCTATAAGCATGTATGTAAGCTCCAGTTCATATGAAGATGAGGTTCAGTATGGTCATCACTTAACAGGTTCACCACCACCAAGCTACATCCATGAGGATCACCTATCTGAAGACTGTGAGAGTATCCCATGGATCCGATATGGCTTGACACCCTTGTCAGGTAGGTTACAGGGTACAAATTACAGGCTAGGGCAATATCTTAAATGTATGTACAAATTAATGTTGGATGACCACCAAAGAGTACTGACTCTGCCGTTGCCTGCAGCGGCTTAGGTGGGATTTTTGTCGAGGGGGTCCATGTGGGGGCTTGGAACTTAAAACTGACAAGCAAAAAAAAAAGTCACACTAGCAGTGTTCGAAATAAGCACTTATCCTCTTGTCCTCTTGTCCAAAAATCACTGGGGACAACCATATTGAGCTATGTACTTATCCCCTGGACAACCACTATATTTTACATGGTTGAACAAATTCATCAGGATCGGTAGAGTAAAGTCAATCAAAAGGTTCTTATTACTGATCCAATAAATTGCACTTACTGTGTACGTTTCGATAACCACTCTATCTAGAAAATGAGGCCAGTTATCGATCCGTTATGAACCATTATGAATAATTCATATTCGACCCCATGATCAAGTTGGCGAATACTGACGCCGTTAGTTTTACTGAACTTTATATGTTCAATGAGAGTATAGCGCGCCCTCAATGCATCAGGGCACAAACTACTCGAAAACGATCCGATTTAATGAAATGGCGGACAGGCATTTCCCATCAGGCATCGTGATATGTTTTTCAAAGAAAGTCTACTAAATTAATTTGGAAATGACTGTTTGCAATAGTAGTGTCGAAATAAGGACTTGCTGTCAGTAATGCGAAGAAAATGCGTGACAGGTGTAAGGTATGAAATACATGTAGAATTGTGAAGTATAGAAAATATTTGACATCACATCTGACCTTCCATTTTGGCGCCATTTTGAATGTGTGTTTCTATTCGTTTCCTTGCGTGATAATAATTATCAATCTGCAATTATCAGACATATTGGTACTTGGCTTCCGGAGTGAATAAGTATTTTTAAATGTATGTAAAGAATTTCACATCATAGTGCCATTTCAGCTATGCATACACAACACCAAAATGAACCAATTTCTGACAGTCTGCGTATTCCGGAAATCGAATAAATCAATGTCCTTGAACATTTTAAGATCCATTGTTGCTTTGACATAGCTGGATGACACTGTGTACACTCAATTATATATCATTGTGAATTAAGGGCAGAGTAATGGGAGAGAACATGGACCTTTTCGAGCATCATTATTTTTTAATTGTATGTCGAAAGTATATAAAACTATACATTTTTGGAAAGGAAATGAGTCAAGGAATCCCATGGTGACGTCAGATTTGTTCAAAAATCTCAAGTTTTGAAAAAATCACAAAATGCACTTTTTACCCCAATTTTTTGTGACAAGTTACAAAAAATGCGTTCGAGTAAAAACTTTTTAGTTAGTTTTTCATGGAGAAGAGACATGAACTTAGGGAACGTTTTTTTATTTTTTTGAAATTCGTCTTATTTTTCAAAATATTGCAAAAAACATGTGAAAAAAACTATTTTGTCACTCTATTAAGCTAAAAATTGCACATAATGGTGTATATTTTTGTTCAAAACAAATATTTTGAAAAAATGAGAAAACCTTCCCTAGACTTTGATGTGCTCTAAACGATAGTGCAAAAAGTTTAACTTTTGCTTGCATATTTTTCGAGTTACCTTGTCACAAAAATTGTGCAATATTGTCAAAAATGAACTCTGAGAAATCGACATTTTAGTAAAAAAATGTCAAAATTATGCACAAAACGTCCTTATATTTTAAAACGGTAAGACTTTCACGCTTGTAAAAGCTGTATCTGGTGCATGGTCTAAATATGCATCTTTTTGCACCAATAAATCTATAATGTCTGCTTTTAGTGCGCCAAAATCCAAAATAATTAAAAAATCTAAGTGGCTTTTTCACTGCAAATTTTTGTTTTGTTTACATCACATTTGCTGGCGTTAACAACATACCGAATGCGCCATGACTGCGTCGGACATACAGCATGAGAGTTGCGCCAGCGTCACGCTTGACGCTTGAATCGCATGCAGTAATCACAATATTTCGCATTCACAAGCATTTCTGACTCATTATTTCCGCCAATTTACTAAGCTGTCTTGAGCCATGTGACATTTTAGAGTTGAATGGAGTGAAATAAATCAAGCAAAAATACAAGTAAATATTAGGAAGTTGTATTTTTGTCAGTTTCAAGTGAAAGAATACATGTTAGTGTTGATAAATATCAAAAAATCTCAAATTCGGGCGTGAACGAATGTGTCTTCCATTACTCTGGCCTTAACATGTCTTTTAAATGCAGACGAACCGTGTTTGCTTCAAATGTATTCGATAAAATTCCATATTATTGGGATAGGATTCTATGATGCAGCCGGGTGCGGAAAGAGAAGGTCCAGGAAGCGCTGAAAGTATGTGGTTATCCTGATTGGACATTTAAACGGGTGAAAGAGCAGATGCATGCAGTCAAGCCTAAGAAATCCACCAAGAGTATAGAAGAACAGACAAAGAGCAAAGGGATGGTTGTCCTGCCATATGTCAAAGGCGCCAGTGAAAGAGTGTCGAGAGTCATGAAATCCTACAACATCTCCACTGCTATGCGTCTACACAGCAGCCTTAGGAAACTGCTGGTGCAGCCGAAGGATAAACGCGATCCGCTTAATACAACTCAAGCCATATACAACATTCCTTGCTTGAACTGCGATCTCTCATACGTGGGAGAGACGGAAGGAAATTTGGTACTCGACTAGATGAGCACCAGCGGAAGCAGAAAAAGAACTTGGAAAAACAGTCACCAGAGCAAGTAGGAAAGGATCGCTTACAACCATCCATAAATCGGCCATCACAGACCATGTTGCAGAGAGGAACCATGTCATCGGTTGGGGGGAGGCAGAGGTCATAGGCACGGAGCAAGACAGATATAAACGTTGGGTCAAGGAGGCTATAGAGATCATGAAGAGAAGGGCGCCACCATGAACAGAGATGAAGGTCAATATCAGCTTTCTCACATTTTTGATGAACTGCTACATCCTGTGAAAAATCCATCAAAACATCCAACAGGAAAAAAATCAACTGGCAACACAGTCAACAAGTCAATCACCAAAAAATCAATAGGTGATTGGATGACCAGTTCACAGTAGCAGCAGAGAGTAGTTATTCTTGAGAGGGCACTCACCTCATTTGCATGGCAAAATTACCCGTCTCCTCTGCAGCCAATTTGGTTTCGCTCCATCGAAATCAAGCTGGTCACGGAGGAGACTACTTTCCTTTGTGTTTGTTCATTTGTGTATGGAGAGCCCTTCTTGGAGTCCGTTTGGACTCAGGCTACGCTCTCAGCTAGAGTCCGACGCTGCATTGTACTAGAAACACCTTCTCTGTGAACTCGCTAGAGCAAGGAAAATAAAAACTGGTTTCATTACTATCTGTTTTGAGCTTTTTTGCAGGTCTGCGACCATGGTGTTACCACAACTGTCTTTGCGTCATTAACATGTGCTGGAGTCTAGCACAGGTCAACCAAAGTCCCGGATTTTAATAAGACAATAATGATTGACACACACACCAGGAAGTTTCTCATCCAAAAGAATGAGAAAATTTAAATTCTCACCATTTTGGCCGTTTCTCATCAAAATGTCCGTTTTCTCATCCAAAACTTCCTTTAGTGTATTAAGTTAGCTTAGGCCTATTGATCCTAAATTTGCTGGTAGGGTAAAACTCGTTTTAGGGGGGTGTTTAATAAGTTGGCCACACATGCGTATAGGCCTACATTATCATACTTGAGTGCCCCTCCCGGTGAAATTTGAGACTCATTTGGTCACCGTCCTAAGCGCCCTTGCCCACACGAAGTCGCCCAGGAGTAGGCCCTACCCGGCATTATTAATTATTAGTTTTTAGCCTCCCTAAATACAGTCGCGTATCGTGTTGTCAATTATCGTTACTTGTGTCCATGGATATGACCCCATGTATAAGTAGGCCCCTAGTCTTCATAGAATTCACACAGTCTATGCCATGTCATTTACGGATACAAAGAGGATAATAATGTTGAGGGCGCCCACAAAATCTTACACCGTCTTACACAATGTTCCAAGGCAAAGTTCAGTTTAATATTTACTCATCGTAAAAATACAGAGGTTTTATTATGTGATGATGTTGTCTGGATGGGTGGACAGTTGTCACACTGTGGAAAAACAACAACCGGGAATCCGCATTCATTTACAAATAGCATTAAATTAGTATCACATAGTGGCCTCCGTGCAGTGGAAAACCTTAATTCTTTCATCAAAAAGAAATGAAAATGACAAAAAAAACCGGATCCACCTGTACGCCTATAAAATGGGCACAGAAATTTGTCTCAAATATGAATGAATTTTAAGAAACATACGGGATATGATGAACCAATGACCTGACGCCATGATAGTAGGATCTATTAGTCGTTTTATATACAATGTATATACCGTGTTGTCATAATACCAATATTTGACATAATATATAACGAGTAATATTTAGTATTGTAAATATGCAGTTCATATGCACAAACGAACACTGATCTTTATGATATTCAGGTTGTTGTACATCTCATATAACATGTCATATAGGAGGTCATATGTGTTGACCTTCTCCTATTGTATTTGTTCATCTGTGTATGGAGAGGATTAGCGCCATTAAAACTCCATCAGTATTTGGGCGTAGTTCAGTGAACTCACCAGATTGCTATTCCAAGTACTTTGATAAATACAGATTATGTATTAATGGGTCGAGGCGATTGCATTGAAAAACTAATAAATTATTCATAACAGTTACGTAATCAATCGATAGTGCGGACACTTTTCATTTACAAACCACCAAAATTCGTAATCTTTTAGCGTTGGAAAAGAAACCACGTGAATAGAGTGTCATCCCCCTGGTAGCAGTCTTCATTCAGTGTTGATAAAGATAACCGAGTGGTTATCGAAACGTACACAGTAAGTGCAATTTATTGGATCAGTAATAAGAACCTTTTGATTCACAATATTTTACCTCCATATGTATCACACATTTTGGGGACAACCAAAATGTATTGAGGACAAGCAGAATTCATGCTTTAGTTATCCTCGGGATAACCTCCATATTTTCCTTATTTCGGACACTGCACACTAGTATTTAGATACAAAAGTCACAAAAGCAAACAACTCTACAACTGCAAGGAGGGGTGACTGGGGTGAGGGCCTAAATGAGAGGGGGCGGTCACACCGTTTGCATGTTGCTCATGGAGGGCAAATAGTGTACCTCAAATGTGACTGCCCAGCAAATTTTGATTCATAGTTTGTATGAGGTCTGATATCATAATTAGACATAACAGACAAGTAAGATGTATCTTATAGATGATTAATGACCTCAATGAATGAATTTAGAAATTATGTATGTTTCTGATACTCTGACAATACAATTGATGCCTTGTTCCAAATGATTTGACCACCTGGTGCTAATGCTTGAAACAAACAATGCTCTTTGACAGGTTTGGGTGCAACCGATGGCCAGCTTCAGATGGATCATTCCTATTCTGCTAGGGCACTCTCTCCTTTGACCCTTCAAGCTCTAAGATCTTCTGCCGGCAAGGAACTACCTGAATCTGCCCTGCCCAGCACACTCCATGACGAGTTCACTGCAGGGTCTGCTTGTGGAAGATCTACCACTGGTGACCCAACCTGGAGACGAAGTCCAACTTGCCAAGAACCACCACAACACAATGTAGACGCTCTTCTACAAACTGCCATTCTTATGGAACCTCCGGAAGATTGCATTCCACCAAAAAGTCCTGTAAATGATGGCAACATTGATGTCATTAGAGTGTTTGGACTTGATTTCGATGAAGACAGCGAGTCTTCAGGGGGATCATTCTCTCAAAGCAGTCCCGAGATGATTGAAGTTGGTGTGGTGCCAATGATGGAACAACCAGATCCAGTTACAACGTCCTTTGGTCATAAGCAGAGTTCAATGCGTAGATCTTGGATAAATGGATATCAGCTTTTTACTAAAATCAACCATGCCCGGATCAAAGAGTAAGACACTTATCTGTGTACGTTTTTTATTATGCATTCTAATTCAGTGGGAGTGGTCTAGTTTGTCACGTAATCTGATTGGACAATGGACAGTCACGTCACATGATTTCAGATGTCCTCTATCAGGCAGTAGACAACAATACATCTTCACAAGCATTGATATCGTGCATAACACGCTTGTAGAGGTGCGCATATGTGACCTGTTACCACAAAATGTTGAGCATAAAGTCACAAATTGGTAGTTTTGTAAATTGAGACGCTCTGGCTACTGCATTGGTGTTCTTTGTTTGTCGCGCACCTGTTCAAGCCAGTAGTATGTCTGTATGTCCTTTGTGAATAGGGGCACAATGGGCAAGTGCATTGCAAACAAAGAACATCAACTCAATCAGCCAGGATGTCTTGAATTATTGAAACTATAAATTCTTTAAAAACATTTTTTAATAGTTATTTAAAGGAGGATTTTGTGATCCTAGCATACTCTTTTTATGAAATTTTTCAGTAGATATCCACGAAAAAACCTTATTCCCAAAATTTGAGTTGATTCTGATTTTGCGTTTGCGAGTTATGTATGATTAGGTGTATTACACTGCTCCATAGGCCATGTTGTAATTTTGTTCTGATATACCAGAACGAAATTTGACGATATTCTTTCTAAACAAATTAATCTACAAGAAATTTTAGAGGTATATAAAAATATGTAGCCAGAGGTTTCCAGTGCTATAAAAATTTCAACTTTTAAGGGCAGAGTAATGGGAGAGAACACAGACCTTTTCGAGCATCATTATTTTTTAATTGTATGTCCAAAGTATATAAAACTATACATTTTTGGAAAGGAAATGAGTCAAGGAATCCCATGGTGACGTCAGATTTGTTCAAAAATCTCGAGTTTTTGAAAAAAATCACAAAAATGCACTTTTTTACCCCAATTGTTTTGTGACAACTTAAAAATAAATCCGTTCGGAGTAAAAAAAAAATAGTTAGTTTTTCATGGAGAAGAGACATGAACTTAGGGAAGGTTTTTTTATTTTTTTGAAATTCGTCTTATTTTTCGAAATATTGCAAAAAACTCATTAATGTGAAAAAAGCAACTTTGTCACTCTATTAAGCTAAAAATTGCACATAATGGTGTATATTTTTGTTCAAAACAAATATTTTGAAAAAATGAGAAAAGCTTCCCTAGACTTCGATGTGCTCTAAACGATAGTGCAAAAGGTTTACCTTTTGCTTGCATATTTTTCGAGTTATCTTGTCACAAAAATCGCACAATATTGTTAAAATGAACTCTGAGAAATCGACGCTTTTGCAAAAAATGTCAAAATTATGCACAAAACGTGCTTATATTTTAAAACGGCAAGACTTTCACGCTTGTAAAAGCTGTATCTGGTGCATGGTCTAAATATGCATCTTTTTGCACCAATGAATCTATAATTGTCTGTTTTTAGTGCGCCTAAATCCAAAATAATTAAAAAATCTAAGTGGCTTTTTCACTGCAAATTTTTGTTTTGTTTACATCACATTAATTTTTGCTGGCGTTAACAACATACCGAATGCGCCTTGACTGCGTTGGACATACGCGCAGAGTTCATTGCGCGCATTGCCGACTCATTATTTCCCGCCAATTTACTAAGCTGTCTTGAGCCATGTGACTTTTTATAGTTGAAAAGAGTGAAATAAATCAAGCAAAAATACAAGTAAATATTAGGAAGTTGTATTTTTATCAGTTTCAAGTGAAAGAATACATCTTAGTGTTGATAAATATCAAGAAATCTCAAATTCGGGTGTGGACGAATGTGTCTCCCATTACTCTGGCCTTAAATATTATTTCACTGACAAAGAATGAAACTAAACAACAGGCAATATTATATCATAGTGAATACCGACTGCTCCAGCATACTACTGAAAATATTGGACCTGCCTGTTGTTTATCACAGGGTAGAGGATAGTAAAAACAAAAAATCATATTGCTTATTCTCTATTTACCAAGGCAAAGATGATTCAGAAACCAGATACTAACTTCTGAGCCTATTTTGCTTCAAATCATATGGGCTTGTGATCATTGCCTCATTTTTTTTATTCATGATACATTTACCGTCAATTAAGACAAAGGAGTGCAATAAAATAAAAAAAAGCCCTTTGCTGTGTTGATTATGTTTCCAGTAACAGAAGTTGGCACATCAGATATGTCATTTCCAAAACTGTCACAAGAACTGGACCATTATAACATTAGTTGTAAATCTGAGGTGAACAGAATTTCAAGTCAAATGCGTAATCAAGCTGGAAAAAGGCTAATTATATTCCAAGTTAAAATAATAAGTTCCCTTATTTATTGTTCAGATCATGGCCAGGCTTACAAGGAAGGGAGATCACCAGACTTCTGGGACAATCATGGAAGGATCTTCCTGATGCATATAAGAAACTCTACAGGTATGTAAGAGATCAGAAGGCGAATTAATATGAACAAAAACACTTACCTGCCAGTTTCCTCTCCACATATGATATACCATTTTTCACCCTGATGGGGCAGTGACGTCAAAGAGTTGAGGAAGCTGTTTCGCGTGTGCATCTATGTGGTGAAGCATGGACTGTAGAAAGCATGCACATGTATACGCCAGTGCTTTGAGCGAACACTAGCGATTTGTAGCTGCGCCCAATAAAATGTGCACGGATGTCTCTGCCACATCAGGATGAAAAATGGTATAGTGACAAGGGGATTGTAAGAAATCTGAAATATTCCCTTGTAAAGCTTTCATGAAAGTAATGAGCAACAACATAATGTAGGTAGCAGGTCAACAACAGCAATCTAATTAAATAATGAAACTATAATGAACTGCTTTAAATCTTTTGACGATAGCATACTACCGCGATGTTGACAAGGCGCAGCTCACAACCTGTACTATGCGTACGGCAGCAGAAATTTTATTAACAACGCACAGTCGTGTGAAGCACACATATTAGGCTTTGGAGACACCTTGTAATTATCGTGGAAGTACACTCTTGTCAAACGTCTACAGCAGAATACTTTACTTACATGTTTAGGGTTCTTTGCTTTGTTCCCAAATGTGATTGATTGATATATTGTTAGGATTTTAGCAGAATACCGAATAGCAATTTGCCCATTTGTTAAAATCATCTTATATATGCTTGAACTCTCTTGAAATAACAAACAAGGTTCATATGGTGCAGTGCTGTGTGGTCTGATCCCTGTGCTCTAAATCAAGAGACTAAATCATGAGTAACATAATTTTCACAAACGATGGACCCACTATTCAGCAATTCTGAGAAAATGATAACGATGTCATTTGTATCATTTCTTTCAGCATACGGGCATGTGAATGGAACCAGTGGTACCGTCAGAAGAGGATTCAAACTAAACAAAACTACTGAAGATGAAATTGGACATCAGGTTACGAGTCTGCAAAATGTTTTTTGATCATACGCAGTCAAAGGAAAATTCTTTAATCTTTGTTACAAAAAGGTCTGTATATTAATAAGCTGGTGCTACAGAAAGTAAATTTGTTTGTCGTCTATCCGTAATTTGTTACCATGGTGATGAGTTTGCACCTGTTCCAAGAGAACTCAATGAGTTCCAAACAAGTAAAATGACACTTGCTCTTTTTGTTTTCTTGATCCTGGAGAAGGACTCATTCTTCAAGTAGACATATCAGTTAAAGGTCAATGGTCAAAAAGGGTCATTAGTACGAAAACCCAAAAAAGAAAAGAAATGGTCTCGGGTTTCAGAAATTATAAAAACAGCCAATCAGTATGCACTTTCTTTTACCAAATAAGTAATGTGCTAATTTTTTAATTGCCGGGTTTAATTGGTACCTCCACCTGAAGAAATCAATTCTTGTCAAATTTACAAACAAGTACAACTAAAAACAAAACAAACAAAAAACATCCTTGCAACTCGGAAAAACCTAATGCACTACAAATTCATATTTTTAACACGTCACGCTTAATCTTCTAAACAAACCTCTTTTTTGGCCTTATGCTGACCATGATGTTAGTTACGACTCTGTCAGATGAGACTTGCTCTCACAAAATGAGTGGAAAGGGAAGAAAAAGAGATAATTTATTGAATATGCCAGAAAACGAAGGAATTCTTTATTAAAATATTGACTTTTGAATACCAAATGAAAGAGCAACCATCAGTCAACATTAATAGGTATATTTTCACAGGAAAATTTTCTGGACACGTGACCAATGGGTATCAATGTAAGTGTGACCTCGAGCCTGATCTCTGACCCCCGGCGGTGACCTCGCTATTCAAGTCTTAGTCATTTTGAATTGGAATAGTATTCTTGGCTGCAATTTCGATAGAAATTTGTGTTTTGCAAAATTATTAAATATCATGCAAACATAATTTCTTCACAATATCATCAAAACGTAATTTCACAAATATCTACCTACGGAAAAAAATATTTATCTACGGAAACTCTTACCATAATATTATTAACTTGTGACAAGTTACTTATTTTGCATCAAAGGAGGAATTCTTCCTATTCAAATACATTAGTAGACCACCCGCTGTGCTCGGGGTCACATTCCATAATGCTAATATGTCTGCGCCCATGGATGTCACTTGTCCAGAAAATTTCCCCGTGAAAATTTACCTATTAATTCTGACTGACCATAGCAAGTTGTATATCATTTATAAATCTGGACATAACTCGAAATATAAATTTGCAACTTTCCTCTCATTTTATGGGATCGGGTCTCACATATGCAGACAGGATTGTTATAATAGACACAGAGAAATATCAACTCCTGCTTTGAGGGAAAATGTAAAAGTTCCATCATCATCATCGTCTATGCTTTCCGGCTATGTTGCCATTGCGCACGCTACTACTGCTCTACAGGCTATTCTGCCATTGGTCTGTGTAAGAGTTTGTTCATCTACTTCTTTCTTCATTTGCGCCACCCACGTTGGTTTTGGTCGTCCGACAGGACGCCTAGTTCCATGAAACTTTAAAAAAATATAAGTGTACTTCAATTGTATTTGTAATTGTATTTCAAATTTACTGTAGAGATTAATCAGGTTTGTTATTGTTCAACTATCAAAGACTGTTTTTACAAACCAATAGAATAGTGGTGAAAATGATGGTAAAACTCACAAACTGATGTTTCATCTATCAGATTTCTTCAGAGTCGTGAAGCTCTGCTACAGCGGGAACTGGTCTTTTTTGTCGATTTGTAGCAGAGTTCCTGCCGTAGCAGAGTTTCACAACTCTGAAGAAATTGAACTGGTCTGGACGGATGAAACGTCAGTTTGTGAGTTTTACCATCATTTCACCATTTTCGCGTAGTTATTTTCACAAATTGGAGTGAGAGAGACATTTTTGCAATTGTTATTTTCGCGATTGCCTATTCTTGCCCTATACTTGCAATACATTATACATACATTACGCAAGGTGTTAATTTCATGGATGGCACTCAATAAGCTTAAAAATGAAACCCTAGCTTAAAATTACCACTTATACAGTATCATTTGGTTTTGTAAAAACAATATTTAATAGTTGTATTTCCAATTGTTTTAAAATCATCTTTAATACTTGTTGAAATGTTGTTTAGGTGACAAAAAAAAAGAAACCCTGTTTTACGGGCGGACGGACCTTTCAAGTAGGGTCGGTTGGCCTTCTTTTTTTTCTTTTTTTCTTTTTGAAATGACACAAAAAATCACCAAAATCTGTAAATAATTTGCAATTTGAGAAAATACAAAAAAAAATTGTTGCTGAAATTTCCGAAATTTGGGTCGGCATTCATTTGTACAGGAATTTTTTTTCTCCAAATTTGTTCGAAATCTGGGTCGGTCTGGCCCGCAGAACAGGGTTTTCTTTTTTCGTCGCCTTATTAACTATTGAGCACTTTCCACCTTATCATCAATTTTTAATTGAATTGTATCAAAGAATTAAATTGTAATTTCATCTAAACATTAACCATGTGAGCTTGGCAAGAATAATGAGAAACAGGTTTTTCTTCAGATATATCTTGTAAAAGTAAACAGTCTTAGTAAAGTAACCAAAATGATGTACATTTACTTTACTATAATTTGTAATATGTTCTATCTAATCTTTGAACAAGTTAATTAAAAATATTAAAAGGAGTATTTTGTGATCATAGCATCCTCTTTTTAGGGCATGTTTTAGGAGATATCCACAAAAAAGCATATTCCCAAAATTGTCAGATTCCGATTTTGCATTTGCGAGTTATGCATGATTATGTGTATTACATTGCTCCATAGACCACTGTGCTGTAATTTTGTTCTGTTAACAGAATATAAATACAAATTTGACAATTTTGCATAGAGAAGCAATCAGCAAGAAATATTTTGCACACGAACATTAGGGGCTCTAGTGGTATAAAAATCTGAACTTTTTTTTTGAGAAAAATGGGGGATGAGGCTGTGGATCACTGAAATGCCCCTTTATTACTTGTTGAACTTATTGATGTTGAACTGTTACCCAGTTGTGACAAGATCAAGGGAAATATTAAACTTCCAAGTTTTTACATCAAAATGCAACACTTCAATGGAAACCCTGTGAAACTTGAACTGCTGGTTACCAAATTATATGCAATTATCACTTGCAAAATAAAAAAAAAACTAAAAGAATTTGAGTACCCTTTTTGTCAGTAACTCAAACTCAATATTTGCAACATTTAGACTCATTCTCTTGAATCATGTCACATATGTACACCTTTCAAATTTGTATGTGGACATAACAAATTAGGAATGCAACAAATTGCATCTGGGCCCGTCTTGTGTTTGTTCTCCTTTTGGTTGTTGTTGTGACAGAGGCAGTAGCTAATTTTCCACAGCAGCTAAAATTGTCCACAACGTGAAACAGCTTTTCAACTCATATTAAATATTTTTAAATTGGCACAACAAAATGAGCTGTACAATGAATCATATTACACTCGGTTTCAGAGAAGAACTGCAGTCCCTTGCTCAGATTGACGCGAGTGCCGTGTTTATGAGCAACATACACAGAAATTTCTTTGCGCCAAAGCACTGTTTTGACACATAATCGGCCAATCAGATTACCGCGTCTATTGTTATGATTGTCAGACTATTGAATCGGCCAATCAGAACCCACTTCTGTGTTTATGCTGTGCACGCTCTCAAAATGTAAACAAGTGGCGTTCTTCTTTGGCAGAAACTGTAGAGGGACCATATGCACAACAAAAAGATGATCAATACACAAAATAGATCATGAAACACTCATTAAACAATTGTTTAAACATTTATTTTATTCCTAATCAGTACTTTTTGGTTATGTAAGTAGACATATCACCAATATAAATTCACTTTTCTACTGTCTAATCATCTTAAGTAATACTTCATGATTTTGTTCATTGTACTGTATATGACTGATAATCTTTGGCTAGGGTTTTACATGATTTTCATGATTAACTTAAGACCTGTGAATTTGAAAGACAATAAAAATGTTTTTGAGCTAGAATATATTATGTGTTGCTTTTTTGAAACCCAACTGAAATCAATCACAATTAAGAAGTCATGATTAATTTCTACTGATTAATACTGCATAATAAGTCCTTTAAACTATACAGTCCACAACTTCCCCCTAATACTTTTTAAAATAAGTCGAAATACATTTTACAAAATATTAAAATGTAAAAAGATATTTATAGCCCTATTTGTTTTACCCCTGTGGACCAATTTATAGCATCACACATCATTGCGTTCAGTCACAATGGTTAATTGTGTAAAAGAAGAGGCCGTTTTAAAAGTTGCACCCGAGTCCATATCAGTCAGGTTTTCTTTAACAAACACATGAATAGGCCTGGCCTACTGTATTGTTTGAGAATTGACTCCTATGGACTCAATGCCACTTTTAACACTGTTTAAAACGGTCTCTTTTTTTACATAATGAACCATTGTGACTGAACGCAATGACGTGTGATGCTAAAATTTGGTCCATATGACATATTACATTATGTGTAAAACAAATAAGGCTACTTATATCTTTTTACACGTTTGCATTTCGTCAAATATTTTTGCGATTTATTTTAAAAGGTATTTAGGGGGGAACTTATAAGTTGTGGACCCTATAGTACGTTATCTTCACAAAAACATTTTTAAAAAAACCCAGCTCGCACCCCCACTTCCAGATCACATTTCACAAATACTGTTTATCCCCACCTTTCAACTTCGGATTGAATACAGTCGTCGCTTGGCAAGGTTTGGTCATGTAGGTTGTGCGATTGTGTTATTCCATGAAAAGTATGCTGATGCAGAAGGTACATCCTCTCATAATCGAAAATTAGATATTTTGCGTATAATTGAGTCCAACTCTCAGTGATTCTAGAAGTGCATACTACTGCAGGCCTTTTGAAAATGAGAAAAGAGCTGTAGAATGCTCTTCTGGTCTCTTCAAATAGAGCTTTAGAAGAGCTGTATGCACCTGTGGCCATTAAAGCATAAAGAATTTAACGAGTCATCTAGAGGAGCTATAAATCGCTCTTGCAAATGCAACTTAATGCAAGCCTTAATGTACGATTTCCTTCCAATTTTGATTTTGTAATTCTTTATTCAAAATGTTGAAATAATATTATTAATAACTGTTAGGTTGAAATAACAAGGTAAAGTGAAAGAAACCCCACTGGTTACTTTGGCCATTTAACATGCAGTTCTATGGGAGGACATATTATCATAATTTTTAAATTATGATAATATGTCGAATTTTGCTCTGTTGACCTACAAAGACAACACATTTGGCCGATTCCATTTAGGTGCAAGTTGGGACATGTGTAAACATTACAAATATGCAAAAATATCAGGTTTGAAAAAAATTAACCAATTTCATATTATAAGATCGTACATTATGGCTTTAAGAAGAGCTGTAGAGGAGTGATTGCTCTCACTCGTTTCAAAAGGCAGTCCCTGCTACTGCGATGTTGCCAAAACAGAACTAACAATGTGTACGGCATATAGCTCAGTAACTCGACAACAGCAGGTAAGCGCCAGCAGCCAGTCACAGGCAAGTGCGTTTAACACTGAATATGTGGCGTATGTAGTAATCTACGCTCTCGTCAAAAGGTTTACATCAATATACTATAACCTTTATGGCTCCCCATCTTACAACAACTGCTTGGTACCTGTTATCTCCATATTGGTACCTGATAGTACACGCCCTTCTGGTTCCATCACTGTAGCATTGAAAAGGCAGACCTCATAAGAAAGACAGATAGACTACAGATGGTTTTTAAAGTTTTTCTCATGTCACAGTCAGGCAGCAGGTGCAGAAATTTACAGATAAATAGGTATGTAGGTAGGACTTGACCATCTGGCAATTAATCAGCAAGTTCCTGCACAATGGTCAAAGCTTTCATTCTCGTGTTCTACCTTCATCGATCACAATCCAAGCAAACTGAGCCAATTCTACAATCTTGGAAAAAAAATACTTAGCGCACTTTGTCAAAATTCGGTGCAGAATTTGCAATGATCATGGGAATGGCATATATTGTGTTTGGGAACAAACATGACATCTACAACAACGATTTACACATCCCCTCTCCCCATCAATTGATATTGGAATACACTTTGGACATGTGGCATTTTCCAAGATTGCACAGGGGAGACAGGGTGTCTCTATTTTCCGTTCTTGACAAATAATTGGTTCAACACTTTTTCCAAGATTGTAGTTTCACGTTATTGGGCCAGGGCAACCGCATGGATCACCACACTCTACTAAGTTTCCCCACATAGTCCGTAGTTCATTTGGTTTATGTTCTGCCGATACATACATGCCTGTATCACATGTGTCATCACATACCCATTTTGTATCATGGTCATAGTACGGCAGTATTGCAGACAACCAGATGCCTAGGGAGACATCTTCTCCTTGGTAACTATGGAGATATCTGGAGATGGAAATAAAACATATTAATGATAGCAAAATGATGATTTCCTATTAAACACACCAAAATCCACCCTCCAAGCATCTTCACTTGATAAAATGTTGCAAATTTGTGGATAATTTCTGTTCGCTATTTGTAAACTCTTCCATAAAATCTATACAGAATCAATCTGTTGTCAAGACTTCATTGAGATATGATAATATCTCAATGTAGAATTACTTGAAGAATGTATCTACGTTTTGAAATATAACATACCGCATTTTGTCTAATGAACCCCCCTCTAATAAACACCCCATCAACAGTCAAAATTAGTAGGTAAATTTTCACGGGAAAATTATCTGGACATGTGACACCCATGGGCGCAGACATATTAGCATGGAATGTGACCCCGAGCACAGCGTGTGGTCTTCCAATGTATTGTGAAGAAATTAAGATTGCATAATATTCAATAAATTTGCAATGCACAAATTTCTATCAAAATTGCGGCCAGGAATACTATTCCAATTCAAAATTACTAAGACTTGAATAGCGAGGTCACCGCCGGGGGTCAGGGATCAGACTCGAGGTTACACTCACATTGATACGCATTGGTCACATGTCCAGAAAATTTTCCCGTGAAAATTTACCTACCCTGACCAAATTTTTCAACCAAACTTTCATGAATGCTGAAAATACCATACAGTATCTATTTTTTTTAAATATGATCGCTGATTTCACAATACAAATTTGTGCCCAAATGTTATCAACCGTGTTTGCTATATTTTTATAAAAATTACTAATCATTTGTGCACAACTGCCAGACTATACTAGCATGTTTAAATGGGAATTATCATAGTAAAAATAACACCCCCCCTTTGATATATGCAACGCGCCTCAACGCCAAAGGGTAATTAATTAGAGAGAATACAGTGTTTATCTTCTGATATTTTGTGCAAATTTAGAGAGGAAAAGAAGAGTAACCAAAAGAAGGAAGATTAATTTACAAGGCCTTTTTGTGACCAGAATAATGTGCTTCATCCAACATGATATATAAACTAAGAAAAATTATTTAAAATAAGCCTGGGTTATTAAAAAAAAGTCAAGTACCGAAGAAGCTTCCCCCAGGAAAAGACAACAGATCCTTGACAAAGTACCTGATCCCTGCAAGTAGGGAGGGCATTTTGCTCTTTGTGCCTCTACCTTTTAGGGAACAAACCAAAAGATTGATGATTGAAGTCCTATAAAAGTAACTAGTTTCCTTTCATAGCTAGTCATCTCCCTCTCCATCTGTAACAAAACTGGAAGTGAGTCAAAATCACATTGATGATTTATAAGAGAATAGGAGAAACATAATCATCACTTTACCCTCCCCCCATGGAACAACCCGAAAGTTCGATGAAATCATATAAACAAATGTGCTTTCATTAGACGGCAGACTCCCTTCCTGTAATGGAAGTGTTAAATATTGAAAATTCCAACCTCAAAAGATCAACTTTGACTGATATCTTATTTTTTTACAAACATAATCAGACTTTTGATTTCCTCCCATCCTAACAAAAGGACTTTTGTTTATAGGATGTTATCAAACTTTTAGTTTGTTCCTTAATGCTCTGCGTGCTAGCCATAGGCTTCAACACAAATGTCCAAGTTTTGAGATATTTTTTCAAAATATCAAAAGCTATCTTAAGAACCACTGAATCAATACTAGGCTTGTTTGTACTCATTTTAATACAATTTTCATGCTGATTCCAAATATGGTCATGAAAATTAACATTTCTGAAATTTTTGAATTTATAAAACAAAATTTGAAACTTGTGGTCTGCAGTCGACACCCGCGTGAAGAGAACTAACCAAACTAGTTTCATTCATGGGACTTCATCAATATGTTAGTTTGTTCCCTTACTTACACATGATTCATTGCAATCCACCTCACCACATCAGCTGTCAGAAGACTCCCAGCACCACAGGCAAATGACGGATATCCAGAACATGGATATTCTAAATCAGACCATTTCCCATTATGCTGTACTGCCCAGCTGGTTCGGAAGTTTCCCCACCATGTTTTCTTAGCTCTATGAAGTTTCTTAGCTTTAATACCCTGTTAGAGAAAGAAATAAACAGGTAAGCAAATGGCTCTCTTCAGAAATTAAAATTATTAGCAAAAACAATATGCCATAAAAAAGTGATGTAACAGGATATTACCATAGCAATAGATGAATACAATTTTTGAATGTTTTGCCCTGCACTATAAGTAGGCTGCACTCATCGCCTGTCATGTCTGCGTATGTGTGCAATCATAGATTAAATACAATACCGCTCTTTTCAAAGACACCAATCGTAAAGGTGTGAGTGATGTCAGCATGATTTGAAATTCCTATTACGATTCAGGTATTTATGCCTATTCTTTGATAATCAATGGTGCGATGGAGAGTTACAGCGTTCATCTAGTGCAGGGCAATACATTCAAAAATTGTATTCACCTATCTCTGGTAATTCACTACTACTATCACTACTACTATTGACATGGGTATATCTAGTGATTATTGTGTTTGGCATATAGAAAACAAAACTTTGAATTCTTTGAGGATAATTTTATCATAATAGCTCATTCTTTTTCATTAAAATTCCTACTGTAATGTGCCCAATGACCCTCTGCTAGAGAATTATGTTAATAAAAACAACTATTTTCTCAATTCATTGCAAAATATCTGTAAAGGTGATCTAAATAATGTTTTGATATGGTCTCATATCAACAATAATAATGAAATAAAGTCAAATAATGAAAGCATCACCTCGTCCCTCAACAAAATATATGTGACAGTAGCATAGCTGCCAGGGGGCAGGGGGGCGATCACACTCCCTGGCAAAAATCGCCTATTTGGGCCCCCGCCCCCTAGTGCAAGGAAAACAGAGGAAAAAGGAGGGAGAGAGAAGAAAAAAGAGAGAGGGAAAGAGAGATATTGGAATCCATACGATATGCAATACCATACGATTATTATCAATAAGCCTGGTAAAATTGTCTATTGGGGCCCCTGCCCCCTAGTTTGGGCCCCAGCCCCATACAGGCTTACCCCCCTGGAAAAAAATCCCAGCTACGCCGCTGGTGACAGGAAACATAAGATCAGCTTTCATTAGCCTTGATTATACCACCACTGACGATATGTGACCGTACAGCCTGAATGAGCCGTAAATTCCCTAAATTGTATTCTGAGTTACAGTGTAAAATGTGCATGCAGGTCGTATTCATCGGCATAACTAGCTGGCGCGACTTCTATCTCATTTTGATAGTCAAACACCAATCAATAATCCTATTATTGAAGAGGATAATAAGCTTCTACCTTAGATGGCAATAGAATTTTTAATAGCTCTGGTCTTTGTTTGCTTTGGCTAAATCCTGTTCAAGTGGTGGGTTACCAGGCATTGTATTTTGTATAGGTATGTATAACCAACAATTAACAATGAGAGAACTTTCTTGAACCTCGTTGACTTGGGGATGATTTTATATGACCGCCAATTATGACTGTTTGATATTTATTGCCAGCAATGTGGAAAAAGAGACACATGTTGAAATGAAAAAAGCTACCATTTTGTTGAAGGAGCAAAGTTCAACAAACCATAACCCCGCTACTGGATATTGTTTGAAGTCAAATAATATACCATTTTAAAGCTTATGATGTATAGTTTCTAAATACGAAAAAAACACAATTTTGACCAGGGGAGGAATTTACCATTCCCAGGACAGGTCACATATGAGCTTTCATGTCAGAAAAGAACCTGAGCAAGTTTTGGAAAAACAGACCCATCCTTTCTAATTTGTGATGCGATCAAGCAAAATCAGTCGGAACTCGGCAATAAAAAATTTTCAGTTTCCTATAAGATAGTAAAAAGCATTTACAAAGCTGGATTTTGCAGAAAACCCCGTTGAAATTGAATAACCAGTTCCAAAGATATGAGTAATTAAAGAGTTTCCAAAACAAAAGGAAACAAAGGGAAAAATTTCCTTTCTTTGGCTATATCTCAAAATCAATATTTCCGAGTTCCGACTGATTTGGCTTGATCGCATCACATTTATGCATTGCAGAGGTGTAAATCCATTAAAACAAGTAAATAAAATGGGAAAATACGCTCAAAAAAGTAGCTCCATCTCTGCATTTGCCTTTCAATTCAACTTACCGTAAGAATATTGTGAATATTTAGGAAGCAGTCATCATCTGTTTTGATTACATAGTTGAAGCTGAAAGTCCTGTCAACCCTGAGAAGAGAAAATAAAATGATATAGAACAAATAAGGTTTAGATGACTTGATATTGAGGATATCTTGCATGGGTAAATCTAGTGGACAGCAAGTACCATGAAGTCAGAGGAAAACAAAAGTATACAAAAAAGTTTATTATTAAAAAGCAACTAATGAAGCACCCGATAGATCATAGTTCCCAACCTTTTTTTGTATGAAGACCAGTGGTGTACTGTGACCGCTCCTACCCCGGGGGCTGAAGGAAATTCAATTTTACCCCCCCCCTTCCTCAACAGCCCAAAAAGGTTGACCCAATTTTTTTTTCAGTCGTTTGAAAAAAAAAGAATTATATGTGCTAGCGTCCTAAAAGCAACACATTTTCATGTATAGTACAATTTTTTCAAAATTTTTATACTTATCAAAATTTTTACCTCCCTTTTTTTTTTTTTAATTCCTTTTTCCGTCCCTTCTTCTTCCGCCACCCCTTCGTTTGCCGCCCCTTCTTCTTCCGCCGCCCCTTCCTTTTGGCCGCCCCCTGCTTTTACCCCGGGGGGCTGGCGCCCCCAAGCCCCCCCCGCAAATTATGCGCATGAAGACCCCATTCTTAAAAGTCAGAATGCTTGTGATCCATATTATATCATGGCGACACTTACTCCTGGGTTATATTGCAACTCCCAAGTTTTTAACTTGCTATTTGGTGTCACAATGTAGTAGTTGGGATTTAATGAACTAACAGACCCCTTCTAAACATACTTACTCCTGATTCTCAAAAATATACAGCACTAATTTTGGGGATTAAAAAATGTTATCATGTTTTGCTAAATGAAACAGCTCTTTTAAATCTGAATCTTTAACACTATCTTTAACACAATATACGTCTAGCCCTTTTCTTTTCACAGATTATTCACTGTATTCCTTTTGTTTAAGGTTCGTTGCCTTGACCATTACCTAGAGTAATGGAGGTATCTAGCTGCCCAGAGACCATTATCAACACAATAGCTCAAGATAACGGTCTCGGGCAGCGAGCTAAACAAAAGGAATACCATGGACATTCTAGAAACACTATGGAAAGGATCACAACATATAGGTCAATTCTAATATTTTGGCAGATTTTTGGAATACTTACTAAAATTTACAACACTAATTTTGGGGATCAAGAAATATCAATGTATTTTGCAAATAAAATATAGCTCAATCTGAATCTACTAGTTAGCACTATATGACAATAAAGAGATAAAAGCCAATTTTAATATTTGGTAAATTTTCAGAAATAAGGGCCCATAAAGCACTTTTAGAGTATTTTTCCATGCTGTTCTCTGAACATTCAAGCCTATTATACATGTACAAAGCATAATAATTAATTCTTATAACCAATTATTAAAATAAACATAAAAATAGTAAGATTATGAGCAACACCCCCCAAGAAAATGGCAGCTGTTTTGTCTGTCATATATGTGGCATTTTCATGGCCTTTTGTATTTCAGATTGATATTTTGTTCACTTGAAAGTATACAAATACGCCAAATTTTGTAGGTTTAATTTTTCTCTCTCTACATACATCAGCGAATATCAGGAGCTAGGCTGGCTCAGAGTCAAAAAATGACACAGAATTTTTGGGTGCACCTGTGGATAATAATTCTGTAATGTTTTTCAGGACATAAACATCCCCTCTTTAATTAATTTTCCCTCCCTTGGCTAATAAATATTTATTTAGACCTGCATGTTGAAACAACTTTTTTATGTACATAGTACCGGGTACATAACTCTACTTTTTGTACAAACCAAATATTATGTGTTTAATAGTCAAACTGATAACTTTTCGAATATTTCTGGCATGACTGTCTATGCTTTTTTAAAGGTACATATGCATGTGCAGACAGTACTTACTATATATTTGTAATTTTCATGAGGGTTTTATTTTCATGATTAGAGGTCCATCCGCTAAAATAACACCTTGCGAATGTATGCAATAATGTATTACAAGTATAGGGAAGGACTGGGCAATCACGAAAATAACATTCACAAAAATGTGTGTCTCACTCCAAATTGCGAAAATAACTGTACGTGAAAATTACCACTTATACAGTAGTACAGTAGTACAGTGCCAGTTGAACTTGAATGATCAATCGTAATCAAGGTCATTATTTTCTTATCTGGTCGATATTGAACCCTACTATTTGCTTTGCACATATGTCATGTGATACAGATTGCATGAGCTGATTATCAATAGGAAACTAAACTACATACATACAACCAGCCTTTTAAACATGGCCAGCTCGCTAGTGCAGACTATCAAGACAAACTTCCTCAACTGTGCCATTTGTTTAGATGCATTTCATGATCCAAGAGCTCTTCCCTGCCAGCACGGATTCTGTAGGGAGTGTTTAGAGCAGTTAGTGGCATCAAGTAAAGACAAACAAACTCTGGTTTGTCCTACTTGTCGAGAAGAGGTGAAGATATCAAAGGACGGTGTGAATGATCTACCTGTGCATTTTCTTGTGAGCAGTCTGAAGGATACAGTGGATATGGAAGAAAAAGTGAGAAATAATGATTTAGATTTAAAGGAATCATTCAAAGAAAATAAAAATGTATTTCAATGGGAGAAGATTGGAATTGAAAACTGGCCCAGTGATCTGATTGCAACATGAATAATATAATAAAACTGGGCCACATGCCTATAGTATGTGGAGTGAATATTGGATAGTGAATAGTATACAAATATTGATGCTTTATTGGTCATGGTTAAAATTATAGGCCCAAGGTTATCTCAAAATCATGCTATGACCCGAGGCATAGCCGAGGGTCATAGCATGGTTTTGAGATCACCGCGGGCCTATAATTTTAACCATGACCCGAATAAAGCAGTCAATATTTGTTTTATATACCTCATTAATATAGATTTTTGTCATCTGATTGGTTAAAAGGCCTACTTTATTGGTCATATTAGGCCATGGTAAAATTTACAAAGAAAGTTTTTCGTTATGAACCGATCGCGTATCGCGTCACCGCAACTGGCAGGCAGCGCGTTGGCGCCGCGTGCGTAATGCAAACACGCCATCGCGCGCATCGAGTTTGATCGGGAAGCACACCGCGCGATGTGAAAATGACTATGCCCAGGGAATAGTCTTTTAAAAAGACTATTGCCCGGGGAATAGTTCAGTTTTTAGGAAATTCTTAAAAAGGAGAGCATAGCTAATTCAATGACTGCACTTTTAACCAATCAGATGACAGGAATCTATTTATGAGGTATATAATTTAGAATATGCCTATTTTGATAGGTTATTTGTAGCTATTTGTGTAATCATGTTAAAGAATAGCCTAATAATAGTGAACGCTTCCTTGGGATGGTCCTTACCCAGTAAAAGACAATAATTATATCTTTAAACACATTTTAGAAACATTTTTCAAAATTAAGGAAAAAATTGAGGGTTTCATGGGGTTTGCCATTGGTCAAGTATAAAATTTTATAAAAAGTTATAGTAAGTGTCCCTTTCCTACTGAAGATTTGGTGACTCAGGAAAAAGCCATTATAGTAGGTGGCCCTATCAAACTATAAAGATTTGGTGGCTCTGAAAAGAGCCATTATAGTAGGTACCCTTTCCTACTAAAGATTTGGTGGCTCAGAAAAGAGCTGTATAGTAGGTGGCCCTTTCAAACTTGACAACACAACATTATAGTAGGTACCCCTTTCCTACTAAAGATTTGGTGGCTCAGAAAAGAGCTGTATAATAGGTGGCCCTTTCAAACTGAAGATTAGGTGACACAGAAAAGAGCTGTTATAGTAGGATCCGATAGATCTCAAGATTTCATGCTGTTCTCTGAACATTCAAGCCTATTATACATGTACAAAGCATAATAATTAATTCTTATAACCAATTATTAAAATAAACATAAAAATAGTAAGATTATGAGCAACACCCCCCCCCCAAGAAAATGGCAGCTGTTTTGTCTGTCATATATGTGGCATTTTCATGGCCTTTTGTATTTCAGATTGATATTTTGTTCACTTGAAAGTATACAAATACGCCAAATTTTGTAGGTTTAATTTTTCTCTCTCTACATACATCAGCGAATATCAGGAGCTAGGCTGGCTCAGAGTCAAAAAATGACACAGAATTTTTGGGTGCACCTGTGGATAATAATTCTGTAATGTTTTTCAGGACATAAACATCCCCTCTTTAATTAATTTTCCCTCCCTTGGCTAATAAATATTTATTTAGACCTGCATGTTGAAACAACTTTTTTATGTACATAGTACCGGGTACATAACTCTACTTTTTGTACAAACCAAATATTATGTGTTTAATAGTCAAACTGATAACTTTTCGGAATATTTCTGGCATGACTGTCTATGCTTTTTTTAAAGGTACATATGCATGTGCAGACAGTACTTACTATATATTGGTAATTTTCATGAGGGTTTTATTTTCGCGATTAGAGGTCCATCCGCTAAAATAACACCTTGCGAATGTATGCAATAATGTATTACAAGTATAGGGAAGGACTGGGCAATCACGAAAATAACATTCACAAAAATGTGTGTCTCACTCCAAATTGCGAAAATAACTGTACGTGAAAATTACCACTTATACAGTAGTACAGTAGTACAGTGCCAGTTGAACTTGAATGATCAATCGTAATCAAGGTCATTATTTTCTTATCTGGTCGATATTGAACCCTACTATTTGCTTTGCACATATGTCATGTGATACAGATTGCATGAGCTGATTATCAATAGGAAACTAAACTACATACATACAACCAGCCTTTTAAACATGGCCAGCTCGCTAGTGCAGACTATCAAGACAAACTTCCTCAACTGTGCCATTTGTTTAGATGCATTTCATGATCCAAGAGCTCTTCCCTGCCAGCATGGATTCTGTAGGGAGTGTTTAGAGCAGTTAGTGGCATCAAGTAAAGACAAACAAACTCTGGTTTGTCCTACTTGTCGAGAAGAGGTGAAGATATCAAAGGACGGTGTGAATGATCTACCTGTGCATTTTCTTGTGAGCAGTCTGAAGGATACAGTGGATATGGAAGAAAAAGTGAGAAATAATGATTTAGATTTAAAGGAATCATTCAAAGAAAATAAAAATGTATTTCAATGGGAGAAGATTGGAATTGAAAACTGGCCCAGTGATCTGATTGCAACATGAATAATATAATAAAACTGGGCCACATGCCTATAGTATGTGGAGTGAATATTGGATAGTGAATAGTATACAAATATTGACTGCTTTATTCGGGTCATGGTTAAAATTATAGGCCCAAGGTTATCTCAAAATCATGCTATGACCCGAGGCATAGCCGAGGGTCATAGCATGGTTTTGAGATCACCGCGGACCTATAATTTTAACCATGACCCAATAAAGCAGTCAATATTTTTTTTATATACCTCATTAATATAGATTTTTGTCATCTGATTGGTTAAAAGGCCTACTTTATTGGTCATATTATGGGTTTCATGGGGTTTGCCATTGGTCAAGTATAAAATTTTATAAAAAGTTATAGTAAGTGTCCCTTTCCTACTGAAGATTTGGTGACTCAGGAAAAAGCCATTATAGTAGGTGGCCCTATCAAACTATAAAGATTTGGTGGCTCTGAAAAGAGCCATTATAGTAGGTACCCCTTTCCTACTAAAGATTTGGTGGCTCAGAAAAGAGCTGTATAGTAGGTGGCCCTTTCAAACTTGACAACACAACATTATAGTAGGTACCCCTTTCCTACTAAAGATTTGGTGGCTCAGAAAAGAGCTGTATAATAGGTGGCCCTTTCAAACTGAAGATTAGGTGACACAGAAAAGAGCTGTTATAGTAGGATCCGATAGATCTCAAGATTTCACAGTATCGTAGGGAACCACCCAACTTGACAACACAACCTTTAATTTTAACCGATCAAAAATAATGGCACTTTTACCAAAACTTTGGACAGGACAAACTTTGTTAGGACTGATAAATTTTATTACCTATTCGCCAGATTGACGAGTGACAAAATAGTTATGTTCCATACCTGTGAGTGTGTGTGTCAGTTAAATTTGAAACTGTCAAGATAAATTGATGACCAGTATCATCTGTTTAATTATTTGTTCCTTTACTTTTTTTAATATTACATAGGTTCAAGCACCAGACCCAAACACTACCTGCAGCACCTGCAATGCTCCTGGTAACAAAGCTAAAGTCAGATGTGTTGACTGCAAAGAATACCTCTGTGATATATGCTATACCTCCCATAAGATATTCAAAGTCATGAAAGACCACAAAGTGATCAGCATGGAAGATGTCATTGCTGGCAAAGTGAATCTTAAAAAGGAAGAGGAAAATAGGTACTGCAAGGTCCATGGAAAGTTACGTGAATATTACTGTGAAAATGAAAAGAAAGCACTGTGTAGGGATTGTGTCATATTGAATGAATGTTCTACCCAGCATACTCATGTTAGCCTAAAGAAAGCAGCCCAAACTCACTCAGATGAATTAAAGGACTTGATACGGCAAAGTGATAATACTTTGAAGAAGTTCCAGGAAGCTGTGAAGTCTACAACAAATGTGAGGGCAGAACTTGAAATCTATTCCCAATTAGCCATGGAGGCACTTGAGAGGACAGAACAAGAGTGCATTGACCTTGTGAAAAAGACAGTAAAAGACTTTAAAGAGAAGCTTGATCAAATCAAACAGGTAAAAATAAAAGTACTTGGCCAGAAGAAAACAAACCTGGAATCAACAATGAAAGAAATTCAGAAAGCTACAGAAGATACTACCAGAGTCCTTGAGTCAGAATCAGAATTTGAAATAATATCCACTCATGCTACTATGTCTTCACAACTCACAAAGCTTTCCGAGTCTCAGCCAGAAGCAGTAGACATGTCTCTTGCTTACATTAAGATCAAGTCAGCTCCAGTAATTCCAAACATATGGCAGCTATTGAAAGATGAAAATCTAGCATTGCAAAAATGGGACCTAGTTGGACAGTTTAGTACTAGGAACTTTGATAAGCTACATGGACTTGATATTAACAAAGAAGGTGATATTGTAGTATGTAGCATTGATAAAGGGGCTAGGGTCTTTTCAAGGGATGGTCAAATCAAATGTACACTAAATGAGTCTCCTGGTGCTTTGGATGTTGCTGTCACACCAAATCATGAGTATGTGACAAACCCAGGGCATAAATTAAAAATTGACATCTTTAACAGAGCTGGTCAACTGATAAACACTACTCCTATAATTAATGTGAATAACAAGTCAGTTAATGCTAATTCAGTAGCAGTAGATTCCAGGGGTAAAATCATAGTAGGGCAGGTAGCTAACACCATATCCATCCACAATGCTGATGGTTCGCTCAACTCAAAGTTTGCAACAGTATCTGAGCCATACCGCCTAGCAGTCACCTCCAATGGAGAGATTGTAAGCACCTTCTATGACCGTGAATTTAAAAAGCAACATCTGTGAAGCTGATGGATTACTCTGGCAACAATGTGAGGGTCATACAACCTCCAGCAGAGGTCAAAGTATGGCGCCCTGGTTTTGTATGTTGTAGTAGACAAGGTGAGATATTTGTCTGTAATGAAGGTAAAGGTGATCCTTCAGGTGTGTACAGGTTCACAGCGGAAGGTGATTACCTGGGATGTGTTACAAGAAAGATCAGAAACCCACAAGGTATTGCAATATCAAGGGATGGCAATGAGTTATGTGTTGCTATCCTTGGGGCTAATCATATAAAAATACTTCAGCGGCCATGATTTAAACTAAAGACATTGTTTTGTTCCCCCCACAACATTTGCCTGAACACAAGATAAAGAATAGTACTGTATCCCATCGAATCCTCAAAATGAACTAGAGACAACAGTCAATAACACAAAAAGAACATTCTATTTATAGTATTTTATCTTTTCCTGGATCTGAAAATCATTAAATATTCATGCATCGTAGAAAAATAGAGACCTATTCCCACAAAATGAGAGGAAAGTTGCTAATCTTTATTTTTGAGTTATGGCCAGAATCATAAGCTGCGAATCATAATCTTTAAAATGATACATGACTTGCCAGAATGACTTGATTCTCAAAGAAGAATTCTTAAAGCCATATTATAACATTTTCAAACAAAATAGATTAGCATTTCTTTGCCATAAAACGTTAGCTTTACTGTCAGATATATCCCCTTTTATTTTTGAGCCGAACAACTACGGCAAAGTAAAGAAAATTGGAATTTACTACCAGCGCACATGTCGTCAATACGTACCACTCCTTCGGTCATGTTATGGTACGACCCTTTGTTGTGTAGATCTCGGTGGTCGCCGCCTCATTAAAACTGTGTGTTATGAACATTGTGTATGCGTTCGACTAATAATTCCATCGTAATAATAAAGCGCCGGTTCCGGCGTTTTATTCAAAATCTCGGATTTTGACAAAACTGCAGCACCTAGAGTCTTGATTTTTGCAGGGTATATTGGTTTAATAAAGTACAATTTAATCATGTAAAACAAGGAATTTTACAAATTCAGTGAGGGCGTCTTCCTCAGCAAATGTTATAATATGACATTAAGTTTTCTATTGTTCAATGAGCTCCTTTTACTCCCTGATGACTTTCTGCTCATTTTGTGAGAACAGGTCAAATAAGAGAAACAAGTTTATCTTAGAAATGAGTAAGCAGTGGCGCATCGTGGCCGCCCCAACCCGGGGGCTGAAGAAGAAACAATTTTGCCGCCTTCCTTAACAGCCCTAAAAGGTTGACCCAATTTTTTTCACGGTCGTTTCAAAAGTGAAGAAAAAAAAAAAAAAAGGATTTTACCGCTAGCGCCCTAAAAGCAACCTTTTTCCATAATTTTTTATGCTTTTTCAATTTTTTCCGCCCTTTTTTCTTTGCCAATTCGTTTTGCCGCCCCTTCGTTTTTGCCGCCCTGTTTTTGCCGCCCTTCTTCTTCCGCCGCCCTTCATTTTTGCCGCCCCTATTTTGACCCGGGGCTGGCCCCAAAGCCCCCCAAAATACGCGCATGGTAAGAATAGAACTATGAAAGAAATGAAAGATGATTTTGCTTGACAATCTTGCTCTCTTGCTTGAGAAAAGAGAGAGTTCCATACTTGCTCATCAGCTATTTGGAGTATCTCATGCATAGGGTATCAGGCAGCACTGAGCTAGTACTAAATTGCATCCATCTAGATGAAGATTGCAAATGTTATACAAAATGATTTGGATGTGGTGAAAAGGGATTTTGAGATGTAGTTCATTTTGTTTTTGATGGCTTTATGAGATACAATAACACATCTCAGGAACTAGTGATGCAATTTTGATGTGATTTCCAGAAAATATATGTTTAAGGGTAGACGAGGTATTATTGGTCGAAGCAACCTAAAAATCATATACTTTGCAAACTTGCTTAATTTATTGTTGTTAATGAGTTATGTACGTTTTACAAAAGTGTTGTTGTTTCAGCCCTCTTTACAACATAACTCAAGAACCGCAGCACCTATAAAAGTATATCTGTGATATTGTAATTCTTCTACACACTCGCTATGAATTGAGCAATACAGTTTTTGCCAAAGCTCACTACCATTCATAAGATGCTGTGAACTACCAAATCACAACAGTTTAAAATAATTAATAACCTTAATGGTGTTGTGTGTGAATTTATTAGTGGCACCTTTTCAAAAATCTGTTCAAAAATGACTTGAAAAATGGTAGGCCCCTACGGAAACGTCTAACCTCGTGGCCTGACTCTTGCACACGTGCATGGGATGAATTCGGAGAAATATGGACTCTTGTATTTTATTGATAGGGGTGGGGTTATGTTATGATTAGGTGGCTCAAAATAGATCAACAAATTACGGTAAACCAGGAGCGTGCCCAGGGGGTGGGGCTTTCAACCGGCTTTGGGGCATGCAACCCTGGGTCTTAAAAAAAAGAGGGAGACAGAGAGAGAAAGAGAGAGAAGGAGAGGGAGGGAGATGAATGGGAGTGACAGAGCAGTGGCATAGCCAGGCCCATTTTGGGGGGGGTGCTGATTTTGTAAAAAGTGCACCTTCTTCACAAACTTTGGACCTTTTTTTGACTAAAAAAGCATTAAAAACCCCAATTTTTTGCTCGCTACAGTCGGAAAAGGGAGGGAAAAGTAAAAGGTCTACTTTTTCGGTCTAATTTCCCAAAAAGAAAGGGAGAAAATTGGAAATAAAACAAGGAAGAAAACAAGAAGAAATGAGGAAGAGTACATTCTGAGTCATTGCGCATCATATATATGTTCTTGCTTGCAATTTGTGACACGGAAGTCGCACCCACTGGAATTTGTTCTAAAATACATGTTATGCATTATCACGACATGATTATATGGCCTATAGGCTATGCTTAATCATGATGGTCGGAAAAATAAGTTAATAATAGGGGCCTAATGCAAAATGTTGCACCAATTGGCTTTTAGTTTGGGGATTATATCCCCCTCACAAGTCGGGTCCGTTTAAATCTATTATGCCCAAAATAATACCAATAATAAGTTTAAACGTTTACACCAAATGACTTTATTGTGCCTTTCATTAATTTCTAAAATAAAATAACTTTTGAGGGAGCACATCCCCCTCAGGCACCCTTCTTCGTCAAAAAAGAAAAGGTTAACTTGCAAGTATCCATATAGGCCTAATTGAGCAGGTTCATACCCATTAAATGTGGGGCCCAGAAGTCAGGAAATTTGTTATGAATTATAGGCCTATCTTTCATAGATATATGCCTATAGGCATATTATAGCACATCCCCTTCAAGCACCCTTGCGTCAAAACAGAAAAGGCTAAACTTAGGCTGAATTGAAGGAATTATTGAGCACGACTGTTCATATAAAACTAAAATTCGCGGCTCAGTTGGAAATCTGTAAAAAATATATGCTCCGAAAATAACCAATAAACATGTTGCAACAAATGGCTCCATTGGGTCTTTCAAATTGAAAAAAAATGACTAATTCGGAGGGGGAATTATGATCAGACCCCCCTATCAGCTCCCGAGCCGATATTCAACATTTTAAAATTTTGTAAGTAATAACGATGATAATAAATTTAAGAAATAAAAATGTTTTAATGAAATAGTGACAAAAAATGTTTCTAGTTTCTTCATGGTATTGGTTGAAATTGTTTCCATGAGTCGGGGCCTGAAAAATTAATTTACTACTCCCCATATAATGTTGCAGTTCAAGTATAATACTCTATGAAATATTAATGTAAAAGTTTGGTGCATTCATCACCACATGTTGAGTTTTGATGTGCACAGAGAATTGAAAGTCTGCAAAATGACGTCGAGGGAGCAAACTTATTCTGCAGCATTTAAGCTCAAAGTTATGAAAAAGAGCCACAAAAATTATTTTAGCATTCCCAGATTTCTCACGTTCACTAGAAAGAGTGTACCCCAAGCCCGCGATTTAATTCATAAATTGGATAGTAAAATTAGCAGGCACTCAACTCAGGCTAGCTATATACAACCCAGATCATGCTGATTAGGCCAACTCGCAAAATTATTCCCGCTGCACCGGTTCACGTTCACCAACATTTACTATTATCGTTTGCGGCTGGGTTTTGAGACTAGGGAGTATGTGATTTATGAGACGTCTCTGAATCATGATACTGTCAGGTGACTCAGCACTGAAGAGTCTTTGATATCAAAGACGTCTTTGAATTAGCAGTGCCCCTGAACTGAATTGTGGCTACAGTAAGGCAAAATTCAGCTACTTTACAAAAAAAATCCATCCATATACCAAAATTGACTTAGAAAAGGCCGTCATTGATATACATGTACCAAAAGGCAAAAATGCAACAGAAGTTTGTCGCACATCCCTATAGTATATATGTGACCCGATCTGGTCCATGGGGCCAAAGGCGGTAACTTGGAAACTGAGATAAAGGCAAAAATACAGATTAAAAAACAATAAAATACATAAGAAAATATACATCACAAAACCTCATAACTTTAGAACCAAGTATGCTAGACATTTGGTGTTTTCAGTATATGTTACTACAAGGTAATAATTATAGTAACTCAATTTTCAAAAATGCCTCCTTTGGCCCCCATGGAGCAGATTGTGTCATTATGGTCATTTGTACTGAGTACCCCCATCATTTATCTTTTTTTATCATGGCATTTAGAATGAATTTAAATATTTAATATTTTGTTCACTGAAAAGTACACATACAAGCTGCTATTTTTATTTTATTGGTTAAATGAGAAGGGTGAAATTAGACTCCGAAGATGGCCGCGCTGGTGATCTACCAAAGAACTACCTCTGAAAGCAACTTGTTTGAGACTTCTGATAAGTCAGTGTTAATTATTGTCCCATGTTTGTATTTTTTATGTTGTTTATATTTCCCGCCTTTGCATCGCAGCTTGAGATTGGAATTCCAATTTCCTTTCCCACAAAGTAAGGGCTAAGAGTTAAATAATTGTGTTTAGGAGTGGCCTTCTCTCTCCTTTCTACTTTTCCTTACTATTTTCTTCCATTTCTTGCTTTGTTTATCAAAGCTATCTAAGCCAGCATGCATTTTATTAGCCTACACTGACTATCCAGACTTGGGTATTTTTAGCTATTTTTATTGTATGAGCTTGGAAGTCTCACTTCCCCCAAGTCATTTTCCCTTCCTTGGTTATACTATATATGGGTCTGTTGAATCATAGAAATAGTAGATTCCCTGCTATAACCGTACTTTTTACACAAATCAAGTGCTTAGTACTGTGCCAGTTGAACTTGAATGATGAATCATATTTTCCAGGTCAGTGTTTCCTGAGCTGTTGAAAGTTGTATAACCCCATGAGAACTACCTGCCGATTGGTCAAAAGGAAGTTTTCATTATCAATTGCACCAATCAGCAACATTGTTAGTATAATTTCACCACAGAAAAAGTTGGGGTGAATCATTTGTAAAGCTCCATTCTTATTGGTGATTAAAGTGAAGATATCATGCAATGGACCAATCAGAGGCAATGTTAGATCGGCACTTCGGCAGCACTGGGTGTTAAAATGCCATGAAATACAGATGGAATGAGCTGACAGCAAGCTAAACTATATACATACATAGAGCAGCAGCCTTTTAAACATGGCCAGCTCACTAGCACAGCCTATCAAGACGAACAACCTTAACTGTGCCATTTGTTTAGATACATTTAATGATCCTAGAGCTCTTCCCTGTCAGCACAAATTCTGCAGGGAGTGTTTACAGCAGTGTGTGTCATCAAGTAAAGACAAAAAAACTCTGGTTTGTCCTACTTGTCGAGAAGAGGTGAAAATATCAAAGGACGGTGTGAAGGATCTACCTGTAGGCCTACATTTTCTTGTGAGCAGTTTGAAGGATACAGTGGATATGGAAGAAAAGGTGAGAAATGAAATAATGATTCAAATTTAAAGGAATCATTAAAACAAAATGAATGTGTTTCAATGATCTTTACCCAGTAAACACAAAATATCTTTTAAAATATCTTTCAAAATGTTTCAAAAAGTTATAAAATGTTGAGTTTACATCCATTGAAAGGTTTCAATGGGTTCACCGTCATACAATAACGAAACTGTCAAACTTTCTCATCAGGATTAGCTTTGACTTCTTCAAGGCAAAGAGATGGTGAAAAGAGCCGTATAGTAGGTACCCCTTGGCCCTCAGTTTCCTACTAAAGATTTGGTGGCTCTGAAAAGAGCCCTTATAGTAAGTGCACCATTTTACTGCATAGTAAGAAAAATATGAGATTTCTTCTGATATCAAAATCTCAGTTTTAATGAAGAAAAATGGGGAATGAGGCGGGCAATTGGGTCACACCCCTTTAAGATAAGGAAATTTGGTCAGTAATAAGTAAATAAACTGAAGCACTGTACCTGGAAAACAGATTTAGCCCAAATATAAGAATATTTATCAGAACCTCAATATTGAGGGGTTAACCCCCTGAGCACTATACCTGCCGATCTAACATGGCTTCTGATTGGTCAATTACATGATATCTTCACTTTAATCACCAATCATAATGGAGCTTTGCAAATAATTCACCCCAAATTATTCTAACAATGTTGACGATTGGTCCAATTGACAATGAAAACTTCTTATTGGCCAATCGGCAGGTAGTTCTCATGAGGATAATTCAAGAAGCTGACAGGTGTCATAATTTTAGATGTGTACAATATATACGAAGGTCATTCAAACAGTTCTACCTCCATCAGTGGCGTACCGTGGCTGCTCCTACCCCGGGGGGCTGAAGGAAATTCAATTTTGCCGCCCCTTCCTCATCAGCCCGAAAAGGTTGACCCAAATTTTTTTCGGTGGTTTGAAAAAGTGAAGATAAAAAAAATATGATCTATAGTAAATTTTTTCAAAATTTTTTATCCTTTTCACATTTTTTCCGCCCTTTTTTCTTTACTAATTCTTTTTGCCGCCTTTTTTCTTTACTACTTCTTTTTTTGCCGCCTTCTTCTTCCGCCGCCCTTCGTTTTTGGCCGCCCCTGCTTTTACCCGGGGCTGGCCAAAGCCCCCCAAAATATGCACATGTCCATCCTCACATCTCTGTTATCTTACCTGCCAGGAAGTTAACATTACCCATGATTATATTCTTAACCCCATGAGAACTACCTGCCGATTGGCCAAAATAAATATTGTGTCCAATTTTGAACCAATCCAAGGAGGATATTAATAAGATCATCTGCAAATGCAAGTATGACCATAAATAGTTTAAAGCCTAGTCATAATTGGCAATTGAAATGAGCATTTTGAGTTATCTACCAATCAGAAATGCTGTTAGATGCCCAGTAGTGTCCAGGGGGTTAATTTTGGCTACAAAATAAAAGTTATTTCATTAAAATGTGATTTTTGGTTGTTAAGATGTGTTGGTTAAAGCTAATACAGATTTGGAACGTCGGAAACGGTCTGAAAAGAAAGGTTTGATTTAATAGGTTGCCCGTATCTATATGGGAATTGTGACTTTTTTTTTATTAAAGAAATATGATATTGCCCATTGTGAGCAACTTGGCCGAGCTCATCCCTTTTTAAAGGGACTTTTATTACAAAAATAGTTGGTGCATACAACTTTATAAATTTCAAATGAATACAATTCATAATTTCTGGTCATGTATGCTATTAAGGGGTACTACACCCCTGGCTAATTTTGTGCCTATTTTTGCACTTTTCTCAAAAGTTATAGTGCATTGGTGACAAGTAAGATATGTATATTATAGAGGCAAGGACTACAACTACTGCATTGAAAATTCAGCAACTCAAGGCAAGTAGATTTATTGATCAAATATTGCTTTTCCCTCATTTTTGACTGTAACTCCACAACTGTTGTCTGTGCTGAAATAAAATGTCCAGTGCAGTAGTTGTAGGCCTTGTCCCTATAACATACATATGTTACTTGTCACCAATGCCAGGGGATTCACTCTATCATTATAAAAAATTATTTGAAGAAATCAAAGAGCCCTAGGAATAAAAATTGTAGTGTAATTCATGCCAGACACAATTTCTTTTTATGACAAAAATTAATTTTTGTAATCGATCAAAAAATAACACTTTATACCAATTTTGAATTTAGCCTGAATCTGTTTAGGTCAAGGCTGTTCTTACCATTATGCAGCGAACCATTGTTGAAGCTATTTCACATACATGTTCAAAAAGCTCTAGAGAAAGAATGATGATTATACTGTTGAAATATCTTTTTCTAATGATAATGTCATGAAGTCGTACATTTTAAGGTCAGATTCCTAAAACCCAAACTACCTCCATCAGTGGCGTACCGTGGCCGCTCCTACCCCGGGGGGCTGAAGGAAATTCAATTTTGCCGCCCCTTCCTCATCAGCCCGAAAAGGTTGACCCAAATTTTTTTCGGTGGTTTGAAAAAGTGAAGATAAAAAAAAAATGTATAGTACAATTTTTTCAAAATTTTTTATATTCACATTTTTCCGCTTTTTTTTTCTTTACTAATTCTTTTTGCCGCCCTTTTTTCTTTACTAATTCTTTTTGTCATTTCTTCTTCTTCCGCCGCCCTTCGTTTTGGCCGCCCCTTGCTTTTACCCCGGGGGGCTGGCGCCCCCCAAGCCCCCCAAAATATGCACATGTCCATCCTCACATCTCTGTTATCTTACCTGCCAGGAAGTTAACATTACCCATGATTATATTCTTAACCCCATGAGAACTACCTGCCGATTGGCCAAAATAAATATTGTGTCCAATTTTGAACCAATCCAAGGAGGATATTCATAAGATCATCTGCAAATGCAAGTATGACCATAAATAGTTTAAAGCCTAGTCATAATTGGCAATTGAAATGAGCATTTTGAGTTATCTACCAATCAGAAATGCTGTTAGATGCCCAGTAGTGTCCAGGGGTTAATTTTGGCTACAAAATAAAAGTTATTTCATTAAAATGTGATTTTTGGTTGTTAAGATGTGTTGGTTAAAGCTAATACAGATTTGGAACGTCGGAAACGGTAAAAAAAAAAAGGTTTGATTTAATAGGTTGCCCGTATCTATATGGGAATTGTGACTTTTTTTTATTAAAGAAATATGATATTGCCCATTGTGAGCAACTTGGCCGAGCTCATCACTTTTTAAAGGGACTTTTATTACAAAAATAGTTGGTGCATACAACTTTATAAATTTCAAATGAATGCAATTCATAATTTCTGGTCATGTATGCTATTAAGGGGGTACTACACCCCTGGCTAATTTTGTGCCTATTTTTGCACTTTTCTCAAAAGTTATAGTGCATTGGTGACAAGTAAGATATGTATATTATAGAGGCAAGGACTACAACTACTGCATTAAAAATTCTATCATTATAAAAAATTATTTGAAGAAATCAAAGAGCCCTAGGAATAAAAATTGTAGTGTAATTCATGCCAGACACAATTTCTTTTTATGACAAAAATTAATTTTTGTAATCGATCAAAAAAATAACACTTTATACCAATTTTGAATTTAGCCTGAATCTGTTTAGGTCAAGGCTGTTCTTACCATTATGCAGCGAACCATTGTTGAAGCTATTTCACATACATGTTCAAAAAGCTCTAGAGAAAGAATGATGATTATACTGTTGAAATATCTTTTTCTAATGATAATGTCATGAAGTCGTACATTTTAAGGTCAGATTCCTAAAACCCAAACAAAACATTGCGATGCAGATATCCCCAGACTTCATCATCGTATCAGTGTCTTCATTACTTGTTTGAGACCTTTTCCAAACATTTGTGCTATTTATGCATAAAACGGGCAATCTATCTTTACAAATGTAAACGAAAGGCTAAAGATAGCATGAGATTTATCTTTTACTAGAGCTATAATACCCGTATGCGTAAATGATTATTAAGCTCAATATGCCCGTATGCATAACAGCAACATAGTATGAACCCATGACCTTTAACCTCTGTTTGATGAACTTTGACCTAGGATGACATTAATTAATTAATTTATTTATTTAACTGACCATGTTTCGTTCATCATTTAAAGGGTTAATATAATGCACTCACCAGCACAAATTGGTATAGGCCTAATCATAGGGACTTTTATTGAGCCCGATTCCTCCGATTTATTTTACGAAGCAATTCAGCTGATACTGTTTCACCCTGTTGAACCCATATGACCTTTGACCCCGGATGACCTTTGACCTTGGATGACATTAATTAATTAATCTATTAATTAATAAATTTAATTAATGTATGCATGTATTTATTTTACTGACTACTCCCTTTCTTACTTAAAGGGCATGAGGGTTAATATAAACACTGTATAGAGCATGTGCATACATGTACAGAATGCATCAGAGCTATTTATAGATGAACAGACAGTGCACAGGGTGGCACTATGGGTTTTTGATTTTTAACAAAGATCCACATTTTCACCGATTTTGAGCCCAATTCTTTACCGATCTCAACCAAATGTGACCTCCGCATTACCCTCGCATCAAGGATTCCACCCACCGAGTTACAGACCAATCGGACCAAGTTTAAAATTTGACCTTTGACCTTCGACCTCCGATTTCAACCGTAGGTAGCTTAGGACACTCCCCATATTTTGCTCGATCTCCCGTATGAATTACAGCCCATTCGGACCAAGTTAAAAATTTGACCTTTGACCTTCGACCGCCGATTTCGACCGAAAGTAGCTAAAGACACTCCCCATATTTTCCTTGATCTCCCGTATGAATTACAGCCCAATCGGACCAAGTTTAAAATTTGACCTTTGACCTTCGACCTCCGATTTCGACCGAAGGTAGCTTACGACACTCCCCGTATTTTTCTGCATCCCCTGTGCGAATTTGGCAAGGCTCGGATCAAAACTGACGGAGCCTTTGACACATATACGAATTTTTTATTCAATAATGAACAAACACATTTGGGCCACCAAAGCGGCATTATAAATCATTACATGAATAAATTACAAACAACATGAAATTGAACAGGAAGGATTAATTGATTTTGGTGAGCCTGTATCGCAGTCTCCAAATGATGTTGGTTCCAATCATGGAACTGACAGAAGCATACTTGGCAACAGCCTTGGCAACACGTTTGGGGAAGCCAAGTTTCTTCAACCCACTTCGGAAACGGTGATGAATATGGCCGAGTGACCCAATCACGAAGACAAAGATTTTGCAATCAAATCCGCACAATGTGAGCAAGTTACAAAGAGGAGTATACTTTTGGAACTTTGTGTTGTAACTTTCCTCAATGAAAGCATCGAAAGGACAAGTTACTTCCAAGATGAAACACTTCATGTTTTCGTGATCAATGAGAAATAAGTCTGGTTTTCTTGCTTGAATGTCCTGAAAGATGTTTGCGAATTCAATTTCATCATCGTCATTCGTGATCAGGGCACCCGAGATCATGATCGCATTCCGAAATGAGTCACTTGTCGGTAAATCGTGTCTCATATCCTTAATCGTCTCTTGTCAAATTACTGTTGTACATGCACCCACCATTTTTAGATTGGAGAGTGTCAACAATTTACTGTATGCTCTCTTACATTTAACCCCATGAGAACTACCTGCCGATTGGCCAAACAGAAGTTTTCATTACCAATTGGACCAATCAGCAACATTGGGCTATTCCAGTTGAAATCCACACTCCCCCTGTGGAAGATTTTGGAAATATCGTCCACAGGCGGAGTATATTTTTCACAAGTAATTGGTCAGGGTTAATCATTAAAGTAAAGATATCATGTAATTGACAAATCAGAGGCAATGTTAGATCGGCAGGTAGAGCTCATGGGGTTAAAACTACAGAGGGCATTAACTAATGTAGGCTAAATGAATTGGTTCTGTATCAGTGGGTGATGGATTAAAATAGTCTTCAAATTACACGAACTTTTTGGAAAAACAGTTTGATGCACATTATTATAAATTATGTCAAATAACATTATTACTTTGTGCACTAATTAAGTCCCTACACTTTTTATTTTTGATCCATCCTTTTTAGTAAATAAACACATAATCACCCCTTTTCAATATTTGGTGACTTTATTTACCCCAGCTTTCTAAAACATGGGCAACACCACACTATAACACCCGGAAGTCATAGGTTAGCAAATTTCTAAAATCACCAGCCCGACTGGCAAGTAACATTTCAAGCTGATCGACCAACTTTGGTAGTCCAGAAAACATGATTAAAGAAACAAAGACACAAAATGTCATACAAATGTTTACAAAATACTGTATAAACATTATCAATTTCAAGTATTAGCTTATCAAAATCAACAGATTGAAGTAATATTATTCATTTTTTAACGTTCATTGAGATAAATTAATCTGTGTTGAAAAGTACTGATCTTATTTTGGTACCTTCCGATCAGTAAATCTCAAGATTTCAGAGTCTGTATTGTACTCTCTGAATGTAAAAGAGTGAAATTTTCACTCCCTGTCAAGAGTGAATTAATTTTCACTCTTATCAAGTAAAATCAAGCTCCTATTCGAGTGACAAGAGAGTAATATAATTCACTCTAAAAAGATTGATTAGTTTTCACTCAATTAAGAGTGAATTACCACTTTTTTGAAGTGAGAGTCATTTCATTTCCACTCTTTTGAGAGTGGGTTTCAGTCTTTTAAAGAGTGAGAAAGCACTCTTTGAGAGTGAAATATTTTCACTCTTTACAAAGAGTGATTTTCACTCTTCAAGGACTGGTCCCTAGAGTCACTCTTTGTAAGAGTGAAAATTCACTCTTTTAGAGTGAATTTTCACTCTTTTACATTAAGAGAGTATGGAATCACCCAAATTGATAATATGACCTTTAATTTGTGACACGATCTGGTCCATGGGGGCCAAAGGAGGCATTTTTGAAAATTGAGTAATTGTAATTATTACATTACACATACAATAGGCTATCATTTACTGAAAACACCAAAGGTCTAGCAGCATACTTGGTTCTAAAGTTATGAAGTTTTTTGATGTCTATTTTCTTATGTATCTTATTGTTTTTTTACTCCATATTTTTACCTTTATCTCAGTTTCAAATTTGCCGCCTTTGGCCCCCATGGACCAGATCGTGTCACATTTTAACCACAGAGGTCCACTATACACATGAGATGAACCACTGTACATGTTCACATAACCTCCTTCAACTCATTTGCATAATTTTGGAGGTAGCGGATTGTATTCTGATTCATTGAACTTCTAATTAGCATACTTTTGGTGGTTTCCATATTTGGGTTTACCTAATTAATTATTAATGACCTGTACGTTGTTTACATCATGACGTCATTAGAGCTTGTCACTCGTCCAATTTGAAACAAGAAAAAAAATTGCACTTTTCTTTCCATTTATAATGTTATATCTTGAAATACCATATAGCGGAGGTGTTAGTTTTTTATATAAGGAAAATATTCTTGCCAATATGACCTCATGTTGACTATGGCTAAATATGCTGTATTAATTCAGGAAAGGGTTCCGTGATATGTCCACCTTTAACATTTTTTGAGGTTATTTAATAGACTTACTTACCAGTTGTTTTCGTTATCCTAACTACAGTTTACATATTGAAAAGTGAACTTCGACGCACGTGGTGCGAAAAAGTTCTTGCCGTACCTTTTTGATTCATTTTTACATGCATGTTTCAGCCGGGACGATAAAGTAAATAAAAACATCTTTGATTTTAACCAATCGGAAAATAATGGCACATTTACTCAACTTTGGACAGGTCAGATTTTGTGAAACTGACGAGGTAAATTAATGATCAGTATCATTTGTTGATTTATTTTTCCTTTTCTTTTTTCTTAATGTTAAATAGGTGCCAGACTCCAACACTGCCTGCAGCAATTGCGATGCTGCTGGTAACAAAGCCAAAGTCAGATGTATTGACTGCATAGAATACCTCTGTGATACATGCTATGCCTCCCATAAGAGCATCAAAGCTCTGAAAAACCACAAAGTGATCACCATGGAAGATGTCATTGCTGGTAAAGTGAATCTTAAAAAAGCAGAGGAAAATAGGTACTGCAAGGGGCATGAAAAGTTATGCGAATATTACTGTGAAATTGAGAAGAAAGCACTTTGTAGGATTGTGTAATATTGAATGACTGTGGTCCTCAGCATAACCGTGTTAGCCTGAAAAAAAAAAAAAAAATCATTCAGATGAGTTAAAGGACTTGATGAAGCAAAGTGATGATACTTTGAAGAAGTTCCAGGAAGCTGTAAAGACTGCAACAAATATGAAGGCAGAACTTGAAATCTATTCACAAATAGCCATAGACTCACTTGAGAGGATAGAACAAGAGTGCATTGACCTTGTGAAGAAGAGAGTGGAAGAATTTAAAGAAGAGGTGGATCAAATCAAGCAGGTAAGAATCAAACTACTTGGCCAGCAGCAGACAAACCTGGAGTCAACAATGAAAGATATTCAAAAAGCTACAGAAGACACTACAAGAGTCATTAAGTCAGAATCAGAATTTGAAATCATATCCACTCACACCACTCTCGCTTCACAACTTAAGGAGCTTTTCAAGTCCAAGCCAGAAGCAATAAACAAGTCTCTTGTGAGGTTTGAGGCAGCTATTCCACCAGCTATTCCATTCATGGGGCAGCTATCGAGAGATGGAACACTAGAACTAGGAAAAGAATGGGAACTGGTTGGACAGTTTAGTACTGGGCACTTTGATAGGCTACATGGACTTGATGTTAACAAGGAAGGTGATGTAGTACTATGCAGCTTTGAAAAGGGGACCAGGGTTTTTTCAAGGAAAGGGCAAGTCAAATGTACACTTTTGTTGTATCCTGGTGCTGTGGATGTTGCTGTTACTCAAGATCAAATGTATGTAATTTGCCCAGTTAATAAAACCCAAATTGTCTCCTTTGACAAAGCTGGCAAACAGAAAAACACTATTAATATAACTGATATGCATAATAAGACATCTAATGTCAATTCAGTAGCAGTAGATTCCACTGGTAAAATCATAGTAGGACAGGTAGAAGACACCATATCCATCCACAAAGCTGATGGTTCTCTCATCTCAAAGTTTGCAACACAGTCCAGACCATTACGCCTTGCAGTCACCTCCAATGGAGAGATTGTCAGTTCCTTCTGGGACTCTAAATCAAAAAGACGGACATCTGTGAAGCTGATGGATTACTCTGGTGGCAATGTCAGGGTCATACAACCTCCAGAAGAGGTCAAGGTATGGTCTTGTGATTTTGTATGTTGTAGTAGACAAGGTGAGATATTTGTCTCTAATGGTGGCACAGGTAAACCTAAAGCTGTATACAGGTTCACAGCGGAAGGTGATTACCTGGGATGTGTTACTACACAGAGTACATGTAGAAACCCATCAGGTATTGCAATGTCAAGAGATGGTATGGAGCTCTTTGTTGCAGACTCTGATGACCATGTCAAAATATTTCAGCGGCCATGATTCTACTTAAATCATTAGCATATATGATTTTTGTCAAATGAAGGAATCCAAATGGATTCTTACAAGGTGAATCAACATTCTACCCCTAGATATCAAAAACAAAGCCTGATAAATATGTTAATGCTATATATTCAATGATATTGGCCTTCCAGCCTTTTCCTCCATAATGGTTTTACATTGTATGTGAATGATTTTGATATTAATTCTTGTGTATATATATTACTTTTGTAAAACAAACATAACTCATTAACAACAATAAATCAAGCAAGTTTTCAAAGTATTATGATTTGTAGAATGAACTTTTGCAAAACATCAAAGTGTTATGTTTAAATAATATATTGATTTAGATAATGAAAATCTTTTTTTTTTTTTTTGGCTGCTTCGACCAACAATACCTTGTTTACCCTTAAAACCTATTCCAAACCATTCCCCAGGTCACAAGGATTTAGAAAATATATAGTTTGACCTACCTACGATCAGTCAGTCTGGAGCTATTGGCAAAAAAGGTCAAGCTGGGTAAGAACCAATAAGATTGCAGGAACATTCTCAAGTGTTTAAGAATCAATGATATTGGCCTTCCAGCCTTTTCCTCCATAATTGTTTTACATTGTATGTGAATGATTTTGATATTAATTATTGTGTATATATATTACTTTTGTAAAACATACATAACTCATTAACAACAATAAATCAAGCAAGTTTTCAAAGTATTATGATTTGTAGAATGAACTTTTGCAAAACATCAAAGTGTTATTTTTCAATAATATATTGATTTAGATAATGAAAATCTTTTTTTTGGCTGCTTCGACCAACAATACCTTGTTTACCCTTAAAACCTATTCCAAAACATTCCCCAGGTCACAAGGATTTAGAAACTATATAGTTTGACCTACCTACGATCAGTCAGTCTGGAGCTATTGGCAAAAAGGTCAAAGGTTGCAATTTGGGCTCTATGGGGGTCAAACATAGAAAAGCTACTCATGTTTGTCTTGGTATAATAATTAAAAAAAGAAATCATTTGCACCACCTACAATGTTTCGTTACCATGGTAACACACCAAAGGGAGTTACTGTCCATTGAGTCCAATTGATGTTTGACATATTTTCCCGTGTTACCTAGGTAACGAAATGTCACACATAGTGAAAACTATTCTTTTTATGAATTCTTATAACAAGACAAACATTTTGAGACCATTTTTGTTGAAATCGGACACATTTTATGCGTTTGACTCCTATACAGCACAAATTTCATCCTTTGACTTTTTCACTAATAAAAGACTATTTTGGTATAAATTTGAACCAAATCTGAGTAATTTTGAGTTTTGACCTCTGAATAACCTTTGACCTCATATTTCTTTTATTGCACAAGGGTGCTCACTGGGCACCTGTCATTTTGACCTCTCAACATGTTAGGCGTCAAATTTAAACAAGAAAATAGGTGTGTTTAGACGGTAGCCTACTTTTGAATGTTACTTACAAGCAAGCCAGCAATTAAATTATGCTACAAGCGAGTGTGTGTCCACACGGGACTTACTTGTAAGCCAACTCACTTGTAAGAGTGACCTTCACTGGTAAATCATGCCATGATTATGCACAATCAGAATAGAATAGGGTCATCAAGGTCATGCTTACAAGCGAGTTAACATGCAAGTCTTGTTCACACTGGCCTTACATTCAAATGTTGCTCGCTACATGTAAGATATCTTAAATGTAAAATAATCGTCACTTGTAACTTACATGTAGCTACATGCGAGTGTGTTTAGATGGGCACTACATACAAGTTTACATTTGAATGTAGTTACATGCGACTTTACAAGCGATCATCTGAACAAGCCTATTGTTAGTCCTAGGCAACTTTACACTGAAGGGAAAATAGTATGTGAGCCTGGGGGTTGGCCATAGGTAGTTGACATCATGTGCTATACAAAAATGCCTGATAGCAAATGAAAAAGTCATTGAACTTTACACAGGGTCAAATTTTAAAGTTGCTCAAATTGTGTTAAAAACCATTCCAATGTATTCCCCTTGTCACAAGGATTCAGAAAATGCATAGTTTGACCATAGGACGTACCGTTCTTGAGTTATAACCGAAAAGGTCAAAGGTCACATTTTTGGCTCTGTGGGGGTCAAAAACATCAAAGTGCTCCGATTTTGCCAAAAGAGGTGTCAAAATGTTCGTTTTGATAAATCAATTCAAACAAGAATAGGATGTTAAGTTACCTAGGTAACACAGCAAAATAGGTCAAGGTCAATAGTCTTCAATGCTCACACACTAAAAAGAACAAAAGGCATCTACTTGACTATTAGCATTGTTATGGTAATATAACACTAAACTCCATCACCCTTCAAAGAAGAGGTATGTTTCAAGGTAATTGGATGTGTATTTTAGTGTGAATTAGATTTTTTGGTGGTGTGCACCCTTGCACCAGTAGCTTATATTTGACAATGTTGCCAGTTTATTATTGGGTCATACATGTATGTGATGAGATCAAGCAAAATCAGTCGGAACTTGGAAATATTGATTTTGAGATATAGCCAAACAAAGGAACTATTTCCCTTTTGTTTCCTGTTGTTTTGGAAACTCCTTAATTGCTCATATCTTTGGAACTGGTTGTTCAATTTCAATGGTGTTTTCTGCAAAATCTAGCTTTGTAAATGTTTTTACTATCTTTATCTTATAAGAAACTGAAAATTTAATATTTCCGAGTTCCGACTGATTTTGCTTGATTGCATCACATAAAATCCCAATTTTGATTCAGTGCCCATTTAGGGGGTATGTAATAATTACGAGCCGGGGGAGAGGTAAAATTTTCAAATTGCTTGCCGCCCCCTCGGCCTGCCAAAAATGGCTTCCCCCTCCCCACTTGGTCTGCCAAAAAATCTTTGCCCCCCCCCCCCTCTTGCACATTCCAATTTTTTTTGGATCCCAATTTGCAAACCTTAAATGGTCTAGATTTATGTTGCAAGCGCTGCGAGCAGGAAAATTTGCATATTAAGCAATTGCATTTTTTCAAAAGTGCTAAATTGGCAATGTTGCCCATCCCTAAAATTGCACATAGGGAAATATTATTGAAATATTTTTTTGCATCTGGGGAAAGCACAAAGATAGTACTTTATGGTGGTAAGGTTGGATTTTTAATGTAACCTCAAATGTTAAGTCAGGAGCAATTCAGAAAAGTATATATTTTCCTTTATTTTCACCCCAAAATATGCAAAAATCACCAAAATCATAAAATCTGCCATTGCTATGGCAACAAGCTCCAGAGGAATTTTTGATGTGACTTTTTGTAACCTAGTACCAAAGCCCTTTCACCTCATGCAATAAAAAAAATTTTGACTGTTAGCAGGCACATGTGGTTTTTACCTGGAATTGCAACTTAAAAGTTGTTTTACTGATTTTGAAGTATTTTGTTAATTTTTAAATTAATATTGTCTGATTTTGATGTATGTAATTTATTTATTTGTTATGGAATAAAAATGATGAATGATGAATGTATATCATAGATATTGGTAGAGACTGTCCTAATAAAACATCTGAAATTTGCATGTGAGATTTGCCTTTCTCCATGCAATATAATTTGATCTATGCAATTTTAACTTTTAGTGTGCAATTCACAACACATGCAATATAATTTGACCTATGCAATTTTAACTGTTATTGTGCAATTCATTTATTTCATGCAAAATGTCAGCAATAATGTTTGCTGGACCTCTAGACAGAACAGTGTTTTGCATCGATATGGTATGCAGAATAAAAAAACATTGAATAAATAAAATAAATAAATAGTATGTTTAAAAATTTCAAGGTCAAATTATTGTTATTCCAAGGACGGACAAACTTCAATATCTACACTACTAGATTCCTATAATTGCTGCTGACCACAGAGATACAGTACCTAATATCATACATTTAATACCAGTGTGTGTACTGTACATGTGATTCTAATGTGTGTACTCCAGAGTACCCACTCAGGCACTCTAGAGTACCCATGAAGTAGCTACAATCTTGGAAATAAGTCTTGGAACACTTTTGTGTCAAGATTTATAAACTAATACCCCCTCTCCCCCATGCAATGTTGGGAAATGGCAATGTCTTCAACAGTTTTCCAAAGTGTTCCAACATTGATTGATGGGGAGAGGGGGGAGGGTAAATCATTGATGTAGATGCCATATTTGTTCAAAACCAAAAAACATGTCACTCCCATGATCATTGCAAATTCTACACGGAATTACAACAACATGTACCAAGCGTTCCAAGGACTTTTTTCCAAGATTGTCTCTGGTGAATGCAAAATATTTCATCTAAATTTTGTTTTCGTCTCATAACTAAACTAGAGCGGTTCTCGACTGGCGTGGTTCTCGACAGAGTTGCCAAAAGATTTCAGCCCGAATCGCGGGTCAAATAATCGAAAAGTCGCCCAATTTTTCTCTTTACCATTGGTTTCTATGGGACAGGAAACTATCGGAAGTCGCGGGAGCCAATGTTGAAAAGTCGCCCAAATTTTTTCTTAACCATTGATTTCTATGGGACAGGAAATTGTCAAAAGTCGCAGGAAAATCTTCAAAAGTCGCCCAATTGGGCTTACCAAATCGCAGGTTTGGCAACCCTGGTTCTCGACGCAAAGCGTCGGCCGCATTGCCTCCACCTCGAGGCGTATCATTTTAACCGGTGCAATTTCACTAGGAGCTGGCCATTTGTAGTTGACCCACCAAGATTCATGCCCATACGACGGTTTTTGCTAATTTGACCTCAGATGACCCCTAGATGACCTTGGGTGACCTTGACCCACTAACCAAACCTACTGGAATTTGAAGACTGCCAATGACCATCCCTCCACCAAATTGCATCACTGTACACCAAGGTTCATGCCCATACTGACGGTTTTGCTAATTTGACCTCAGATGACCCCTAGATGACCTTGGGTGACCTTGACTCTAAATGTTGACTGTACCCACCAAGTTTCATGCCCATACGACAGTTTTAAGTTATTTGACCTCAGATGGCCCCTGGGTGACCCCAGATGACCCCAAAATGACCTTCAAAAAATTTGGTTCTAAATGTTTACAGTACCCACCAAGGGTCATGCCCATACGACGGTTTTTGCTAATTTGACCTCAGATGACCCCTAGATGACCTTGGGTGACCTTGACTCTAAATGTTGACTGTACCCACCAAGTTTCATGCCCATACGACTGTTTTAAGTTATTTGACCTCAGATGGCCCCTGGGTGACCCCAGATGACCCCAAAATGACCTTCAAAAAATTTGGTTCTAAATGTTTACAGTACCCACCAAGGGTCATGCCCATACAACGGTTTTTGCTAATTTGACCTCGGATGACCCCTAGATGACCTTGGGTGACCTTGACCCACTAACCAAACCTACTGGTGACCCCGAATGACCCCAAAATGACCTTCCAACAATTTAACTCTAAATGTTGACTGTATTTCATTTCATTTTATTTAGCACTCAATATACATCAACAATTGCAAACAAAAAGAAAATACAATAGATTGCACATTATGGATAAAATACTTTAAAATCTACTGTACATGTATGTAATTCAGGTACCAGAATAAACTATTGCACGAGGTGACAATGGAATAAATACCAATGAGTACCAAGGATAGCCCAAAAAGCCTTCCGAAGAAAGCTGCCCACCAAGTTTCATGCCCATACGACAGTTTTAAGTTATTTGACCTCAGATGGCCCCTGGGTGACCCCAGATGACCCCAAAATGACCTTCAAAAAATTTGGTTCTAAATGTTTACAGTACCCACCAAGGGTCATGCCCATACGACGGTTTTTGCTAATTTGACCTCAGATGACCCCTAGATGACCTTGGGTGATCTTGACCCACTAACCAAACCTACTGGTGACCCCGGATGACCCCAAAATGACCTTCCAACAATTTAACTCTAAATGTTGACTGTACCCACCAAGTTTCATGCCCATATATGACAGTTTTAAGTTATTTGACCTCAGATGACCCCTGGGTGACCCTGGATGACCCCAAAATGACCGTCCAAGAATTTGACTCTAAATGTTGACTGCACCCACCAAGTTTCATGCCCATATGACAGTTTCAAGTTATTTGACCTCAGATGACCCCTGGGTGACCCCAGATGACCCCAAAATGATCCTCAAAAAATTTGGTTCTAAATGTTGACAGTACCCACCAAGGTTCATGCCCATACGACGGTTTTTGTTAGTTTGACATCAGATGACCCCTAGATGACATTGGGTGACCTTGACCCACTAACCAAACCTACTGGAATTTGAAGACTGCCAACGACGATCCCTCCACCAAATTGCATCACTGTACACCAAGGTTCATACCCATACGACGGGTTTTGCTAATTTGACCTCAGATGACCCCTGATGACCTTGGGTGACCTTGACTCTAAATGTTGACTGTACCCACCAAGTTTCATGCCCATACAACAGTTTTAAGTTATTTGACCTCAGATGGCCCCTGGGTGACCCCAGATGACCCCAAAATGATCCTCAAAAAATTTGGTTCTAAATGTTGACAGTACCCACCAAGGTTCATGCCCATACGACGGTTTTTGCTAGTTTGACCTCAGATGACCCCTAGATGACCTTGGGTGACCTTGACCCACTAACCAAACCTACTGGAATTTGAAGACTGCCAACGACCATCCCTCCACCAAATTGCATCACTGTACACCAAGGTTCATGCCCATACAACGGTTTTTGCCAATTTGACCTCAGATGACCCCTAGATGACCTTGGGTGACCTTGACCCACTAACCAAACCTACTGGAATTTGAAGACCGCCAACACCCATCCCCAACCAAGTTGCATCACTGTACATCTTACCAGTTCCGAGACATTGCACCCGCAAGCTTGGTCGGACGGATCGGACGGACGGACAGATGGATGGACGGACAACCAGGAAACATAATACCGGGTGGAGGCATAAAAAACAGAAAGTCACACAAGGTTCATATTGCACACGATTTGGGAGTAGATGATATTCTTTTCAATCATAATAAAATTGTAGATAACAACATTGGTTTATTTAGGTAGTGGTCACTGAAAGTACCCCTATGCTAAATTACACATATTTCTTAATTAGGGCTCTAAATTGCATGATAACTTTTCAAACTTAGTTTTTGTCTCATAACTTAAAAACCAAATATCGTATGAGCTTCATATTTTACACAATTTAGGAGTAGATTATGTGCTTTTAAATCATATTAAAATTGATGATAGCAAGTTTGGTTTATTTCGGGAATGGTCACTCAAAACATCCCTAATGCTAAATGACACACACATTTCGTAATTGGGGCTCTAAACTGCATGAAACTGATTTGCCTAACTCAGTTTTAAAATTGATTTTGAAAGTTAAACTTCACTGTATTTGTCAGATATGTGAATAAGTGTTAGAAAAATAATTTTTTTAAAGTTCTAATTGAATACCGCATATACAGTTGATTTGAAAGTAAATAAATAATGAGCTACGGCTATCTTTATAGCATTAACTTTTTGGACATAATGTACAGCTATATTCAGAAGATAGCAGTTTGTGTTTCACAATGTCACTGTGTATAAAATATTTTGTAAGTAAAGCCTTACAGATTCATACGTCACAATTTTAATCCAAAATAAATACTTTTACTTCAAAGTAAAGTAATTGCACCCGTATCATATCATAACAGGCATATGTTGCTATTTTTTACATAAAAAGCATCAGTGGATCAATTATGAAGATATTTGTACAGTGCCGTAAAATGAAGGTAGAAATACAGAAAAAAAGAAGGACGCGCATTGGCAAACATTAATAGAATGACAAAAAAAATATGATGACGGATATTGTAAGATAAAATTGAAAAAGAAAAAGAAAACTAACTATACTCAGGGGCTCGAACCTGTGCCTCACTGCGCCTGTGCCAGACGCCTTAACCACAGATCCGTGTTACCTTAACCGGTTTAAAATATAATGCTATTTCAAGATGCATTTAAATATTAGTACACGCTATACAGACGATATACAGTCCAAAATATCACATATTTACGGCATTTGTTTCATTAATTGAATATTTATCACATAGCAGGTGTTGGCTGACATTGTGCTCCTCATTTAGTTCAGTTTTTGGCCTTGATAGATGACTTTGGGACAAAATCAAACGATATACACCTCTTAAAAGTAAAGAAAGTAATATAGTATATATAGTTATTCTTTAACTAAATAACTGAACTATACGTGGAACACAATGTCAAACCAACACCTGCTATATGATAAATATAGAGTTAGTGAAAATGTGATATTTTGGACTGTAAATCGTCTGTAGAGCGTATATTTATAATTACATGCATCATGAATAGCATTATGTTGAAGTTACACGACTCTGTGGGCCAGCGGTTAAGGCGTCTACCACAGGCGCAGTGGGGCATGGGTTCGAGCAGTATTTTAGCAGTGCGTGGCATGAAATGCCATTTTTGGTCTGGTTTATAATCACAATGGAAGTAATACAAGACATCTTTTGCTATATGAAGAGCTTTGTTTCAAAACCCCTTACATCCACTTTTGGCCAAATTGAGTTATTGGCATAATATTACAGTGTGGGTAAAAATACACATTTTGGTGGTTGTTTGACCTTCATACTACCTTCCCTTCCGAGTTATCGTGATATTTCCGCTTGGGAAATCTTAGGAATTTCCGAAATCTGAACTTAAAATGAATATAGAATTGTTGTGTTTTAAAATTTTTGATGTATAATGGTAGCCTGGAATGTTCTTTACCTATTAAAACCAAAAGGAACTGTTTTTGGGTCACTATGTTTGAAAAAATCATTTTAATTAACAAAAGGTGTAGCTTCGAAATACCCAAAAATGCCATTTTCCGAATTTAATTAAAAATTCATAATTAAAAAAGTAAATGAGATATTTCAATTTTTTCTTTTTTGATTTTCAAAGCATTAGTCAAGTTACATAATGTAGTGCAAACAAATGGGCTCAAATTTGATTGCAAAGGTGGTTTCTAGAAAAGGGTAAATTTATTTTGTTGCAAAACCCCTTACATCCACAAAAGGTGCGATATAAAATAAATAATAAAATAAATAGGAAGCCTTGAAAATTGTCCCAAACCTATTCTTTTAGTTTCTATTCATCAACACTTTATCCAATCCCAAATTGAATCAAATCGAACAAGTAATACTTGCACAATTAAAAAAAGCTGTTTTTCTCAAAAAGTCAAAAGTGGATGTAAGGGGTTTTGCAACAAAGCTCTTCATATATTGGTATGTTAAACAAGTTATTGTTTTATGCAATTACAAAGACTGAGTATCAAGAAACACATGATTTTGAAAATAGACCCTTGCAAACTTGCTAAAAAATGTCTGGCGACTAAATTTCGGCCAAATCGCGGCAGCTCTTGAGCTACCTCTAAATCATATTCAATATTTCTGAAAATTTCAGAGAATAAGTTTTTCATCCAGGATCACCATTTGAAGGGGTGAGAGCAAGGTATTTCAGACGTTTGAAAATTAAGAACCACCCTACTGAATATATTTAGTTTTCTTTTTCTTTTTTTATTATTATCTCACAATATCCTTCATTATATAATTCTTGTCATTCTATTAATTTTTGCCATTGTCCGTCCTCCTTTTTTTCTTTGTTCTCAGGCAAAATGAAATTTGACTCAGTATCATACAGTTAAAAGCGCTAATTACGAAATATGTGTAGGTTAACATAGGGGGTGTTTTTAGTGACCAGTCCCTAAATTAACCAATTTCTTTATCCTCAAATTTATTATGATTGAAAAGGATATCATCTACTCCCAAATCGTGTGCAATATGAACTCTCTGCGACATTCCGCTTTTGAGTTATAAGACGAAAACCAAATTTAGATGCAATATTTAGCTTCTTGAAGATATTCATCAGGACTGTTCATGATAAACTGATATTTGTAATTTCTTACAACTAGTCCAAAGATTTCCACTTACTTGCAGACGTTTCGTTTATCGGTGCTATTGTTGCAATATATTTAGCTTTCGCCAGAGACAATCTTGGAAATAAGTCTTGGAACACTTTTCTGTCAAGAATTAAAAACTGACACCCCCTCTCCCCTGTGCAATGTTGGGAAATGGCAATGTCTTCAACAGTTTTCTAAAGTGTTCCAACATTGATTGATGGGGAGAGGGGGGAGGGTAAATCATTGATGTAGATGTCATATTTGTTCAAAACCAAAATACACGTCACTCCCATGATCATTGCAAATTCTACATGGAATTACGACAACATGTACCAAGTGTTCCAAGGACTTTTTTCCAAGATTGTAGGCAGCAGTGTACCTCTGGGGCATCAGCAATAGGAATCCAGTGGTGTAGCTGAGACCCTGTCTGTACCTTAAACAGATTACTATACTAAAATGCAGTAAACCTTTGACGAGCGCGTATTGTAAGGATACATCGCGTATTTACTGCGTTGCACACACTTGTCTCTGATTGGCTGCTAAGGCGATATGTTGTTGCTGAGTGGAAATTTATGAATGAACTATGTGCCGTACGCGTTGTTAGCGCCGAATTTGCAACATCACGGTAGTCGCGCTCGTCAAAGGTTTGCTGCATTTGACTATATCCCACTGATATAGACTACCACATCAGATGCACAGCTAGGGATGCATAAATGATGCAGACTGCAACCAGTTGGTAATTTCAAAGTAAAATCGGGCCTGGGAGGATGACTAGCTCGATCTACCGAGTAGAAATTAAACCAATATTGTAGTGTGCATCTTCTTTTTGGGTCATTATACACCAAAATTAAACTTGATTGTAAGCCAAAATAATGTACAATTGTGACTTTTTTATGTGCAATTGCCCAGGGTAAGTAATATGCATAATATGTGGAGCAAGTCAGCATAAAGACTCTCTAAACAAATTTCGCGGGATATTCAATATATATGCCACTGAAGTACCAGGGCAAAATGCGGATGCACACTGGGAAATACATCCAACCCATCATATGCCACTGGGTACCGTATAGGTCTATTTCTAGTAGCATTCAAGTAGATTTGAACCTGAACTGGACAAACGTTTCATTTTGCACTGGAGAACAAGAGGCTAGCTATGCACCTGCATTACACAACACCAAATTTACCTGTCACTTACCACCGGTACTTGTTACCTATCTCCCCTACTTACCTACTGATGTTGCTTTGTTTGTTTTGTTTTTATTTTTCTGTGTTGCGCTTTGTATCCTCTGGCATTAGGTGCACTACAAATGTGACACGATCTGGTCCATGGGGGCCAAAGGAGGCATTTTTGAAAATTGATAGCATACTTGGTTCTAAAGTTATGAAGTTTTTTGATGTCTATTTTCTTATGTATTTTATTGTTTTTTATGCCATATTTTTACCTTTATCTCAGTTTCAAATTTGCCGCCTTTGGCCACCATGGACCAGATCGTGTCACAAATGCCGTGTTACTTACCATTGGTAAAACAGGAGTACTTTCTTTGGTAGATTGCGGTATGTATCAGTCACATCCAACAGAAGAAGGTCATTGTGTACTGAAAGCTCTTCCTCTAGTCTCTTAGTCTCCTCCTCAGTCTTTAGTATATGTTCTCTTTGCTGTTGTTCTTTGTTGCTATGCCATAGGGAAAGGGATTCTGGATCTAAAATAGTGAAGCAATAAAATAGAAAATAAAATACACTGCTTGACACATGCAGATATAGGTAGCGTATGTGCGACGTCTGTGGTTCGGAAGTCACGCAAGTTCGCAAGTCCGTTGGTCCCGTGTTCAGAAGTATTCATCCCTGTGCACGTTAAAAGTATCAGAGCTATTTGAAAAGAGAAGGGGGACCATCCCCAGTTCTGATATCTGCACCCAATCCTAGGTTCCAGGATAAGTTGGTGAAGTACATTATATCTGGCAATGCCGACTCAACCCTAACCAGAACCAGAACCAGAAAATAAAACAAAAAAACCTAAGTAGAGTCGGTAGGTCAGGATTTTTTTCTATAGAGGCTAAAATGACCCTAAAATATCACCAAAAAATTTGCAGGAATCTGATATGCTAGTTAGATTCCTTGTGTCATCATTTCTATTCTTAAAATGTATAATTACATATACTTATCATCATTACGTTTAGAGATGCAATAAAAAACAATATCTAAATACTTCCTAGAGGAAGGCATACAGACTATAGTAATATGTTCATACAATGAGTTCCCTCGGTATAGAGTTCTACATATACATACCATGTAGATGATAAATAAAGTTGCCACCCACAGGATATAGAGATGAGGATACTAGTCTGTGTGTCAACTCTGGGAAACCACCCGTCACATCTCCTGACCTAATTAACTGAATAATAACAACCAAAAACAAATTCATATTAACTCCTTGGACACTACTGGTCATCTAACAGCTAATTGGTTGATAACTTGAAATGCTTGTTTCAATTGCCAATAATGACCAGGCTTTGAACTATTTATGGTCAAACTTGCATTTGCAGATGATCTTATTAATACCCTCATTGATTGGTTCAAAATTGGACACAATATTCCTTTTGGCCAATCGGCAGGTAGTTCTCATGGGGTTAAACAGGAACTTCAAATATTTTACAAGAAAATACTCATCAGGTGCACAATTAGCCTGATTTTTGAGGGGGCAAAAGTCCTGTCATTCAAAATGTTGTCCTGGTTGGTGGGTATATAGGATCCAAACAGACCTAATGTTCATCATTTTCCCCATTTTATCCAATAATATATTCCTGGTTATGCCCCTGTAAGGGCACATTGGGCTATTCTGTTTCAAAACCATACCCCACTGTCGAAGATTTTTGACTTCCAACCAAAGTCAAAATGTATTAAAAATTTTGGCCTCACAACTATTTTCATCCATAACTAGTAGAAAAGCTGTGGAATATTTTGGAATCCTGAACAAAACTGACTAATTTGGTAAAATTTAATAATTTGAGGCCAACATTTTTAACACATTTCAACAGTTTTCAACAGGAATTCAACAGAAAACTAGCCAATATTTCCAGCTGGACTTGGAATAAGGTGCAACTGGAATTAAGATGGCAGTAAAATAATCTGCAGGAGGTGTGTGGATTCTAAACGGAATAGCCAATAGCTAAAAATAAAAAAGTGAGAGAGATGATTCATTAACAGGAAAACCACAAAAGAAAAAAAAAATATTTGTTCATTTTTCCACCTTCTTTATTTAGTCAGTTCACAACCCCCCAGGGTTCACCACACACGAAGTTACATCCCACTTAAAAAAGTATGTCAGTTGTAAATGTGAAGGATACACCTAATGTTCAGTTTATATCATAATCCAAACCTCATATAGACATGAAAGACTAAACATTCTTGACACTACTTCAAAGAACTTATTTTACAAATGAATCTGTAGATATCCCAGCAAACACAAAATGTTTTACAGAAAATGTTTAAATATTGGGTTCAATAAAGTGTATATTAAAGCCATATTATAACATTTGCTGAGGAGGACACCCTCAACAGTTTTTTAAATTTCTGGTTTTTACACAATTATAATGTACTTCAAGTAAACAAAGATACCTTGCAAAAATCAAGACTTTAGGTTTTGAATAATAAGACGATTTATTATTATGATGGAAATATAAGTCAAACACGTATGCGATGTTCATAACACAGTACGTACATTGTACTACACGATGTGTGAGATCATCATACACACACATCCTAAGGATCGTACGACCGCCGGAGTAACAAGCATTAGCGCTGGTAGTAAATTCCAATTTTCAACTAAACATCGTTCGTCCTAACAACATGCAGTCTGGACTCGAAACTAAGATAGTAGTTGGTGCATACCATGGAGCTTTATATAAATGGACCTCACACAATACAATCGGGGTTTGTTTTCATTAGCAACGGGAGACAAAATAGGGGGAAATTACACATTGGCACTTTTTTTCAGGATTCATGTTGTTTTATATGAAGGATATGTATGTCTTCTTGTCAAAAATAAAATAAATTTTTTTCCCTATGTCAAGGTCAAGACCCAAGAGAATGTACCCTTAATAACCTTTATAATGCCCAACATTTAAATGTTATTAAAATGATTTGACCAAAAACAAAACACCTTTACAACCCACTTATAAAAACATTTTTGTGCCTGCTGAGAAGCAAACCATTATTGCTTGCAAATCTCACCTGCCTAATTGTAATCAGTCCTATACCATCCTCTTCTGTGCACATACAGTTCTCATTCTGCATGCTATGATGACCAAGTCCTTCCACAACTATTGTACCTTCAAAATCCTTGTTGAAAACATATGAAAGGAATTAAGAACATTGATAAATAAACAAATCAATCAATCAATCAATCAAATCAATCAATCAATCAAGTAATTATTTATAATAACTGGTCTGGAACATTCTAATATGAATGGACTACCTCATTTAATTTGGTTGACATTTCAGCTCTTAACTTTCTTCCATTTTTAAGAGGTATTTTTCTTCCTTGATATACAAAATATCCATACCCAAAAAGGACCACATTTTCCACGGTATATACTTTTATTCCAAAAAAGCTTCGAAATTTAAATACACTAACAACTTACGGCATTTCCTTCAAAAACACTCATCAATACAATCTCCAAGATTTCGACAGGACTTACCTTAGGTAGAATATATGGTTCTACTGGTCGGTAGCGAAAACCATCTTGGAGTACACCTGGTTGTTCAGATGAAAAATGACTAATTGCTATTGGCTCCTGAAAATATGATGACAAAAGATTAAATAGACTTTTATCTCAAAACATGCTAATTCACGCTGGAATGAATCCAGTGGGAATCGCCCCGGAAGGAGGAAATATGTCACTTTTGAAATGCTCTACTTTTCCATTGAAATTGGTATAACTTGGGGAAATGAAGTAAAGACACAAATGAGGTCTCAAATTGCAAATAATAAAGTTATTAATTTATCTTTAAAGAAGTTTCCATCCTGATGTGGCAGTGACGTCAGTACGCATTTCATTGAGCGTACCTACAAATCGCTACACACACACAGCTTAAAGACGCCACATAGATGTATGCGCGAAACAAAAGCCTCAACACTTTGACGTCACAGCCACAACAGGGTGAAAAATGGTATAGAGCTACTTTACTCTCTCACTCACTCAATCAATGCTCACTCATATTCTGCTTTCACATAAAATATTATCAAAAATGCATGGAAATGTTTTGATTGCCCAAGATCCATAAATATCATTCAGTAACATGACTTCACAATAAACACCTTTTTTATTAGGCCTACTGGGATTTTCCAGGATCTTCATGAAGGAAGACAGGCCATGCTGCAAGGTACTATGTCATGGGAAATGCTAGTTTGTCCACTTTGAAGTACGAAGTAAAGTAGACAGTAAATTACGTAGTTTTTGTGCACCGTAATGTCAAAAGGAATTAACACACTGCTAAGCGCACACACAAATGCATGAGCGTCTTAATACATGATGCATGATACGCTTACACAAAATGTGCGTCCCTTACTTCATACTTCAAAGTGGACAAACTGTATACCAGGGAGACTAAAGGTTTTGATGATCAGAAGAATCAACTTACCTTTCTCCATGTATCAAACAGAGTTACTTTGACTGGTCTCACAATATCACCCATGTTATACACACCAAGCTTATCAATAACAATGCCATGGTTGATCTGAAATCAATCAAATAACATATCATCAATCAATCATATCAAAAAGGTTTAAATTAAATCTTTTACTGGAACATACTTTTACAACTTGCTATGTTGCTTCTGATACCACCAGACTTCATCAAGCAACTGAACCACTGAGCTGGTCATGTGACACTTGAAGATGACTAGGGATTGTCTTGAGGGCCCGGTTCCATGTGTGAGATAAGTTTGGTCTCAGTCCCCCTTTCCTATTAAGTGACGGCTGCTCTACTCTCTCCCAGATGGCTTCCTTGATGCCTCTCCTGTGCCATTGTTCCTCCTTATCAAGAATCACTGCATCCTCAGTGTCAATATTATGACCTGTGTCTTTAAGGTGGAGGTACACAGCAGAGTTCTGGGCCTCATTTAAACTGATTTTAACGACTGGATGACTGAGAATATTCACTATTTAGTCATTCATACCATCAATCAATCAACATGTCAATCAATCAATCAATCAATCAGTCAATCAGCTACATTTGTTTTTAACCAGTTGGTCTTATAGACTCCCTTTAAGTTTTGGGATTCATACTTTATTCTTTGTAGTTTCTAGTTGTAGTCATTTGTTAAATACCTAGATCTTGCAGGTTAGACCCTTTATAAATCCCAATTGTAATGTTATTCTTTGTACCCTTGTTATATGACAAATCCACCAAGATATGAAAATCTTATTTTACAAAATAGGACAATTTCCTGCATGCATTATTTCTTTGCAAGTTGCATTCACTTTTTCACACATTCACTTGTGATTTGAAGGTCAGATTTGTTTGATCAAAATTATTTCATATCAGTAAGTCCTTTGGCGACAAAAAATCTTAACACCTGGGACTTTTAAATAAAAAATGAACAAGAGGAATTCATACCATGCATCACAAAAAACCAAATGGATGACTCTTTGGCAAATTTGTAATGGTTACAAATACAGGCTGCTCATTCTGTTCACTAATTAATCATGATCTTCCTAGGCCTGTGGCAATTAATACCTACAGGCTGGTGGTGGTTAACATTGCTGTGTGGCAGTAAAATTTTAAACCTTCCCAGTCCCAACATGTAAACAATGATTTTGATCCGTGTAAGTTATCCAAATTGTACACAAGAAGTTTCTGCATTCAGGCTGTTAAACTATTAACATTGTCAATACTGTGGTGTCAAAAGGGTAAGGTCCTCCCTGTCTCTAGCTAAAAATTAAAACACCAGAGTCCTTTACTTTACTTTATATACCTTAAAATCAAATCCAGTAGTTCCACCAGTGAACCTCTGATCTTGGTTGGTGAAGCCAGTACACTCAGTAACTTGCATTGCTCTTAATTTGCTTGGCACACTCTGATGAGCTGCTGAAAATAATCAAATTATGTCTAATGAATCTTGATCCCTAACACATCCATGATTCTTCTCACAATGGTCTTCCATCCAATTTGACTCAATTAAACTTAGGGAGGCCTAATATTACAAGAAATGGAAGAAACTTGCATTAAAAATTGGTTGCAAATCATTGTAAATAAATTGATTTATGTCCTTTTTCATTACATTTCACTACCTGAAGTGAATTGATCAAAAATTGAATACCCTCCTAAGGTTAGTATCTATCAATGAATTGACCATATCACCAGGCTGTCATTATATCTAGAGGCGGTATATGACATCACAAATGTTGACCCCTCACTATAAGAGTTATTACCGTCGATTTGGTTGAAAAAGGAGGCAAGACATGATCAATTCTGTTCAGGCAGTGCAACCTAATGTCATTTGTTTACATTTCATTTTACTTCTTAAAAATCTTGTGTGTGAATACTTCACATTTTGTGATGAGATGTAGTTTCAATTTTCCTTATTTTTACTGGAATAATACTTACAGCCAATATTGAGTTCTTTGCAGCTATAGGGATCTTCTCTGTAATCCAGTGGTATACTGCAGGCTTCTTGACCAACTAAGAATTTAACAATGATTCTGTAATTATACAACATGAGGTAGTTTGAAAACCGTTGAATGCAACATAAGCCTAGAAGCCTTTGTGTTTCAACCCCTGATGGCGTCACCTGACGTCAATGTGCACATCATTCAGCGAACATTCATAACCTCATGAATAAATGTGATACATGCGATCCAATCATATTTTATTATTTGTAAAAACACAAACGCAAATAGGGGTCATTAATATTTCCCAATTGACCACAAAGTGCGTAATTGTTCCAATCGCTGGCCGCCGTATTTGGATTGCGTGCTACCATATTTGGACAAATTGTGATTCACACTTTTGTTATTAGTCATCCTGTTTTACATGTAGCCTGTTTGATTTTGGGAAAGGTAAAATGTAAAAAATTTTTATTTTTACAAACTTTTAAGGAAAATGTGTGTTATTTTGTAAAGTGAAGAGATGAAAGTGATTGTTATGAATGAGGTTATGAATGAGGTTAATAACTTTGCATCAGTAATAAAAAAAATAAATTTAAAAGCGCAGTGATTTACAGTGTGCTACACACAGGCACAACGCCTAGAAGTTGATCCACAAGCCCCAGCACACTTTACAGGTTGTCGCTGACCACTATGGCCCCACATCATTCCATAAACCATTAAACAACCATTCAGGGACTTTGCTGCTTAAGGGCGCACACCCTAGACATTCCACAAGTAACCATCGCAACCAGGATCAGCTCCCCGAGTTTTGTATGGGTTACAACGAGACAAATTAGCAGTGAGTTACTTGTCCAGGGGAATTGCAAGCTAACTCAATTTTTCACGAAAGCGTACTAGGCACCGCCAGGGTTCGAACCCGCAACCTCTCGCACTATAGTCGAACGCCTCAACGATTGAGCTAACTTGACTGCTAATAAATCGGGCATTGTGAACAACCTAAACATTTTGCTTTGGACTATCTACGCCCCTTGGGATATTCCTCGGTTCCAAAGGCAATATGTTTAGATATTTCACAATGCCCTCCAAATAACCAGATGAACCAATACAATGTACCTCTAGAAGGATGTACCAACAATAATAACTCACCTGTGAATAGGATTGGAATCATTTTGTATGTTTCCAACCCAGGTGTCCCTAAGAGTCTGACGCTGTTCAAAATGATCCCTGGCTGATAAGATTCCGATCACTATGTCTGCTTCTGATACAAGTCCTTTATACAACAAAAATAAATACTGTAATCATAATAACTTCATAATCATGATAATTGACTACATGTACATTGACATCGCTCAAAACATCATGACCTTCCCTTTCCTATCCTCACACAAAGGTAAGCATAGGAAAAATACGCTATTTTTGAGAGTAAAATAAAAATGAGCGTGCCAGTTTTTGAAAATACGCAAAAATGTGCAATTTGCACATTTTTACCAAAATACATGATTTTTATCCCCAAAAAGCTCAATATGCAATATTAGAAAAAAATTTACTGTTTATTTTCTTGCAAATATTTGTGACGGCCTATTTTCTATACTCTTTTTTAACATAGATTGTGTTGCAGATTATTATGGATTCTTTGATTTTAGTGAAAACTTCAGGTTTTTGGAAAATGAGTACTTGAAAATGCTTATTTTGGGCAAATCTTAAAATTCGTGGTCAGACCTAAAGTCTCACCCACCCCCACCCCACCCCCATGTTCCACTGCCTCCAAGCCACCCCAGCCACCCCCACCAACCCATCCTGGGCCTTGATGGTCGGTGTGCTTTTGGTTAAAATTTCAGGACGACAAACATTTTAGCACCCCAAAAGAGACCATTTTTGACATAAAAACCTGTTTTAGACTTTTTTTGAAGAAAATGCTTCCTTCATCCTAAAAAAGTGGTTTTAAATGTTCAGTTTCTTATACTTTTGTACATGAGAGACATTCTTCAAAGTGTTTTTTTGGCCTCATAACATGGCCTACATGATTGAAATTGATATACATGTATAATGCGCAATATAAAAACAATGATTCATCAAATTTTTGAACCCCCCTCTTCGGGTATGTGGGAGGGGGCCCACATGGGGGGGGATACTAATGAATGTGCATGAAGAATACATTGTATGATAAGAGTAATTTGTAAAATTTGGTATGTTAAACATACAGAGTGATGTCACTACAAATTGGGACTAAAATAGCAGGCCTATCCCAAAAGAAATACATATGCCTACACACACTCACCCACCCCCACCCAATCCCCACCCACCCCCATGTTCACAACGATGGCTACACAAAGCCAAAGGATACAGCTAAAAGGTTCATATCAAACCTTTGACCGAAGTTTCCTTCCATTTAGACTTAAACATGACTTGATATTAGAGTATACATAGGTCTATACTAGCTCGAGATACTCTAGCTAAAATACAGGTTTACATTTACTATCTTACATTATCTTGCTGTATTTCAGCTAGAGCTCCAAACGACAAGCTTCCGGGTTTTTTTGGAGAACAATACTGTTACGTAAGATGAAGAAGAAACCCACCTCGGAGCCTGCCCTACTCATTATTTCATTGTACTTATTGCAATTTGCATCCACACATTACGTAATCAACACAAAGCTTTTGTGAGGATTAGTGAGTGGATCAGAAATTGACAGTGGAGGATACGAAGGACACGCCGATTGTTAGTTGTCAATCATGAATTGCCGCAACGTATTAATAAAATACCGCATGGCATTCCGCAAACACCAAGACAAATTATGCCATATTTTTCCAAAGATCATCTCATATGAAGTAAGCTGAATGCGATCTGTACTTTTGTAACATTCCGATCGCTTTTGATCACCTATTATCGGCGAATTTGCTTGAAAACACGCGAGTTCATGTTGTGTAAACATAATTAGCATAGACACAAATGAAATTACGATGCAATACAATGCAATTTGAATGCGCAGCAGATCTATAGAAATAACGTTGCCCGGTTTTATGCAGAATTAGACCCTGTCTGGTCTATACGGCATCAGCATCATCAGTCCAGCATCATCTCAAACGTCATCATTCATTAATACACATTACATACTTCTTACTTGGGTAATATTCATTGAGGAAAAAGAGATGAGTTTTTGAACCCAAAATTTCAGTTGATTCCGATTCATAAAAGTGATACGTGACTACACAGTATTGCCAAAACTTTTCAACGCAATTAGTGCAATTTTTAAGCTTCCAAAAAAAGCACCCAATACTGAATATTTGGGTGGATTGAACCGAATTATGAATGCAAATCACCCAATTTGGCGGAAAAACACTTGACTTAAAAATTTCCGGTCGTTGGGAAGTTACGGACACAAAACCCTTTGTAAAGTTTGAAATTCGGAGCTTGAGACTCAAAACCTTTATAAATCGGCTAAATTGAAAGGAACTACTGCCGTGACCTGACTTTTTCAAAAGTAGCTAAATTTTAGGCAAGTAGCGCTAGCAGTTTTTTGAGTAGCGGCAAGTGATTGCCAAGTAGTCCAATTGTGCACCTATTAAAGGTCCGTTCATACTACCGTATTTGCGATGCATGCGTTGTTTTATGCGATGCGAAATATAGATTACTTTTTGTCGCAACTCAACGCAACTCGTCAGCATTTCCAAGTTAAAATGTATTTTTAAAACTATATTGCGACATCGCAATGCAGTAGTTTGTAGGTATGCCAGGTGAATTTAAATTTGCCATCAAACTGCATCATTTTATATATCAAATTAAAGCCCTTGAGTAAAAAAAGCCAAAACTGAAAACCTTTTTGTCATAGCACTTTCGGTGGCAAAGTTACATCTTTTCAAAGATCGACTTTCATCAAAAAGATTCTGCTAGCAAAATTCCCCAAAACAGCATTACGGGGGTGTTTCTAGATCTTAGTCTCTTGATGATAGCAGCTTTTTTAATGGAACTGCTATCAAAATCCCTCTAAAATTCCATGTGGGAGTGTCTCACCACCATAAAAATCATATATTTGGGTCAAGTGAAGTATAGAAAACATATAATGTAGGTTTCCTTGACCGACCTGTTCTTGAAAAAAAATTGAAATTTCTATACGTAAATATGTATTGTGTTTTGTCCCCGGTCTAGGCGAATTTCGCTGTCTAGCAAATGTGTTAACTAAGGTTTGCCTGGCATACCTATGATAGTTTGCAATAGACCTTTTCATATCAAGATCGGAAAAGTTCGGAAAACCGCGATATTTATTTAGTAAGCTAGGGGGTCAAATTGTACTCAAACTGGCAGACAAGAAATGTCATGTATTACGACACCCTTTTGCGCGAAAATACAGCTTATTAAGCCACTGTGAACATGTGGTCATCGCGAGAAATATTTTCCAAGCATATTGAGCTAAACACCTCAGCTACTTGGTTTTTCACAATAAGATACTAATGGAAAGAAATGGTTAATGTCCGTAATTTTTCGTCAGTTAAATTTTTTTCCAGAACGTGTTTGTTTACGTTCATCACCTCTTCCAGGCATAGTCAGTCTCTTACACAACGCTACTGCCACACGCTTAACGCGGCTGTGTACTCTAGCCATTGTTTCTTTCTCAAAATTGAGTTTTTATGATATGTTTGTACCTTTTTATGTTTTTTATAAATACAAGGAATGAAAATCCAGATTTGTAAACTCCAACTGCAATATTTTAAGGATTTTATTTCACTATTCCACTCGTGTTTGAAATTGAAAAGGAAAGAAAATCTTTGTTGTACCAGCAAGGTACACGCACAAGAACAACTCATCGCGTTGCGTATCGCGCAATTTGTTAACGACAAATACGCTGACGCATACGTGACGCTTATCTACATGCGTGGCGCATCTTATGGAAACACCACGGAAGCACTGATTTCACAAAAACCTAGTGGTCAAATGGCTCCGTTTTAGCTGATAAAATGTGGGTTTTTTTAAGTTTTTTTTCCCGATTTAAATATTATGTTATGAATGGATTTCGCTCTAACTTCTCAAGGGGCTGTGGATTTACCCGATGTTCACGTAATATAAGTTACAAAAACGAAAACTGTCGCATTCTCCTGTGAGATTCGATGAAAGTGCAAAATGTGACCACTTTAAACTTCAACGGCCATTATTTCAATGTTCATTTTCTCGGTAAAATGACGATTTAGGTACACGATAACTCAATAAATACAGCATCTATAGGTAAGCAAATATGATCATCGTAAAAAGCATGATCGACTCAAGAAACGGTTTTCTCATTTTTTTATATTTTGGTCTATTTCCGATTTTGGGCATCATTTTGTGCAAATAGGCGTTTTTGAATTTTAAAAGTTCATTTTGATGCCTTATATGGTCAATATCTCAAAAATAAGGGCAATATCAAAAAATAAAAAAAAACGTTTTTGGAATGGAGCCTCAAGATTGAGCTAAAAACAAAATAAAATATTTTGGAAAGAGTGTTTTTTGTTATGATGTACCTAACAAATATTGCCAAAAACTCACTTTTTGTGATTTTCTTCAAAATTGTTGTTTTTACCCCAAATCTGTATTTATATTAAGATTTATTGATGTCTTGCCTTCATAAAATGTATACTTTTATATGTTTTATGCGAATAATTACAAAGTTATTGCACTTTTACTACATACATGTCTGAGAGTACACAGCCACCTTAAACTTAATTGAACGTTGAGTATCCTTGGCAAAAGTACCTCTCTGGTGGAGTTATTGCGTGTGTGCAGTGCCGGAGTTACCTTGTGCATCGTCCCACATTTTTGCTTTCTTTTTGTTGTCTAGCTGATTATTTAAGGATCATTTCTCATCATACCTTGTGTGTTTACGATTTCTCCACCGTATGAACTCGGATTCATTCCATTTTGTGGATTTTAAATGCCATTTTTCTGGATTATCTTGCACATACCAAATCTCTGTGCAAGTGCATGTCTGCATAATTCGGCAACCTCATTCCCGCGGAAGATACGGATCACTGAACCTGGAGCTTTACTCTGTGGATAGTGGAACTCTGCTAGTTTATTGTTCATCACTGACTGGTGAGATCTACCCATGCTTTATTTGTTTAATATGTAGTGAGAAACATCAAATTGTTTATCCATTGACATTGCTGGTTGTTATTGCTCAGCCTCAGGATGCAACCACTAACTCAATTGCTGACATTAATGTTTGTCATCAGTGTATGGCACATTTCTACTGGAACTCGTAACACTTTTCCATACGATGATGTAGTGAACAACAGTTTACGTGCCCCATATGGTCACCCCCACAACAACAGCAGTAATGAAACCACTTGTGTTTTTGGTTTTATTAACATCTGCCTGTATTTGACCAAAACAAACGGCTTGAACTTTGTTTTTCTACATCACTTTACAACTTCTGACTCTGATGTAACCACCACCCAATCATTGAATATATTCAACAGTAGTTTCAAGCACAGTGTTGTGAAACCCAAATTCAAAATTGAAAGGAATTCGTCATTCTTCATTATCCTCCTGTTACTGGCAGGCGACACCGAATTAAACCCTGGGCCCCGCCCTATTAAGTATCCCTGTCTTGTCTGTGAAAAAGCTGCCAAGTGGGGTCAGGATTGCTTACAGTGCGATGAATGTTGTGGTTGGTACCACGTGCAGTGCATGAAGATGCCATTTAAAATCTACGAAGCGCATGCAAATTCAAGCATGACTTGGATTTGTTACCAGTGTGGAATGCCTAACGTCAGCCCATCTATCTTCCATTCACTGTCTGGCATTTCTCTGTCCAACTCATTCAGCAGTCTCAATGATACCATTCTGTCTGACAATACAACCACTGATGAGCTAGGTTCACCATTAGCAACATCTTCCCCAACTGCTTCAAGTAGTTCTGCTAACCGTAGGAATAAACGTCAACATATTCCCCAAACCAATCGCAAGTTGAAAGCCTTAGTTGTTAACTGCGACGGCTTATACAACAAGCTCCCCCAGTTGGACTTATTGATAGACCGTCACAAGCCAGATATAATATTTGGAACCGAATCTCATCTGAACCGTTCCATTTTCACATCCGAGATTACCCCACCTGGATTCACCACCTACATGTATAGAAGAGACAGAGTTGGTGCTAGAAAAGGTGGTATCTTTGTTATGGTTAAGGACGACCTCATTGCTAGTGAGTGTAATGTGATAGCAACTGATGCTGAGTTAACTTGGGTGGAGATACACATTCACGGTCAGAAACCACTCATTATGGGTTCTTTTTACCGCCCTCCCAAGTCGGCTTCTTCCAACCTTCAGCAACTGGCTGACTCATTAACTGAGATCCAGTTGAAGTACAAGAATGCTATTGTGATAGTTGCTGGTGACTTTAACCTACCAGATATCGACTGGGTTAATCGTACAGTCAAACCGTATGCAGTGGAACCAACTAAATGTTCTCTTTTATTGGACATCTGTAATGAGTACTTCTTGGACCAACTCGTCAAGGAACCCACAAGAATATCTGGGGCCACCAAAAGCATTTTGGACCTTGTTATCACTACCCACCCTAACTATATTGAAAAGTGTAAAGTTGTTGATGGTATAAGTGACCATGAAATGGTCTCCTTTATTCTCAACTCTCTATGGGAAAGCTGACATGGCTAGCTTGAAAATGGAAATGTCCAACTTCCAAGCCAGTTTTACTACCAATGATCCAACTTCTCGGCCTGTTCATATATGTTCAAAGACCAGATCAACCATGTCATGGAGTCGCACATCCCTTCAAAAACATCCAGAACTAGCTACAAGAAGCCTTGGATCACAAGAGAGGTTTTGCGCATGAGCAAAAAGAAGCAGCGCTTATATAATAAAGCTCGTACCACCGATAAGCAGAAGGATTGGGAGAACTTCAAGCAGTACCAGAAGCTTGCCCAAAAGACGCAACGCCGGAACTACTGGTCGTACCAGAACAATACATGTATGTATGTTTGATGAGGATGATAGATCCAACAAAGCCTTTTGGACGTTCATAAAGTCCAAAAGACAGGACGCCACTTCTATTTCATCTTTGAAAGAGGGTTCCAAAGTAATATTCGACAGTAAGGGGAAGGCTACCAGTTTTAACAACCAGTTCTGTAGTGTTTTTACATCAGAGGATATCAACAACATGCCTCAACTTGGAACTAGTTCTTACCCATCTGTAAATAGCATAATTGTTCGTCAAGACGGTGTCCTGAAATTACTGAACTCTCTCAAAATCAATAAGGCTACCGGACCTGATTCAATCTCTGCCCGTATTCTTAAGGATTTGGCTGAAGAAATCGCCCCTGTACTGACTATCATCTTTCAGCAATCCCTTGATACTGGAGAGGTGCCATCTGATTGGAGATTGGCCAATATATCACCAATTTTTAAAAAGGGTGATAGAAGTGTACCATCAAACTATAGACCTGTATCAATAACTTCAATCTGCAGTAAGACCATTGAGCACATCATATTCAGTACCATCATGGAGCATTATGACAACCACAAGATCCTTGTTGACGCCCAGCATGGGTTTAGACCTGGCCGCTCCTGTGAAACACAGCTTGTTTTAACATCTCAAGACCTTGTCAATTCATTGGATGATGGAGAGCAGGTGGACGCTGTTGTGTTGGATTTCTCCAAAGCCTTTGATCGAGTGCCTCATAAACGTTTACTTCAGAAACTACATCACTATGGAGTTAGAGACTCTCTTTTGCTTTGGATGGAAAACTTCCTCACAACCAGATCTCAGCGTGTGGTAGTAGACGGTGCAGCATCGGAGTGGGCTCCAGTAACATCAGGAGTACCACAAGGAACAGTCCTCGGACCGCTATTATTCCTCTCCTTTATCAATGACCTTCCATCTAACATAACATCCAAAATACGCTTGTTTGCGGATGATTGCCTCATCTACCGTACAATAGCCAGCTCTGATGACACAGTAGCTTTTCAACAGGACTTAAACACTCTCCATCATTGGTCAAACATCTGGAACATGAAGTTCAACACAGATAAATGTCACATTATGCAAATATCCCTCCGTCGCCATACAACAGATGCGAATTACCATCTTGGAGGATGTCCCCTTAGTATGGTTTCCGAATATCCATATCTGGGCCTGACCTTAACCAACAACATGTCATGGCAAACTCATATAAACAATATTTCAGCCAAAGCCAATAGGATGCTGGGCCTCATCCGAAGAAACCTTCGTGGTTGCTCCAGGAACCTTCGCCAACAAGCATATCTCACTCTTGTCCGTCCGCATCTAGAATACTGTAGCCCAATTTGGAACCCACACACCAAGAAGAACATCACTAAGATTGAGAGCACCCAGCGCCAAGCAGCCAGATTTGTACTCAACACCTACAGTCGGCAAGCCAGTGTTTCCAAATTGATCACTCAACTACAGTGGGACTCCCTCGAGAGACGTCGCCAAGCTGCAAGCCTTTGCAAGCCTTTGTTTGATGTATAAGATCCACAACAACTTGGTCGCCATCAACCCAACTGACTATGCCTCTCCTATGGCTCCTAGCAGCAGAAGATCATATCATCCTGACAAATACCAGATCATAACATCTCGCCTTCAGATTCACAAATTTTCGTTCTTTCCTCGCGACCGTCATCTGGTGGAATGCTCTCCCGGCCATATAATAGCCTCTCCATCCATCGAGGCATTTAGGGGAGCCGTCGCAGCCCACAATTAAGTGGATCCCAGTTTTTACTCGCACCTTGTACATACGCACTGCAACTTCCGGCACCGCACACAAGCATTTTGTCACCTTGGCACGACATCCTGACAGAAGGACTATGCCGAGTACAGATGTAGATGTAGATGTCTCTCGTCCCTAAATTGACCATCGAAAGTTCATCGTAGATATGATGCCTGTTACACATTGGAACTTCGCACTGTACATGATGATGAAGAGGTACTTTAATAGACGCGTGCGACAGGGGAAATTATTTCATGCTGCCTTCGGGTTATATCGGAATTACTCAGAGTATGAAAAGGTCTATACAATGCAGTGCGGCAACGCACCGCATCGCAAATCAACGCATCGCAAATGCGGTGGTAGTATGAACGGACCTTAAGGCCCGGCGTTGGCATCACTGCGTGTTTCTAATTAACGTGTAAGATTGCTAGTAATACATACATGTAGGTATGCCAGGTGAATTCAAATTTGCCATCAAACTGCATCATTTTATATATCAAATTAAAGCCCTTGAGTAAAGAAAGCCAACACTGAAAACCTTTTTGTCATAGCACTTTCCAGTAGCAAAGTTACATCTTGTCAAAGATTGACTTTCATCAAAAAGATTCTCCTAGCAAAATTCCCCAAAACAGCATTACGGGGTGTTTCTAGATCTTAGTCTCATGACGATAGCACCTTTTTTAATGGAACTGCTATCAAAATCTCTCTGAAATTCCATGTAGTCTCTCATCACCAAAAAAATCATATATTTGGGTCAAGTGAAGTATAGACAACATATTTATGAAGGTTTCCTTCTTAAAAAGCTTCTTTTTAATTTCAATGTAAATTTGTATTGCCGGTTTAGGCCATTTTGACTGACTAACAATGAAATGTGTTAACCGAGGTTTCCCTGTGATACCTATTAAAATGAATACCAATACTAAATTATAAGCTTACCAAAATAATGCTGAAAAACATCAGTAATGGCGCCCCAAAAATTAAATGCAAGAGCAAAGGAAACAGAGAACACAAGGAACGCAAGTACATCGACAGATTTTGCCATTGTGCACTACAAAACAGCAGTCAAAAACTCCACGAAATCGAGAAATGGCCGTCATGGGCGCAGACATCTTGGAATCAATTACCGGTGCTTCTAAAATTTAAAAAGGAGTTTTAAAAAAAATAAAAGGTAAAACTGATTTTATAGTGTTAATTTGGCAAATGTTTTAATTTTTTTTTGCCTTAAATTAATATCCAACTTCTTTAAGTGACAAATTATATTGTTTAATACGCATAAATGAATTTTTTGGTATTATTTTGAGAATGATTTTATAACGGTGATTCTAGTTATAGATGTGAACTTTGTGTCAGAGGTAAGGTCAATTTTTAGGTTAGCGTCTAGTTGCCAAGGAAAAAGAAGAAGGCCATTTATGGTGTTTTTCCAGGGTTTATACAATAACCAGTAAGTAAGTGAATGCAATGTGTTAAGCCAGAAGTGTGCTATGATTGGCTGATACGTCATGCCGCTTGCCACAGGTTCCAGCAGCAAGCGGTAGGAAAATCTGATACTAAAGTATTATTCATAAATAATTCAGATTTCCTTTTACAAATTTAGCCAGGGGCTATTTTAACGTGCCTCACTGTCACGTTCGTGCAATGAGATAAAAGTGTTGATGAAGTAGAGTGCGTTTCAAAAATAAAAAATTGACATTTTTACCTGAATATGACCGTAAGAAAGGCTCTACCATTGTCTACTATTAAAGCATATCTACACGGATTGTTAATTGTCACTGTATGAATATTTTATCTCGGCACGTACGTGACAGTGAGACATGTTAAAATAGCCCCTGAATTTAGCGTACTGCTAGCCGTCCAGCGCATATTATTTTGCACATGGTCCAACGCACACGCTTGACGTCGCGCACGTATACGCGATGGTTAATTTGTAAAAGGAAATCTGAATAATACCAGGGCTGTCAACTTTTTGGAATTGCTTGGCGTGAGACAGAGGGCGTACCGGGATTTGCCGACTCCAATGTTCATTTTGTACCATGATTATTTGAGCCACGGCGCTCGGAAATGTGTCTGTTTGCCCGTTTTTTTAAGTTTGTGTTGCAAAACAGGCTTCTTTCTGCACTGCTCCACTTAATTGAAAGATGTGTTGTTTATAAACCAGACTCCACAAGTGTCAAACTCTCCCTCGTTATTGTCTATGTACAAACTGGTTCAAATGTAGGCCTACCTCTTTTGAAGCACAATTGCCAACACTTTGAGAGCTTACAAACACTCCTCATATTCTGCCAAGAGCAAACTTAATTACTTTCACCTTTTATACTCACAATCTATAATTTACAATTCTGTCACATTCAGCTTGTTTCTGGAAATGGGAATTTCCAGTTAACATTATAATTATCAAAGACAGAGATAAACAGATTTTATCGCATCTGACGTCATCTGTCAATCAAACTCAAGTACCGTTTGTAAAACGGTTTGTTTACAAGTGTCGTGATGATGACTTGCTGAACTCGGCGGTATAACCGGGCGCCTTATTGTTAATTTTGCACCTTCAAACATGCAAACCATCTCAAAAGTTAGGTCTTTATAGTGGGAAACTTTCTTTCGCGAAGGCACCATGTCAACAATGCCTAGAAAAGCTGCTTTTTGCCTTGTAAAAATACGTAATTTTTCACCATTTGCTGCTATTCCTTTTCTCTAATTAGCACCAGATAGATCGGTCTTCCTTTTACGCGCTATTAACCTGTGTAAACCAATCAAGGATCGTAATTGACAGTGACATCAGACACGATAAATTCTTTTTATCTCTGTCTTTAATTATAGGCAGTGCACTTAGATGAGCAATCTGGGAATTCCCAAGATTCATTCATTCATTCACATTACTTCACTTCCTGTGGGTAATTCCAATATGAAGTCATACATGTAGGGGCCTATGCCCTACTTTATCGGGGAATGGTACACTGAACATTGTAGAGAGCAGGGGATTTCCCATTGTAGAGAGCAAGGGATTTCCCAACAATCCAAAATTAGATATGATTCAATTTGTTTTGATCAACTTGATGAATTAGAAGGGATTCCCCACATTCACTCTGCAGTCTAATTTTGAAAACGGAGAATTACTCAGGGCACATCACAAACTTGTACAGCTTGTGTTGGTACATGCGTTGTACTTGTAGGAGGATTAAAGTTGAAAAAGACTAACTTTTAGGTTTATTCTTTGATTACATAGAATGTTGAATAAAGATGGTTACATTTGAAGATAAAGCCACTTCAATATTGAATGTATTTGAAGACTGCACAAGAGACCAGCAAAATGAAGTACTGCAGAGACTTCTGCTTAAATGTAAGGTAGGTATGCTTCTTTGTATTGAAAATACTACAAATAATAAGGTATAATGCTGAGTGATAGCGAATGCAGCCAAAGTGGTGCATGCTGGGAACAAAACGGGCTCAAATTTGTGATGTTGAGTGACAGCTTTTGAGCCCTTTTCATTCCCAGCATGTATCACATTTGCCTCTCAATCACTATCAGTAATATATCAAGTGGTTGTCAGAGAGAATAACCAAAATATGTTTAATGCAGGTGATTAACATGATTCCAGATTTTAAGAGTCCTTAGAAAGTAGCTCTACAATCCATGCAAAAATTTGTTGCCACATCAACATAATTTGTTGAACTTTACCCTCCCAAGCTGCAGTGCAAATAATCATGGTCAAGGCTATAAACTTTTGATTACATACTTCCCTTCCCCACTTCCCTTTGAACACCACTCTAATCATTCAATGTTGGGGAACAAGGTGAAAATTCATACCACAAAAAAACCAATACAGTCCATGTCAACATTGCTCAAGGGATGGGGACCTATTTGCAGGGAAACAGGTTCGGGTGTGGTGTACACAAAATGTGGACCAAAATGACACATTTGTCAGCGTATTAGCACTCAGATAATCGGATTGTAGAATCTTGGTCTTTTGTCTACTCTACAAGATCCTTTTTTATCTCTGGCATGTCCCTCTCTGTCCCAACAACTTCTGATCTTTGTTGGCAGTGGCATGTGCGAATGGGAAAACCCCCACAGCCCGGGGGAGGCTCAATTTTGATTTTGGTAGAGACGTGCCGCTGAGAATTTGAAAGTGGACCCATAAATATACCAATTTTTCAAGAAATTTGGACCCATTTATATACCAAAAGTCAAAATTTTCGCCAAATTTAACCCAAATTTCAAAATTTTGGCTAGATTGAGGCAAAATTGGGCTATTTTTCAAAAAAAATTGAAAAAATTTGGAAAAAAGGACCCATTCATATTGGCTTAGAAAAGGGGGTCATTGATATACCAAAAGGCCAAAAATGCTACCCATATTAGCTGCACGTCCCCGTATGGTCATTTGTACTAAGTACCCCCGGGCCCCACAGACACTTTTAAGAGTCAGTCAGGGTAAATGCACTCAGTGGGGGAAATGGGTCATCTTTTGTTTTCAACTAGTTTTCTGAGCAGTCAAGGGATTCGAGACCCTGGCCCCCACTTTTGAAAATCTGCACACACCACTGTTTGTTAATGTCTCTCTTTATTGAATGCTGCCATCCAAAAACCTGCTTTTCCCCTCCCATGACTTGGATATTCCTTGGCATCATGGTTCTCGAACTGGTTTGGGGCATCCAAGAAACTAACAGTAACATGGGAAGATGCATGGCAAATCACCTTCAGCCGTTTGTTACTAATAGAAATTGTTTTTCAACTTTTTACATACTGTGTGTAGCCCTTACAGCTTCGAGTCCTATACAACGAGTTGAAGCCTTTGTTAGCTGTAGATTTTGCTGCCACTTTACCTCCAGAGTTAACAGAGAGAATCTTTTCCTTTCTAACATCTGAAGATCTGTGTCATGTTGCATGCTGTAGTAAGGTGTGGAGAGATAGAGCCAATAATGATATGATATGGTAAGTATTTTATTTTATAATTCCCTAAGTACTCTTTTTAAAATACATGTAGGTGGTAGTACTAAAGCATTAATGTGCAATCTGCTCATAGCTGCAACCTCAATGTTTCTAGAATTTGTACTTTTTGCACAATTGTAATGCCAAATGATATACTTTTAAAAATACCCTATGAAAGGCTAAGCCTGAAATGCTTTTTATAATAAAACTAGGATCCTGGATTTATTTGCCAACCATCAGCGTGATCTCTCTAAACCAGATGATCCTATACGGTACCAGACATCAAGGATACCAAAAACCTCCAGAATTGCTCAAATTAAGCCCATACCCACCCAAATGAATTTTAACATCAATTGTTGCATGAAAACAAATCCAGTTTCTTTTCTCCAGGTTACATTTATGCAAGTTACAGAACTGGCAACACTACGGAACCATCACAGACCTGTCATCAGAACGTCCTTTCAGCCCAAACCAGACTAATCTTGCCACCAGCCTGAGTTCACCCACATTTTCTTTTGACTCAGTAGTCTCTAGCACAGGCCTACAAGAAACATGCAAATGGAAACAAACTTATATGAGAGCACATCATCTAGATAAAAACTGGGAGACAGGTCGTTATCGTGTGGCACCATTACTCAGAGGGCACAAAGAGCAAGTGACTTGTATAGACTGTGATGGTGAGTTACAGATTATGGGCTATTCCAGTTGTAATCCATACACTCCATATGGAAGACATGCCCTTAATCTCCTACACAGGGAGTGTAGATTTCAAATGGATCGAGTCACCCATTCAGGTAACCCCATTTGAAATTCACACTCCCTGTGTGGAAGATTAAGATCATGTTTTCCATACAGAATGCATAGAATTTCAAATGGAATAGGCCTGGGGGACACTCAACTTAAATTTTGGTAGGCGTGTGCGGCGTGGTATGCTGCACTTGGTGACTAAGGTCCCTTCATACTACATCCCATTGCTTTGAGGTGAGGTGCATTGGTGCACTGCATTGTACTTCAAAATACTGCATTGTGGTATCACAATATTAAAAGGTAAATACATTTCAACTTGGAAGTGCGAAAGTTGCATTGAGTTGCGGCAAAAAATAATTTATATATCGACACTGCACCGCAAATTTAAAAAGCAATTGTGGCGTTACGAACGGACCTTAAGAACTGATTTTCGGGCAAAGTAGGGGCTTGATGAGCTGACATTTCAACATTTTTGGGCCAAATTATAGGCTGTGGAGTTTTTAAAAATTTAAAATTTGTACAAATTTCAGCTAAAGAGCTACAAGTACAACTGTCAGAGTTTGAGGCTCAACGAACTGGAGCATGATCCAAATGTGGATTTTAAGGAACTGCTGGAGAGCCTGAATAAGGGACCCTTGATCGCCACACATACCCGTAACACCTTTAAAAAAACTGAATCCTTGATTGTCTACCAGCTGTGTCTGCCATTGGGAATAGGTTGTGCTTGTAACTGACAACTGGAAAATATCTGCCTGTGAAAAATAATGGATGGACAGGGGGACATCTCGATACTGCTTTACAATACATCTTCTAAGAGACTCATTATTGCTCTTGTGTAATACTTTCAGATACCCTGCTAGTGAGCGGTAGTAGTGATACTACAGTAAGGATATGGAATGTATTTACAGGGGAGTGTATTCACAAACTGGAAGAGCATACAGACTCGGTTACATGCCTGAAAATGAAGGTAGGACTGGAATCTTCACCAGTATTAGAAATGATACACATGTGTGGATGTAAAATTATGACAAAAAATACTCTTTCTATTCAAATTATTGCCATTGATTTATTTAGCACTTTCAGCTCACCGTACAGGTCATTTAGTACTTGAGATGTGTATAATGTAGAAAACTCACTTTGGCTGTTGTTTTTCTCAAAACTACAAAACTGCAGAGTATAAATTGAACTCCTGGACAGATTTTTTCATTGTCACAATTTCATAAGCCAGTCTATTTTTCATCATGGCGACATGTAATGCAGCTGTTCACCGGCATATATATGCAGCGTTGAGTTGAGCCAAAGATCCTAAAAAATAAATGGATAGAGTATTCCTTGGAACTTCAAAAGTGCCGCAGCTAAATCTTGAAGCTAACTCTTGTTTATTTTTAGGATCTTTGGTTGAGCGAATGCTCGTGGTATGAAGCTGTGTCCAATGAAATGCCCAAACCGTAGCCAAGTTGTAAAATAGTGCAGCAGTGTTTTTTTTCTATAAATTCCATTCTTGTCATATAATATATCAAGAAGCTGTTTAAAAAGAACCTAAAGATGGAGAGCAACCCTAATATTGAATTATCCAATGTTGCATTTTTCTTTTTACTCACTACAGAAGAACCTCCTTGTGACTGGTTGTGCTGATAGCATTGTCCGGGTATTTGATGCCAAGACAGCAAGATGTAGAAATGCCCTCCACGGACACACATCAGGGGTAGATTGTATATGTTTTGATGGAACAACAATAATCAGCGCAAGCTCTGATCAGTAAGTTTATAAAATCTCCAAAATGGAAATGAAAGCACATTTTTTTATCTATATATTTGAAAAACAAAATATTATTGTTTTATACCGTGTTGTTCTTATATGTTTTCATTGAAAGTTCCTATAAAACATGGTGACATAACTTTCACTTCACCATAATCAGTCTATAATATCGAATTGATTAATTTGACTTAAACAATTCATCAGCGCCATTAAGCGCTCCACAGACTCCGAGTATTGTACGATTTTTCGTCATCAATAAAAAGTCTGAATACTGCTTTAGACATGTTGCAAGATTATCAAGTGACCGGTGATGGACCATACCCACACAAAAGAATAGGCACTTTTTTGATAATTATCATGAAAGTTACTTAAAACTTACCTAGCTAGTTTATTATACAGCAGGGTCTCTGCCTTTTTAATATGTTATGAAAGATGTAATTCAAAACGTATTTACCGACAGCAAAAAAAAATCATCAACAGAAAGTCTCATTATGATTGTTGGAAAAATTCTAACATTTTGGTGACAAAATTGGCCATGCTTACTGCTGTCCCATTCAAAAGTACAGTGTCGATGTCACCTTTCCAGACATCCTGTCTACACGCAGCAATGGATGCTACCAGTGCTAAAATTGTTCAAAACAAAATTAATAAATTAGGTATTATAGATGGTGATAACGGTACCACCACATTTCAAAACTTAATTTTACTGCTAATATGACACATCAGAGTTGTTTTTGTTTCATAATTTTAGTTATACTATGATCAGCTGTAATAGGCTGGACTTTTGGAAAATTGTGTATTGATATAGAATGGCCTACACACTGTTAGGCACAGTACCTATACAAAGTGAGTGTTGTGTATTGCATGACTAAATGCTTTTGTCAATTAGGTAAGTGTAAGTTAGGACTTTAAGCATGCAGTAACAAAAACTAAACAATTCCAGCCTCTTACGAGCTGATCAGAGTGTAGAAGGGCTAACTTATCAGGATTATTTAAGAATAAGGTATAGACTATGTTGATTGTTTTGTTTCTACCTACAGTTCTTTACGTGTGTGGACGTTACCAGAGGGAGTGTGTAGACAAATATTAAGAGGCCATACAGATGATATACAGGTGTGTAGTATATCTGTCTCTGTTTGTTTATGTCTAAATGTTTCTTGTTACAATGACTACTAGACAGCCAACAATAATGGGTATATTTTCTCGGGAAAATTTTCTGGACACCTGACCAAAGTCATTTTGAATTGGAATAGTGCTTTTGGCTTGATAGAAATTCAAATTTGTGCATAGCAAATTTATTGAATCATATATTATGCAATCTTAAATTCTTCACAAAATTATCAAAAGATAATTTCAAAAATATCTACTTAAGGAAAGAAATATTTATCTACGGAAACTCTTACCGTAAAATTAACTTGCAACAAGTAACATATTTGCATCAAATGAGGAATTCTTCCTATTCAAATACATTGGTAGACCACCCGCTGTGCTTGGGTCACATTCCATAATGCTATTATGTATGCTTCCATAGATGTCACATGTCCAGAAAATTTTCCTGAGAATGTTTACCAATTAATGTTGACTGCTAGATAAATGAAACCTATAACAGTATACATCTACATTTATCTCATACTCAAAAATGTTGCCGAAGCAATATCTAATTGAGAAACAGTGCGGTGCATTGAATGAAAAAACACATAAACATAATTATAGACACTAATAACACTAAGCTGAAATATTGGTGATGTTGAGAGTGTTTGGTGAGATCATTACATTGAACTATTGTACAGGGCCATAAAACTGAATTTGTAACTTTTGACTCTGGTTCTCATAACTCTGTATTTCTAAAGGTGGATGGTATTGCCTAGTGTTGTTATTAATCTGATGTTGAACATAGTCTGGTTTGGAAATTGCTAGCGATTCATGTTGTATTTCAAACATAGTCGTAAGCTGGGCTTGTTTTCTTCTTTGTTCCAGTGTAGACCATTGCAGTTTATTCAGAATGTGCAAGTTAAATCCTTCTGGACTATAATAAAAATTTCTAGTTACTGAATTAAATAGCAGTAGAATTCTTTGTGATGCATGAAATTGGTTAATAAATGTAGATCCCTTATTACTCGAGAGATTGGACACGATAATGTACTTGCGCTGAAAGTTGATGCATCCAATGCACTCACCCATGGGCTTTTGCATTGGACGTAGCAACATCTCAGCGCGTTTGCATTATTGAGTCCTAATTTCTCTCTCAACAAGTAATACACATTTATTAGCTTATACTTGATGATTATTTTGTTCTCTGTCTACCCCCAGTTTGTAATCACATTTAATCACTTGGCAGCTAGTGCAGCTTGGGATAACACAGTAAAACTATGGGACACTACCAAAGGTCTATGTCTGCATACACTACAAGGACACACAGAAGGTAGGTAAACTATGGGACACTACCAAAGGTCTATGTCTGCATACACTACAAGGACACACAGAAGGTAGGTAAACTATGGGACACTACCAAAGGTCTATGTCTGCATACACTACAAGGACACACAGAAGGTAGGTAAACTATGGGACACTACCAAAGGTCTATGTCTGCATACACTACAAGGACACACAGAAGGTAGGTACAACTTCTGTATATAAGCACGGTTCAGCTTATAATTGGTGAAAATTGTTTGGCTTTTGCTGCAGCACACATCACAACTTACGCTCATTGTCTCTGTCTAGCAAGTCTGGAACCTGGAGTTACAAGATTTATTACAAAAAAATTATACAGAAGATTTGTATCATATTGTAACGAAATTGGATTTTCGCTCATTCTCTAAAAATTGGTTATTTGAGCTCGTGTGAGGCTTATGGTCTTATATTTGTATTGTTACACGTACCTATCTCTCTTGGACTAGTTATCATGATTTTTATAACCAAATTTTATCAATTTTGATTCGCCCCTCGATTTCGATGTTCTGGTCATGCATTTTTATAAGCTTACTGAATGAAGAGTATTGTATTACTCACCAGTCACTGATTTTGGTCGCCAGATTTTCATGACCCAAATTCTTTTATTGTGCAAATTAATAAAAGTTTATTGTAAAGCACAGGTGGAAATACTATCAAAATTACTTTTATTGAAATCTGAATTGAATTTCAGCTCAAATTAATTGATTTAAAATGATTTGTTTCGTGCATATTTTCGATCTGGGAAAGTTTTGATTTGTTTACTAGTTGCCAGTTCTTTTGTCGATTTTGGGTGTAATTCTCTGAATCTAGTAAAGATTCTGTCAAATTTATGCCCTGGCAACTCGCTTTTTATTCTGGAGATCGACCCGCCTGGGGATGTCTCACGGTCGGATTCTCGCTTGTCTGGGTTTGCGCCGCGTTTGTTTTTCATGTTTTTCAGTCAATCAGAAACCTTTTCGATGAGCGAAGTTCTCGTGAGCAGAATGTGCTGTTTCTTGCTCACGAGAAAAGACGATAAATTGCTCGCGAGCAAAGAAAGTAATTTTTCTGCTCACTCAACTCTCGTTTTGTGCGTGTTTTCGCGATAAATTGCTCGCGAGCAAGGAAAGTAATTTTTCTGCTCACTCAACTCTCGTTTTGTGCGTGTTTTCGCGATAAATTGCTCGCGAGCAAGGAAAGTGATTTTTCTGCTCACTCAACTCTCGTTTTGTGCGTGATTTCGTGATAAATTGCTCACTATAAAAGCGGCTGCTCGCCAAAATTGCTCACTTTTTGGTTTGACGCTGCCAGGGGCAGTCACGCCCCTGGTCAGCTCTGTCACAGCAGATTTGAAATGAGACTCATCGGGCATTGGAAGTGATTGCCACTCACTGCCGTAGCCTCGCTTTCCTTGACATTGGTTCAGTAAACTTCAGCTTCGATGTGGAAGACATTTAATGCAATTTATGGGAACTTTCAGCCAAAAATGATGGTCAAAAGGTAGCAGACGACATGCAGCCATGTCAGCAGTGTAAAGTGGGTTGTCATCTTCGAGCCTTTTTCAAGGCTAGCCTAGCTTTCTCCACTTCAGTAGTTTAATAATTTTTGGTTCCTATGAATGCTTAATTGTCTCCCTCAAAGATAGGCCTATAGAACTGCACCATTTTTTAGCATCTTTACAGTCACAAATCGTCATAAATCGGTAAGCATAGGTGGCCTAGGCTGCTGCCTTGCGACTTTTAGCGCCTGTAGGTGGCCTGGAAAGTTTAAGCTTACTTAGGCTCTTGGGCCTTCTGCTTCTCTTGGACATCTTGGTTCATCGTGACTGTTAAACAATGGTTTAATCATCTTAATTTAATTACGATAGAATATAAAAGGGGAAGTTCCTAGTCTTCAAGAAAGGCTAAGCTTAGCCTTGCATTATGATGTGCATGCATGCCATGCAGATGGTGGCTCTGAATTTAGGTGTTATGGATTAAAGGCACACTCGTCGTTTATGAATTTAAAAAGGAACTTCCTGTTTATTCTATCAATTGTGCAGTTCTATACTTCAGAATCAAGGAAAGTACGTGGAAAATCTGCCAGTGACTTCAAAATTAATTAAATAGGCTGAACTTGAAGCCTATTATTTTCTGATTTATTTATTGATTTTTAATTTTATATCACAAAGAAATTTGACTTCTGATTGGCCTAAATTGCTCAATTGCCAAACTGATAGACAAGCTGGCATCAGTCGAAAGCTCCCGCCATGAGTAATATTTTTAAGAACCAGTGAAATTCGCTCAATAAGAATAGTTCACCATTTTAGATGGCATTTCGTACAGTTTGTCTTTTTTGTCCAGTCGCTCCAGGTTCCGGATGCTCAGTATTCACCCCCGCGGCCCAGCCGCGTTACAAATTTTTGGTGGCAGCGGTGGGATGAACTTTGCTTCTTAGGAGAGTTGACCTTCTTCATCGATGATAGTCCCACGAGTACTGAGAACGTCCGAACAGCCTGGACATGATTTTCGACATTCCATGGTAAGCTTACCTGTGCTGTGGCTTCGCATCTCTATTTACATGTTTAGCCTATGGTGTGTAAATGTATACTGATTCTACGCCGCTTCAGTAAGTTCAGTTTCTACGCTACCCATGCCGTGTCTACGCTACCAATGCTAGCATATATGATATGGTGATGTTTGTGATGTCGGAACTGAGTCTGAAATGCTTCAAAGCCTTTTGAGCATGTGAGTGCCTGTATTCCTTGATGTAATTATGGCTTGAAAATGCAGCTTCAGAATTGAGTAGTACCAAATGACCAGTCTATCATCTTTAATATGCAATGTAATTGCAAGTATTTACAACTGCATAAATGTTCTTCATGTTAACTTTTATCAAAGTTTTTATACTTTTAGTGTTGCCAGATGGCCTACAGTCACAGCCTCATCTTACATTATCTGGTGGTATAGCAATCCTAAGGTTGGTAGACAACCCAACTCCGACAGTAGATAGAAAATACTGTGGATGGTGATCTCAGGCGCTGTAGCAGGGACTACAGGCGCAGCAGCAGAGGCTCAAGGCGCTGTAGCAGGGGCTGCAGGCGCAGTAGCAGGGGCTGCAGACGCTGTAGCAGGGGTTGCAGCAATGGATACAGTAATAGGCGCCACTACCCATTGAACTGGTAGTAGTCGCAAGGCCACGTAGTAACCACCCGGGGTTCCCAGAGAAGGTGCTCGATTAAAGGAGTGAGGAAGAGGGAGATATAGCGCCATGCCTGGAAGATGTATTTTTACATGGGAATTTGTTGGAAAGGACCGGTCCGCATTTGTTGATACCTCCGTTGTAGCCAGGACGAGCAGGGTAAGCTCAGCAGCTAACGGAGATGTGTTTTTTTGATCGCAATGGTTGAGTAAGCGCCATTGTTTTGATCTGGTACTACGCCTTGAGACGACTACTACAAAATGGGTGGAACCTTAGCATGATTGCAGGGAGACAGTGAGAGTGTGTGAGACTCTTATCATTCTACTTAATTTACATAAACTGAGAGAGGTAAGATGTGGCTGTATCAGCTGTGCTGTACTAATTATACAGTGCTGCTGGCTGGAAATTCAGTGAGTGGCTACCAACCAACAACTGTTGTCACCAATTTTGACAATTGGCATCTTTATTAATTTCTTCAAATAGATCTCACCTGGGGTGATGAACAATACCCACCTTTCACATGTATGACTCGTCGACTTGCTACCGTGGGTCCTACAATGTGTTCTGGAATGTTGACATTGATGCTTGCAGTACTGATCACACTGTAAAATTCATTTTCAATATTTCCTACCTACCTTTCAGAGAGAGATGAATTGACAACAATCAACCTTGATGGGCAACTTTATTTGATGGAGAAGAAAAATCTAACATATACCTTCAACTTTACAAAATAACTGCAAAAATGTCATGTTTTATGATATTTTATTGTTCAACCAACTTTATTAATTCTGATGATTTGGTACTACGCATGTACGATACATGTATGATGCTATCAACTTTAAATTACTGTGCTGATGTGAATTAATGGTACCATTGCTTTGTTTGTGTAAACAACCATCTTTACTAGTTGTATCTTTTCAGCAATGGTTCATCAGTCAGCATGTGGTGACGGTGGTTTTTCAGTCTTCGATGGTTCTTATCTTCAACCTGGAGATGGCACGCACCTGGGACATGTTGCAATGAGAAGTTTGACACTGGTATTATTAATTCTACCTTGGGCTCTATGTGGGATGTCATGTGAGTGATGGTCTGAACCTGTTCTGATGAGAGCCCTGTGCTAGCTACCTGGTATGATGGGATGACTGCGCTACCGAGTGTGTATGGTGAAACTTTGATGGTTCTTCCAACAATATCAGTGTTAAATCTTTTCAAAGCAACATATCCCAACTTGAGTCTTGACAGGGCGACTCTCACTGTGATCTGGAACTTGATTCAGCATGATGTCAGATGACAGGCTACCTGTGTGATGGTGTACCAAGGTGATGAACATCTGTGGGACTGTGATAACCTGCAGAAGACTATACGAAGATTCAGTTAATTCAGCATGTAAAATTTGTAAATTCACACATCAAAAATCTTGCAATAATTTTGAACTCAAATTTTAATTGAGAAATAATTTATCTTTGAATTTTAAAAATTGGATTTTTTGGAAAATTTATTTGAATTTTGGTTATTTTGAAAAGCTCAGAAAGTGAAATACTATTATTTCTGATATCAAAATTGTGTGATGAATAGAAACATGTAAAGATTTTATTTCATTCTGGATAGTTGGAAATTTGAAAATTGATTGAAATTTTAAAACTTGAAATTTTGGAAGATAAAAATAACCTTTGTTTACATTTTGATGATTTTGAAACAGATTTCTGAAAATAGTTTTGAATTTGATATGTTTTGAAAACTTTTGATTATATTTCCGGAATAACTTTTTATACTCAACTTCAGTTAAATTTGAAACAAATTTACAAGATTTAAATAAAAATAATAATAATAAAATTTTCTTGAAAAATCAAAACAAAATTAAACCAAATTGTAGAGTGAGATTTTATACTATGTATTTTGTACTCAATGTTGACAGAGATTGTCTTGCAAAGGTGCTCCTGGTGTTAAGTTCTCTTTAATGCTTCTTAAAGCAAGGTGCTGGAGACCTGGTGGATATGTTCACGTGTCACAAGACTAATAATTTTTGGCAATGATGAGTGCACTAAAATGACTAATAGGTATGGCATTGGTTGATCTAACCAGTTCAAATCCTGTGCATTTTTTTTAATGAAATTTTGGCTTTTATTCAAATTTTTGCAAATTTGATTCTCTTTTGAATGTTTTGAATTTCATAATAGTTCACAATTTAGATTGTTCCGTAATTGAGAAATTAAATTAAATTTCGAGGACGAAATTCTTTTCAGAGGTGGGGGTAGTGTAACGAAATTGGATTTTCGCTCATTCTCTAAAAATTGGTTATTTGAGCTCGTGTGAGGCTTATGGTCTTATATTTGTATTGTTACACGTACCTATCTCTCTTGGACTAGTTATCATGATTTTTATAACCAAATTTTATCAATTTTGATTCGTCCTCGATTTCGATGTTCTGGTCATGCATTTTTATAAGCTTACTGAATGAAGAGTATTGTATTACTCACCAGTCACTGATTTTGGTCGCCAGATTTTCATGACCCAAATTCTTTTATTGTGCAAATTAATAAAAGTTTATTGTAAAGCACAGGTGGAAATACTATCAAAATTACTTTTATTGAAATCTGAATTGAATTTCAGCTCAAATTAATTGATTTAAAATGATTTGTTTCGTGCATATTTTCGATCTGGGAAAGTTTTGATTTGTTTACTAGTTGCCAGTTCTTTGTCGATTTTGGGTGTAATTCTCTGAATCTAGTAAAGATTCTGTCAAATTTATGCCCTGGCAACTCGCTTTTTATTCTGGAGATCGACCCGCCTGGGGATGTCTCCACGGTCGGATTCTCGCTTGTCTGGGTTTTGCGCGTTTGTTTTTCATGTTTTTCAGTCAATCAGAAACCTTTTCGATGAGCGAGTTCTCGTGAGCAGAATGTGCTGTTTCTTGCTCACGAGAAAAGACGATAAATTGCTCGCGAGCAAAGAAAGTAATTTTTCTGCTCACTCAACTCTCGTTTTGTGCGTGTTTTCGCGATAAATTGCTCGCGAGCAAGGAAAGTAATTTTTCTGCTCACTCAACTCTCGTTTTGTGCGTGTTTTCGCGATAAATTGCTCGCGAGCAAGGAAAGTGATTTTTCTGCTCACTCAACTCTCGCTTTGTGCGTGATTTCGTGATAAATTGCTCACTATAAAAGCGGCTGCTCGCCAAAATTGCTCACTTTTTGGTTTGACGCTGCCAGGGCAGTCACGCCCTGGTCAGCTCTGTCACAGCAGATTTGAAATGAGACTCATCGGGCATTGGAAGTGATTGCCACTCACTGCCGTAGCCTCGCTTTCCTTGACATTGGTTCAGTAAACTTCAGCTTGATGTGGAAGACATTTAATGCAATTTATGGAACTTTCAGCCAAAAATGATGGTCAAAAGGTAGCAGACGACATGCAGCCATGTCAGCAGTGTAAAGTGGGTTGTCATCTTCGAGCCTTTTTCAAGGCTAGCCTAGCTTTCTCCACTTCGTAGTTTAATAATTTTTGGTTCCCATGAATGCTTAATTGTCTCCCTCAAAGATAGGCCTATAGAACTGCACCATTTTTTAGCATCTTTACAGTCACAAATCGTCATAAATCGGTAAGCATAGGTGGCCTAGGCTGCTGCCCTTGCGCACTTTTAGCGCCTGTAGGTGGCCTGGAAAGTTTAAGCTTACTTAGGCTCTTGGGCCTTCTGCTTCTCTTGGACATCTTGGTTCATCGTGACTGTTAAACAATGGTTTAATCATCTTAATTTAATTACGATAGAATATAAAAGGGGAAGTTCCTAGTCTTCAAGAAAGGCTAAGCTTAGCCTTGCATTATGATGTGCATGCATGCCATGCAGATGGTGGCTCTGAATTTAGGTGTTATGGATTAAAGGCACACTCGTGTTTATGAATTTAAAAAGGAACTTCCTGTTTATTCTATCAATTGTGCAGTTCTATACTTCAGAATCAAGGAAAGTACGTGGAAAATCTGCCAGTGACTTCAAAATTAATTAAATAGGCTGAACTTGAAGCCTATTATTTTCTGATTTATTTATTGATTTTTAATTTTATATCACAAAGAAATTTGACTTCTGATTGGCCTAAATTGCTCAATTGCCAAACTGATAGACAAGCTGGCATCAGTCGAAAGCTCCGCCATTAGTAATATTTTTAAGAACCAGTGAAATTCGCTCAATAAGAATAGTTCACCATTTTAGATGGCATTTCGTACAGTTTGTCTTTTTGTCCAGTCGTTCCAGGTTCCGGATGCTCAGTATTCACCCCCGCGGCCCAGCCGCGTTACAATATACAGTTTCTTATTTGTCTGTTGTGCTTGAGTCTGCTCAATGTGTACACTTGAAGATGAGTTAGCTTGAAAGAAAAATTGAAAAGAAAATAACTTAATAAAATATCTAAGTGTACACAAAATATGGACCAAAATGACACTATTGGCTATTAAAGGAGACTCCACAGTGTATTCCATGTTGTATCATGGACAGGTTCATTCCAAGTTGATTTGGTTATGACTCTGCTATTCATTCAAAAGTAATGGACTATAAAAGCAAAAAAACTGTTGCACAATTGGGTTGAAGTCAAATATCTGAATCTGAATGGTTTATAAACATCGCTAGCATTTCTATGCTCACTGGGATGAAGAAACATGTGACATGATCAAGGGGAAAGAGTCAAATGTTGCTAATTGTTTTGAGATATTGGTAAAAACAGTCTTCAAATTTATATTGTTTTCAACCATTGATAAACTGCTCATAATTCGGTAAGCATATGTCCGATTTTAATGGGGTTTCCATCAAAATGTAGTAGTCGTACTCTGACAGATAATGATGTAAAAAACTTCAAATTGAAAATTGCCGACATGTGACTCATTCCCCTTGATCATGTCACATATCTCACATTTGGATTATTGAAATTTGAGCCCTGTGCAAGGTTTGTAACCCTATCTCACATATTTCTCTTTCCTTCTTGGTATTATCTTGCAGTGGTGTACTGTTGTCAATTTGATAATTCCATTGTCGTTAGCGGCGGTGGTGATGAAACATTAAGAATATGGGATACTGCTACTGGCATGTGCAAGCAGACTTTATATGGTCATAAAGGAGAAGTGGTAAGTTTGAATATAAGAAGTCAGTAATGTTCAAGTGAATTTATTTGAATTGATCCAATTTAGTTGGATCGCCATTAACTTATAGATTTTGCATAGGTAATGCACCCAACTTCATGTATGCCCTATATATCAAAACAAAATGTTATAAGACTTCCCTATTTCCAGATAATCATTTCTATTGATTAATATTTTTTACATTTCATTAAAGACACATTTTTGTTCCTGTGTAAATGCACAAAAGCGTGGATCAGTTAGGCAAAGTACACTTTGCATTGGTAATGCTCACAACTACATGTATGTATGCTCTATATATTATCCACAATGTATTTCAAATGGAAGATATCCAATTGTCTATTCTATTCGAAACTCATATTATCTCTGTGGGAGACTTTAGCTAAATCTTCCACAGGTGTAGTGTGGATTTTAAATGGAATAGCCCATTTGGCCTACTTGCATTGATCTAAAACATTTCCCACAAGAAGGACATTGGCAAGTACTTTGGAAATGTGACCATCCAACAGAGAATCAACGGTCAAGTTATTGAATGAAATATTTATGTGTGTTTATTTCAGTATTGTTTGCAGTATAATAGTGAGATTATAGCTTCTGGAGCATCAGATAGTACAGTCATACTTTGGAATCACAGGGGTAAGTATGCCCCCATCGGGGCACCCAAGTTAAAACTTTAAACTTTGGGAGCTAAGAACTAGTTTTCGAGCAAAATAGGGGCTTGATGAACTGAAACTTTTTGGGTGGTCTTTTGAACTAAAATTGGCCAAACAATAGGCTGTGGAGCTAACAAATTCCTATTTTTTCCAAATTTGAGAGTTAGGCTCAAAGAACTGGAGCAAGATCAAAATGTGGGTCTATTATAAGGAACTGCTGGAGAACCTAAAAAAGGGACCCTTGACCTCTGCACATACCTGTACCACCAGAGTATGGGAAGGATCAAAAATATTTTAGTTCCTGTACTTCATTTGCTAGTATAAAAAAATGTTTTTTCCTGCACGCTTGTTGCTAGTGTGAAAAATATTAATTGAAATCTTGGGTTGACATTCTTTGGGGTTCTTGCATCATCCATCTTTCTGACATGATCTAGCCAGTTGAGTCTTTACAGAGGTGGCACAAACACTTTTTTGATTTCACTTCTTCATATCTGGGATGCGGTCCATTATGGTAATTTTATGATGATTAGCATAAAAAAAATAATTTAAGAAAAATGTTGTATCAACCATAAAGATACTTTTGCAATAACAAGCTACTGTAATACAATCTTGGAACCCCAGAATTTTGAAAGAGTGTGCCAAGTACTTTTTTGCAAGATCATAGATGACCACATGAAGTTGATATGTTTAGGGACAAATAATTGTTTTCTTTTTTTTAAACTATTTAAAAATAGTTTTCATCATAGGAGCTTATATCCTTGTTTCCTTGTAAGACTAGAGTCATTGGTACTGTTAGCAAATTTTAAGGAATTTTTGTTTTTACTCCCCTTTTTCTCAAATGAACAAAACTTGTTTACCATTTTAGTTGCACGTACTGCGATCTCGTTAGCGTATTATCATAGAACGCGCTTCAACAAGCGTCTTCCGTGATGATGCGTTTGTTGCCATCTACCTTGTGATAGACGGCATGCAGAACTAATGAAATTCAGCACTAACAAGTTTAGCCACAGCCACTGACTAAGAATCATTGATATATTTTTTGTATGTTGCAGGTGAATGTTTAAACATAATGCAAGAACACATAGGTGTTGTACGATGCTTGTGTTTACATGGTAATAAACTTATCACTGGAGGGGATAGAAAGAAGATTGTTGTATGGAATGCTAAGGTAAGCTGTCATAAATAATCGAGTTATTTCTCATTCCTGCCTACCTGAGGTTTGCTGGGCAGTGGTGTAGCTGGAGGAGGGAGGGGGAACATATACTGACTGAGGAATGCTGGTCATCATAATGTTTTAGATGTTTAGGCCTTTTTTGACCAATTTCAGAAAATTACCGCCTTGAAATTTGTCTTTCCTGTGCCTCCTGGAAAAATCCTGGCTATGCCACTGTTGCTGGGTTTCAACACATGACAAAATATATTTTTGATAGCTTAGTCCTGTCACTGAAGACCAGATAACCATTTGCCAAATAGTCAGGAGCAATATGTAGCACAGGATGGGAATGAGGTACATAAAGTGACTTTATATCCGCAGACCAGATCAATATGGCATGTATAGTTGCCAGAATGTGACCCATATACCTGAGTTGCTTAGTGTTAAGTGTGCCAGTGCCAAGGGGCATGGGGAAAGCATTCTCTCCTCCCCCATGACCCTCCCAGATTTCACTTCACCCAGAATGCTTCTTTTTGGTCTTGGGTTTATGTGTTATGCTAAGGGTTCTAGCACACCAGTCCTTGGTTTTGAATGAATCATTACATGCTGTGCAAAACTTAAACAGTTCAGTTCATTTATTATCATGCAATTCAAGGCCACAGGCCCACAAGACAATATATTTAGTTCATAATACAAACAAAACATCAATAACATAATTTAATTAAATCGAATCCCTAATTTTCATTGCATAAAAAACATATTTAGATAAGCATTTTCGGTGCTCATTAGTGAAATAAATTTGGCTTCATTTGGTGCATTTATAGACCATGATGGTAACATTTCAGATCTTATATCTACAAAAAACGGACATGACATAATAAAATGATACTCATTTTCAATGCTTGCAGTGTTACAAAGTGAGCAAATACGATCGTAATAATCAATATTTTCCCTTCTACCCATTTCGACCTTCAACATGTGATTTGAACATCTAAGTCTAGAAAGAGACTTACGATAACGATTTCAAGCAAATATTTTTCTGGTGTCAACAATGTTTTAAAATTTCTATATGTTCTTAATACGTTTGTGAAGGTTGTCATTCATCCAGGTTTAATAAATATTGAATTAAACATAAAACTGATCAACTGGACTCACATTTATTTGAGAGGCTACAGTATCGCACCTAATCCAAGGTGCATCTTCAGGCCGTCTGATGATCTGGCGGCAAAAGGTCGTTGACCTGTGACAAGGTGGTGTTGCCAGAGGTCGTGGATCTTGAGTTGAACTTCTTAGGAATGTTCTTGATGACAGAATTAAGAACTAAGGTAACTGCTTGTCTTAATAACGCTAAAGTTCCCAATTCCAACCTTAGTAAACAACAACGGGAAGCTATTAGAACACTCGGTAAAGATGAAGACATCATAATCTTGCCTGCCGACAAGGGCCGTTGCACTGTAGTTTTAGACAAACCTGAATACCATGAGAAAGTATGTAAGCTTTTGAGCGACACCAAAACATATGAACTTCTGAAACGCGATCCCACCAGCGGTTATAGGAAGAAGGTCATTGATAAGTTGCAAGAACTTGAAAGAGCTGAAGTGATAGATCGTCTTCTGTATCATAGATTGTATCCTGGCGAATCGGTGCCTAAGTTTTACGGCCTTCCAAAGATTCACAAAGAACATGCTCCTCTGAGACCAATTGTAAGTAGTGTAGACTCGGTTACTTACAATGTTGCCAAACATGTGGCATATGTAATTGGCCCTTTGGTTGGGAAGTCTGAGCACCACATCATCAATTCACAGGACTTTGTTAATAAGATCCAAGACATACAATTACATGAGGAAGAGACGATAACTTCGTATGATGTGTCGGCATTATTTACATGTGTACCACCCAAGGAAGCGGTAGACGTAAATGACGCGATTGTTTGGAGAAGGATAACACCTGGAAGGATAGAACGGAACTTAGCGTATCGCAAGTGTGCGGATTATTGGAACTGTGTTTGAACACCACCTATTTCATCTATAATGGCAAATTCTATAGACAGCGCCATGGTTGCGCCATGGGTTCACCTGTGTCACCGATCGTGGTTAATTTGTTCATGGAACAGTTTGAACGCACAGCTCTAGATTCGTTTACTGGCACGCCACCATCGCACTGGTTTCGCTACGTCGACGATACCTGGGTGAAGCTAAGGAAAGATCAGCTTACCCCCTTCTTTGAACATATTAATGGTGTGAACGAGCACATCAAGTTCACCCAAGAACCCATCATAGAAGGAAAACTTGCCTTCTTGGACTGTTCGGTCAATGTAGCAAACGACGGTACAATCTCAACATCTGTATATCGCAAATCCACGCATACAGATCAGTACTTACTGTTCGACTCGCACCACCCCTTAGTACACAAGCTGGGAGTGATTAGCACCCTGTTTCACAGAGCGGACACCATCTCTTCTAATGAGACTCTGAAGGAAGAAGAACACGATCATCTGAAATCAGCGTTGGGTGTGTGCGGTTATCGCAAGTGGACTTTCCATAAAGCGCTTTCTGTCAACAAAGCTGCCAAAGAATCCAACACTCGCGACTCGCAGTTTAAGCGGCGATACACCGGCTGAACGAAGAACATCACCATCCCCTACGTGTCTAAACTGTCGGAAAAACTTCGCAGAATTTTTGGAAAACATCAAATCCCTGTGTCGTTCAAACCAACCAACACCTTGAGACAGAATTTGGTTCATCCCAAAGACAAGCCGCCCAAGGACAAGCAAAGCAATTTAGTTTATGCAATACAATGCAAGGACGCTGATTGCCAGGACTTGTACATAGGTGAAACCAAACAGACATTATCCAAACGCATGTACCAGCATAGACGTGCTAGTACTGGTTGCGGGGATTCAGCCATGTTCACGCATTTGGACAGTACACACCACACTTTCAGGCCATGCATTTTAAGGCGCGCGAGTGCGATCGCGCGCATAGAGCCCACCTTAAATCACTTTATCGAGTGCGATTTATAGCGCACCTTGTCACCTGAAGGAGTTTCCAAAGTTGCAGCCTTCAAATTCAGCCTTCAAATTCATCCCCGTAATATTCTTCACATGCATAAAATATGTAACGAAAATAGTACTGATGACCGTGTTCCTATAACGTAATTAAAAAAAGTCACTTGCACTGTCAGGTCGCAGTTCACAAGCAGGTCAACAATGAAAAGGTCAATTTGCGATTCGCTGATAACCGAGTGTTTCCATGCCGTAGGTTTCCAAGTCTAGTGAAAACTGAAGCTCCATTGCGCATGGTACCAACACACATGATTGGCACTTGTTCGCGGCAAATTTTGACGACTTTCTAGTGAATATGAAAGTGGCGATTTCGAACTGATTTTTCGGAAACTACTCTCCAAATATCTAACTAACAGAGTTTAACGGTGAGTTAAATTGTGCACACGGTGAATAAATGTAGTTTTTGTACATAAAATGTTTGGTTAGATAGATGAGATTGGAGGGTGCCTTGCGCAAAAAGTGAGTGAAGTGGCACTTTGTGTAGTACGAATTTGGCGACTTTTGCAATGGGTGAATATAGTAAACATGTTTTACGGGCGTGGTTTGCATAGTAATTGTTGGTTTATGATTATGTACGAAATAATAAATAATTTTATGTACGGTATTTAAGCAGTGTATTTATGTTTTATTTAGGCCCGGGTTTTTTTTTCTTTCCTTTTTTTCCTTTTCTTTCTCCCTTCCCTTTTTTCTCCTTTTCTTTTTTCTTTCCTTTTCTTTCTTTCTCCCTTCCCTGTCTTTCTGTACATTGTAGTCCCACATTCAACACCAATGCTTCTTATCTGAATATCAAGTGCAATAATTCAAATAGCCCACCTAAACTTCTTACCGAGTGCAAATGATAGCACACCTAAAATCCTCACCGAGTGCAATTAACAGCACACCTGTAGCTCGCCTGACTATTTCCAGGAGTGCGATTTGTAGCACACCTGCTGTTTTTTAAAATTCATGCCCTGCACTTTTGACAACCAAGATGTTGTGATTTTAGACAGAGAACGCAGGTGGTTTGAAAGGGCGCCAAAGAAGCAATTTACGCCAAGAAAGAACAACCTTCACTAAACAGGGAGGCGGTCTTCGCCATAACTTGGCGGGGCTTACAATTCTGTCATCAAGAACATTCCTAAGAAGTTCAACTCAAGATCCACGACCTCTGGCAACACCACCTTGTCACAGGTCAACGACCTTTTGCCGCCAGATCATCAGGCGGCCTGAAGATGCACCTTGGATTAGGTGCGATACTGTAGCCTCTCAAATAAATGTGAGTCCAGTTGATCAGTTTTATGTTTAATTCAATATATATGTTCTTAACTTGGGAGTATTACACACATCAGCAAACCATTCTTGGGACGCAATATCACACAATCGTCTTGAAATTGTACACATAAAAATTTCCACACAGCCCACATCTTGTGTTATCCATACATAACCAAATCCAAGACGAAAAATCATGTTTTTAACAAGGGTAGCCCATGTGGTGACATTTTGTTCTTGATCTAAATCATACAACATTTTGTAACATTTTTTCGGAAAACGGTTAGATGATATTTGTAACAATTTTGTCCAATATTTGACACACCTTAAAACAGTATTTATGTGGATCGGGTACCGACCACATTCACCCACAGCAGCAACATTTGCAGTATGAATAGAAACGCCAAGAAATTTTTTACACACTTTCACTTGTATATTTTCAATCGATTTGTATGATTGAATACCCCATATTTCAGATGCATATAATAATATAGGTAAAACACATGAGTCAAGAATGGTACATAAGAGAGAAAACCAGCTTTATATGACACACAGATTAGAGCAGACAATGCCTTTTGGCCTTGTTCAGCTAAACATGTTGTTGCTTTTCTCCATTTATTTCCAGTGGATAAATTAACACCAAGATATTTGTACGACTTTACACATTCAATAACCTTACCATTTAGAAACCATCTTTCATCATGTCTAAGTCTACCTCCTTTTCTATATACCATTACCGTTGTCTTATCGATGTTAACATTCATTTTCCACTGTTTACAAAATTTATTTAAAGCAGTGATGTGACGCTGAAGTTCATTTGGGGAATCAGCAATTAATACAACATCATCAGCATACATTAAAATCTTTACTTCCGTATGATCTGGCGAAAACCTTATCCCTTTACCACCATATTTCATTAACAAATTATATAGACCTGAAATACATAATGAGAAGAGAAGTGGGCTCTCCGTACTACCTTGTCGCAGCCCAATTGGACATTCAAAATACTCAGACAAATGTTCATTTGCCCTAACACATGAAAATACTTTTTTGCACATACACTTTATTATATCAAACATTTTTCCACATACACCAATTTCAGATAGTTTACAAAGTATATTTTCTCTTGGCACCGAGTCAAAAGCACGTGAAAAATCAACAAAAAGACAATAACATTTACCACCCTTATGAATAAGGGTTTTTTGAATAATACCATGAAGAACAAAAATGTTATCAACAGTACTGTAACCTTTGCGGAAACCCGCCATTCAGTAAGATGAGTATTTAGGACGCTGGTAAATACCTTATTGAAAACATTTAAAAGTGTAATACCTCTATAATTATTTGTATTTAATGTATCACCTTTCTTATACCTTGCGTCCAAGCATTTGAAAAATACCCTGTATCAAAAATAGCATTGAATATACGAGTTATACATGTAAGAAACTCATTAACTTGATCAATGGAGTGTTTAAAAAATTCACCAGGGATACCATCAACCCCAGTGGATTTGTTATTCTTTAATCTGTGAATAGCACTCACCACCTCATCTTCATTGCTTTCTTTGTTAAGACCATCGGTGTTACCTGTAAACATGGTAAATGTGTTAGTACCAGGATCACTATTTGCCATCAGATTATGCAACAAATCATCAAAGTCATTTTCACCATTTGTAGTATTACTTTGAAATACATCACTAAAATGATCATACCATTTCCCGATTGAAATAGATTGGGGAAGTTCAGAATTTGTACCTCTTAAATTTTTGACCATTTTCCAGAATTCTTCTTGGTTTTTACACTTTTCAACCAAATCTTTATTAATTTGATCCCGATAAAGTTTTTTCTTGTTTCTACACACAGATTTAAAATGATTTTTACACACATTATATTGTTTTAAGGTTGGTCTGAATCCTGGAATTATGGAAACTTTTCGGGCCTCATAACTTCTAAATTGTTGGTCTAAAGTATATAAAAGTATACATATTTAGAATGGCAAAGACTTGATAAGTTCATCTGTGAGGTCAAATTTGGGCCAAAATGGCACTTTTGGCCCAAAATCCCAAAAATAACGGTTTTGGCCCACTTCTTTTTGTGCACCGTAACAAAAAAATTCTTGAGCCAAAAGTTTTTGAAACTAATTTTAAAAACTAGATCAAAATATCTAGGACCCGTTTTTCATTTTTTGAATTTTGACCAATTTCACCAAAAATATTTGAAATTTGTGCCAAAATCGGGCTTTTTTATGATTTTTTGAAAATCAGCATTTTTTGACCATTTTTGGCTTAAATTTCTCAAAGTTAGTTGAAATTCAAAAAAATGAAAAAACGCGTCCCAGATATTTTAATCTAGTTTTTGAAAATTAGTTTCAAAAAAATTTTGGCCCAAGAATTTTTTGGTTACGGTGCACAAAAAAGAAGTGGGCCAAAAAAACATTATTTTGGGGATTTTGGGCCAAAAGTGCCATTTTGGCCCAAATTTGACCTCTCAGATGAACTTATCAAGTCTTTGCCATTCTAAATATGTATACTTTTATATACTTTAGACCAACAATTTAGAAGTTATGAGGCCCGAAAGTTTCCATAATTCCAGGGTTCAGACCAACCTTAAATCATCCATACCACCAGATTTTCTAAACAGACGCAAAGCGTTCCATTTTGCAGCTTTTGCTCTTACACATTCACCATCAAACCATCTGGGTTGAACATCATGTTTTTTGACAATTGTTTTTCGATACATAGAATCACCTGCTACACATAATATATTACACATAGTTTGAACTGCATTATCAATGTCGGCGTTGGAGGGATCATTTAGTACGATATTATTCAATTCACACTTTACAACTTCAGATGATATGTTATTTTGAAATTGGTCACAATATTCTTTTTTCCACATATAACGTTTACACTTTTCAATTGTCCCATTTTGTAAACGGTTAGTTACAATTTCATTTTGCTGAGAACATTTTAATTTCCAACACAATGGTAAATGATCAGACTCAGTTCTGAGTGTAACATTGAATTCATCAATGCATTCAAATAGACAATATGGTGATAACAAATAATCAACAACACTTTTACCATTTACTCCAATATATGTAAAATTACCTTCAATGTCAGTTTTCTTTCTACCATTCACAATATAGGTACCAATTGACTTACTCAAGGATAATAATTTTCTGCCAAAGTTATTTACATTCTTATCGCACAAGTTCCGAGGTAAACAAAAGTTATCACTGTCATAACATAATGGATCAGATGTACTATTTTCAGCATCAATTATATAGTCAATGTCATTTGAAGTACGTGCGTTAAAATCACCTGCAATAAGAAGTTGAGCATTATTATGAGAATACCGTAATCAGATTAGTTCATCCTCCAAAGCATCAATACTATTTGTGTCAGATATATCATGAATAAAAGAATTTTCAGGACGAATATATACAGTGACAAACATAACATCATGAGGCAGTTGAAAAAACTTTTCTTAAACATGATAGAGATACAATCAGTTATATTGTTTTCAACAATTTTAATACCGGGAATAATAGTGTTTTTGATATAAACGGACACACCACCTGTAAATCTACCTCTTTGTTGTTGTCTCCATCCGGCCTGTGTAAAAGCAGTATATTCAGAAAACATTTTATCACATTTTTGATTTTTAACAGTTCTAGACCATGTTTCACTTAAAACAAATATATCAAAACCTTTGCAAAAGTTCGCAAAATCATTATCTTTGAGTTTAGACTCTGACAAACCATTTATATTCCATACCATAAACGAAATAAAAGTGTTCAAAAATGTTAAATGTTCATTTATCTCATTTTGTTTGCGGTGGGACTGGCCGTATCCCTATTTCCTTTCAATTTCATTTGTTGCATCATTGACAATGTAGGACTTCTTACTGTTATCTTTACCGGTAACTACTAATTTACGATACCGTAAGTCCGATCTTTTGATAGCTGGATCCTTGTCAAGTTGAAGTTCCTTTTTCTTGTCCAATAGGCGTCTTCTTATTTGTCTTGTGCCTGCCGAGTAATCTTCACGGATGTAATAATTGGTGTCTTTCAGCTTATTGGCTGCGCCTAGAACGCGTTGTTTATCTTTAAAGCGCGAGAATTGAACAATTATAGGTACAAAACCCTCTGTCTTGGGGCCATTTGATATTCGATGCACGCGTTCTAATCCTTCACCTATGTTAGTTTTTAAGTTATTTTTGACGAAGTGACACACTTTCAGTTCGGATTCATCCCAGGACTCGTTTGCCTCTCCCTCAATGCCACAAAAGAGAAGATTGTTTCTTTGAGATCTGTCTTCCGATTCATCCAGTCTGGCTTTTACAGTTTTTAGGTCATTTTCCATAGCGCGACATTTTTATTTTGTTTCATTCAGCTCAGCTTCTAGTTCAACTATCTTTTTCACTTGATAAGTATTTGATTTGGTGTTTTTATCAACTTTAACAACAGCGCTCTCAACATTTTCAAGTCTATTTCCAAAATTTTTCAGTTTATCATCAACAGAGTTCTTCCATTCTAGCAAATTGTTAAGCATGGTAATTACCTGGTTAACTTGTCCCTTTGTTGCTGGTTCCTGACTTTCCATATCCATTTGTATAGGCTGATCAGGTCCAGGGTTGCTTTCAACGTCATTTGCCAGTGCCAGCATCCTTGGTATATATGGTTGATATTTGAGCATGTATGTTGAGCATGTAGCTGTCCAGTGAAAAAACTTCCGATGTCGGTATCAAAGGTGTTGTTATTATATGATAGTCCATACAAAGCTTCCATAGTCGGTAGAAATTGATCTGTACAGTACAACAGCCCATTTTTTAGCATACACAACATACGCTATAACGATGACTGCACTGACCAGTCCATAGCAGCTATCGCGAGGTTCATATTTCCCGCCTGGGTCATACATGTACTTCCCCCATGTCCGTACATTTCTGTGTAAATCCTCCTATTCTAGCTCTCCATATAGTCGTAGGAACACCCATGATATCCCAGTTTATTCAGGAAACACTTTAGCACTGCAATATTATTTTACCATAATTTTCAGTCAGGACGCACACAATCGAGTAATAATAGATGAAATTGGTGAGAGCGAGACGCTGACAGTGTTTGTATTATGCCGCCATTTTGTACTTAAACAAGTTTTGAGAAGTTTAGAGACTTTCAGTAAATATTATGTGCAAAATTGCATGATGTATGCTTTACAATGGTATTTATCTCATTTATACACAATATGTTCAATTTTTGAACCAACATGACTAAGAACACAATTTAAACTTTCCTGTATATTGATGAAAATGCTGTTTGATGCTCTTCTTATCTTCTTTTCCATTGCAGAATGGTAATCTTCTAAATGTTGTGCATAGAAATCCTAGTCTACTACATGTCATGTGGGTTAGCGACACCAGGCTAATAACAGCTTCCCCAGAATCTCCAGGCGTCATCACTATACTGAGTTATTGGTAGTCCCTGCCTACTACTATACATGTACATTGTTTCGCCTCAAGTTGGATAGTGATGACATAGGTGCATATTTCGCTGGTCGAAGTATAGAAGCATGCTTGTAAAATTATCAAGGGCAGTTTGTCTGGACGCTTGCAGCACGGGCGTGAAAAAGCATTGAAATCACTACCAAACTTGAGGCAAACTTCGTGGGTTAGGGACACCAGTACCAGATTGATACAGATTGGGCTATTCCAGTTGAAATATGCACCTACATCATACTGAGCTATTTGCAAGTTCCACTTCATGAAATCTGTACAGAGAACTGGAGGAAAGTGAAAATTGTCCAACATAAGTGCAATAGTTAAATATATAATTTGTCATAAAGTTGTGTGAGTATAATATTAAAATGCAGAAAAGATATCTTACACTTCCCACAATGCATTTCTTCAATTTCAATAATCAGTGGATTTGCTATCCAGCACAACATGGGTCAATAGTGAGGAAAGGTATCTCTATGAACAGAGTACATCCAGATCTTACAAATTATGTTTATTTAATGACTATATACTAGAGTCCGAAGTTTTCCGTTTTCCGTAAAAAATCACAGAATCTGAGGTACAACACGGAAAATGACATTTTTGTATGATGTGACAAAAACTGTTAAAAGATAAGAGAAATAAATGTTAAAAACAATCTGTGTGTGTCAATTTTTATGATAAAAATACTGTTTAATAATACAGAATAAAAGTATATTACCAAGGCATGAACCCCCTATATCCCTCCAAACATTGTAACAGTCGGCCTATTATCGGGAGAATATTCCAATCAGAGCATATTGATCGCGATATTGAATACTTTATTGTTAGATTAATATCATTCATAATACGTTTTAACCTTTATTCATAAAAGATGGTTTTAAAAATTTTACAACACAGATTACAACACAGAAAATGGATATTAGAAAACGGTAAGCTTCGGACTCTACTATATACCCATGTTTATGCAGTCTATTCCCAACAAGAAAACATCAAAAATCCACAATTCACAAAGCATATGCATGGGCAGGTATCCCACGTGATGGGATTGCGTCATCATGCAAAGCTACACCCCCGTGGCAACATGTTTGTCATTTCCTAGTCTACCACATGACCAGGGTAAAAGGCTAGCAGCTTTATTAATACATAATACATATACATACATAATACATTTGTGAAGAGCTTTTCCACTGACCACAGCACCAATGTTTATGGTGAATATCACAATCAGGTCTCTTTCTCTGTCATAGCTACCTTATGACATAGATTATGTCGGTATGTAGATTACAAATATCCAAATAACAGCAAGATAAATAAGACTCGGGGTTAACACCGTACTCTGTTTATTTGTTGGCAAAATATTTTGTCAACTTTTAAATAACATTATGCAAGTTTTCAAAAATGTTTTTATAATGTTATTAAAACGTTTTCATACACTCCTAGATAACGAGAACCAATCAGAGCAAGTGTTAGTAATTTACTAGCCATGCATAAATATTGTATAATTGCACATGTGTGTGGTACGCGCATTGCTTATGGACATATTCATTTTTATTACAGATCGGTGTATTTATATTTGCTTTCATTTTCCAACATTTTAGTGACAATTTGTTATAAAAATAGCAAAAATCACAGGATTTTTTCTTGTGTATGAAATAGGTTGATAAATGCATATCACTTGTTGCTCAAGCAATTGTACAAAATAATGCACTTGTACTGAGATATTGATGCATCTAATGCACTCCCCCAGCATCAACATCTCAGTACGTGTTCATTATTTTGTACAATTTCACTCCCAACAAGTGATACATATTTATTAACCTATAATTATATCTTTTGTTTTTGTGTTTACTGGGTCATTGGTCATTTAAAATGTAATTTTGATTGGGGGAAACACATTAAGATGATTTCATACACTCCTAGATAGTGAGAACCAATCAGAGCAAACGTTAGTAAATTACCAGCCGTGCATAAATATTGTATAATTGCACAGGTGCGCACTCCGTGTAGTACCGTGTAGTACCTGCCGTGCTTTCAGACGTGTCATTTATCTTGCCGGTGGATGCATTAATATTTGCTGGCATTTTCCAACATTTTTAGTGACAATTTTGTTATAAAAATAGCAAAAATCACAGGATTTTTTAGTTGTGTATGAAATAAGTTAATAAATGCGAATCACTTTTTGCTCAAGAAATTGTACAAAATAATGCACTTGTACTGAGATGTTGATGCATCTAATGCACTTGCCATGCGAGGCTTGTGCATTAGACACATCAACATCTCAGCTTGCATGCATTATTTTGTATAATTTCAATTCCAACAAGTGATACACATTTATGTATAGGATAATGGCCAAGGATTAGAACGTGAGTGGATAAGAATGGCTGAGTCGCGGAGCGACGAAGCCATTCTTATCCACTCACGCTCTAATCGCGCCATTAACCGACTTAATACACACCTATGACGTCGCGCTATTGTTTTACCGCTCCATTATTTTTCACGAATGGAGTGTTATTGAAATAGGCTGCTCTTTACAAATTGATCAATTACTCATTGATGCGGACAATACACTAATATAATGATCGTACTAAATTTTAGAGTGCGAGTGCAAAAATAGTCCAACTCAGCTTTATGTAAAATTTCTATAGAAATACCCATCATATCACGATCCAGGTGTTTAGTTCAAATCATCCGTAACCACCTTCTTGAATTATAAAGATTTAAAATGTTTGTTACACAAATTGAATAAACGTAGATTCGTAAAATCATCCAAGTGATTAGACAATCAATAGTTCTTTATGACCACTTCTAATGCGTTAACTGTTGAAGTAGTTGCGTTTAGGTCTCTATTTTGCATAATAAGGAAAATGGGCAAAAAGGTCATATAGGTTCATATGAAATGGTCATTACTGTTGTGTACCTCAAGAAAGCTACACCTATCGCTATACCTGAGCAATGATACTCTTCTCTGTGAATCGAGTGTTCGATTTTGGAACAACCATGCAATTATGGACACTATTGTTTATCTTGGATAATTTTGTGATGGAATCATTCCGAGGATATATATCGTTGATTCGCAGCAGAAGGACCAAAATCAGGTACGAAAGGTACGAAAATTTTAAATGTACTACAACATATTTTACCTAGGCCTATTATGTCCCTGAACTTTGTCGGCAAAAAACAAAACAAACTTCGCCGCCTTCGACGCGAAATAAAAGCCACCTCAACTTCCAGTCCCCTTCCAAATCAAATGGATCGTCCCTAACATTGTAATATTTAATTACCGTTAAATGGGGGTAACCGGTAAGCGGGTAACTTTGGTCGTTCAAATATATTTTTTAAATGGTCATATTTCCGTACAGCAATATTGTTTTTAGTCATATTTGGTCTCAATTTGTTAAGAAATATATTTGGAAGAAATAAAAGTCGCTCATGTCCAATTTCGTTGAAAGTTACGAAAATATTGGCATTTTGACCAAAAATGAGCATTTTTTAACATTTTTTCAGACAAAATAAAATCGATATTTGTGAGCAAGGATGCGTGCTTGCTTAATTTTGCAAGGGGTCAAATGTCACAAAAAAACAAAACCTTGCCCATATACAGCGAAGATCAATTTTTTTCATTTTTTTTCTTCATGGAATGTAATACTCTGACCAAAGTTGCCCCAAATGCGTGTGTAACTTTGGTCAGGCTATTTTCAACCCCTAGGGCACCCTTTCAAAATTATTCAAAAATCTTTTTCAACTTCAAGGTGTAGAAGGGAACCCTAATGTCATAAAAAAAGAGATAATTAGAAATATATTTGGTTTTGTTTGGAAGCAGTGGTTTAAAAACTCTGAAAAGTGCCCAAAGTTACCCCATTTTACGGTATCGGATAGGCCTACTGATCGATGTATGTAAATATTCAAGCATGCTAAAATACCATCAGATGAAACATCAGATATACTAATGACAAATAAAAATTATACAGAAAATAGACCTACTGTGGCTTTTATCATTATTAAACATGCCCGAAGAGAACGATTTAAAAATAAACAGATTCATAGGCCTAAATACATTGATACAGAATGTGTATTATGTATATGTAGCAATGTTGCCCAAAATATGACAAATTATATGTAGGGCCTAAGCCACTGAAAACGGTATAAAAATATATAGAAGAAAAAAAATGTTATAAAAAACAGTAAGCGTAGAAAGAAAGGTCCAAATAAATAAATAAATGGCCTACGAAGTAAAGCCTAAATAAGCATTTTCCAAAGTGAGGGTAAAAATACATCTTGCATAATAAGTACAACTTAGCCAACAATTTAACCTGCCCGTTTTGATCTTGACTTGCTTTTCACAGATTGCATTGTAAGGGCTCGGATAGCGACGTTTTTACGTATTTTGTTTGTGGCACCTGAGAGCAAATCGGACACATCCCTGATATCAAATAATTTAGATTTTTATTAAATTCGCGATACTATACACATTTTATGGCAAATTATTAAAAATTGATATTTTTGAAATTTAAGTCCTCAAAGTAAATTGTATACATCTAACGATATGCAGTAAATAGTAGGAAGTTGGGTTGAACAGCCGTCAATCATATGAAAATTGTGACCTTCATTATTAAAGATATAGATTTGTTCCTCAAAACACTAAAAAATGTAGGTCTTTTTGGAAAAAAATGTTTAAGTTCAATATGAAAGGTCAAATTTTCAATTGAGTCGGCTTTTCATCCCAGCTACATAGGCCTATAGTTTAATTACATATCATTAGATTTATAAAGTTTACTTGAGGACTGTTAAATTTGGAAAAATATAAAAATATGAAATTTTAATAATTTGTATTATATCACAAATTTCAAAAAATCAAAATTATTATTATTTTTAGATATAGGGACAATCCTCGTATTCAGCATGCAATTCGATATGTCTGATGTGCTCTCAGGTCCCATAACAATACTGTGCAAATGTTGCTATCCGCTTCCTCAATTTATTGTATTAATGAAAATCATTTTCTTCTTGTTTTTTCAGTATCATTGTTTTGCATGAATGAAGTGATGATAACAATACCGCACTTTTCGCAAATACTTGCTTTTCAAAAGTGCAATTGATAATACTACATTCGTAAATGCCAGTACTTTTCCCTGAAAAGTATTTGCTTTTCAGAGAAAAGAGAAAGGCATTTACGAATGGCGTGTTATTGTGATCATCGCTCCATTCGTGGAAAATAATGGAGCGGTAAAACAATAGCGCGACGTCATAGGTGTGTATTAATACCCTATAATTCATGCAAACAAGTTTTGAAACAACAACCTGCTCAAATACAGCCTGTATAAAAATGACTGGTACCCATTAGGTTTGAAGCTCCTAGCAAACAAAACATTTTGCAGGAAACGTTAAAATGCTGGGTTTTATTTTATATATACAACTTTTATCTTATGTTTCGTATTGCTGTGGCTTTCTTGTCTGTTATTATGGACAACCGTTGGGTACCAATCATTTTGATAAGCCTGTACACAGATGCAAGTGTCTTGAGGTGCATCCCGTCACACAGAAGACCGGTAGTTAGAAGATCCGCTATTCAGAAAACCCATTATTCAGAAGGCCCGCCAGTCAAAATTTTCTGAGTAGCGGGCCTTCTGAATAGTGGGCTTTTTGTTGAATTTTATGTAAAAGTCCCGCTACTTGGATTTTTTTCTGACTAGCAGGCTGTATCCAACCCTAAACCCTACCCCTAACCCATAACCATAACCCTAACCCTGCAAAGGGCCTGTTAATAATCAGAAGGCCCGCTACTCGGAAAATATTTTCTGATTAACAGGTTTTCTGATTAGCGGGTCTTCTGGTTAGCGGGTGATTTTAATTGAAAACAAGCCTGCTATTCAGGAATTGACTGGTTTTCTGAATAGTGGGCCTTTTCAGTAACAGGTCTTCTGAGTGATGTTGCCCCTCGTGTCTTTATATATCTCGTCCATTTTATCAATATAGTCAAATGAAATGTGAGCAATACAGAAAAGTAAATCCAGTGTAAATAAAATTGTAATTTTTTGTTGTATAAGAACTCTGTAGTCTAAAGAGTAATTTTTACACATTATCACCCAGCCCCACCTATACAACCCCTCCCACCCTGTGTAATTTTTTGAAATAATATAAAGTCGTCGACTTCATTCTATAGTGGTCTAGCTCTATTGTGATTTTTGGTAATTTTTTTGAAAATTGGCAAATATGTTTTTAATGATGTTCTCATTCATTTTGCTAAGTCTCAGCAGTCAAAATTAGCTAATTAATTAAAAAATTAAATTTGGCGTATCTTTACAAAGTGAAATTTTGTGTTTTCCATAGTGGCATATAGACCATACGCCACTTTTTACACATTTTATAATAATAAACAAAATGAGAAACATTGCATGTCATAGTGGCGTACAGTCGTACACCTCGCTACATTCCATAGTGACGTATCGGACCTATAGTACCCCACTATGGAATGAAGCCAACGAAAAGTAATTCCAGTGAGGCATTGATGACTTACTAGCAATTCTATCTACTGCTGATGGAGGCATTGATGACTTACTAGCAATGCTATATCTACTGCTGACGGGGGCATTGATGACTACGTGACAATCACAATGCTATCTTCTGCTGATGGAGGCATTGATGACTTACTAGCAATGCTATCTACTACTGATGGAGTCATTGATAACTTACTAGCAATGCTATCTACTGCTGTTGGAGGCATTGATGACTTACCAGCAATGCTATCTTCTGCTGATTGAGGCACTGATGACCTACTAGCAATGTTATCTACTGCTGATGGAGGCATTGATGACCTACTAGCAATGCTATCTTCTGTTGATGGAGGCATTGATGACTTACTAGCTATGTTATCTACTGCTGATGGAGGCATTGATGACTTACTAGCGATGCTATCTACTGCTGATGGAGGCATTGATGACTTACTAGTTATGCTATCTACTGCTGATTGAGGCATTGACGACTTACCAGCAATGCTATCTACTGCTGATGGAGGCATTGATGACTTACTAACAATGTTATCTACTGCTGACTGAGGCACTGATGACCTACTAGCAATGCTATCTACTGCTGATGGAGGCATTGATGACCTACTAGCAATGCTATCTACTAGTTGACTAAATGCAATCTAAATGTTATCTACTAGTTGAATGCTATCTACTGCTGATTGAGGCATTGATGACTTACCAGCAATGCTATCTATTGCTGATGGAGGCATTGATGACTTACTAACAATGATATCTACTGCTGATTGAGGCACTGATGACCTACTAGCAATGCTATCTACTGCTGATGGAGGCATTGATAACTTATTAGCAATGATATCTACAGCTGATGGAGGCACTGATGACTTACTAGCAATGCTATCTACTGCTGATGCAGGCATTGATGACCTAATAGCAATGCTATCTACTGCTGGTAGGGGCATTAATGACTTACTAGCTATGCTATCTTCTGCTGATGGGGGCATTGATGACTTACTAGCAATGCTATCTACTGCTGATGGAGGCATTGATGACTTGTTAGCAATGCTATCTACTGCTGATGGAGGCATTGATGACATACTAGCAATGCTATCTACTGCTGATTGAGGCATTGATGACTTACTAGCAATGCTATCTACTGCTGATGGAGGCATTGATGACATACTAGCAATGCTATCTACTGCTGATGGAGACATTGATGACATACTAGTAATGCTATCTACTGCTGATGGAGGCATTGATGACCTACCAGCAATGCTATCTATTGCTGATTGAGGCATTGATAACTTATTAGCAATGCTATCTTCTGTGGATGGGGGCATTGATGATTTATTAGCTATGCTATCTACTGCTGATCGAGGCATTGATGACTTAGTGACAATGCTATCTATTGCTGATGGAGGCATTGATGACATACTAGTAATGCTATCTACTGCTGATGGAGGCACTGATGACTTACCAGCAATGCTATCTACTGCTGATGGAGGCATTGATGACTTACTAGCAATGCTATCTACTGCTGATTGAGGCATTGATGACATACTAGTAATGCTTTCTTCTGCGGATGGAGGCATTGATGACTTACTAGCAATGCTATCTACTGCTGATGGAGGCATTGATGACTTACTAGTAATGCTATCTACTGCTGATGGAGGCATTGATGACTTACTAGCAATGCTATCTACTGCTGATTGAGGCATTGATGACATACTAGTAATGCTTTCTTCTGCGGATGGAGGCATTGATGACTTACTAGCAATGCTATCTATTGCTGATTGAGGCACTGATGCCTTACTAGCAATGCTATCTACTGTTGATGGAGGCACTGATGACTTACTAGCAAAGCTATCTTCTGATGGAGGCACCGATGACTTACTAACAGTGCCATCTACTGCTGATGGTGGCATTGTTTACCTACCTAGCAATGCTATCTACTGCTGATATACAGTATGCACTGATGACTCACCAGCAATGCTATCTACTGCAGATGGAGGCATTGATAACTTATTAGCAATGCTATCTACTGCTGATCGATGCAAATCGGCACAAATCGATGCAAATGCCCTCAAAACTTGTATGGTTTAAATGGCAGCATGCTCAGGAAGAGTTCCTACATCCAAGTAGCAAGGCGGGTGACAACCTTATATCGTTTTGTTGAGAATGTTACAATTGTTTAAAAGAAAAAATGTTATCTTAACGGCAGCACATCACATCAAAGCTCCCATTGGGCGCCCATTCCTTTTCAAAGGAATTTTTATTGATATTCAAAGCCATTGGATAAGGCAAGCAGGAAATGAAAACGACGTCAATATCTGCGACACATTGTTGCTTAACAATTGGCCTTGCCCATGACCTGCATTTAATATTATTATGTTTTGATGAGTCCAAGTGTGTAAAAATATTAGATACAAAACATAGGCCTACGCCCAATATTTATTGGTCTCGCTATGAGTTTTAAAATATTGGACGAGACGTACCAATAAATATGGGCTCAATCGATCCAATTTTATATCACAATATTGGGCAAACTACGGGTCACTGCCACTTAAAAGTGCATCACATCAAGATAACGTAAATATTTACACATGCAATATGCTTATCGAACCATTAAGGGTAGACGAGGTATTGTTGGTCGAAGCAACCTAAAAATCGATTTTCATTATCTAGATCCATATATTATTGAAAATTAACACATTGGTGTTTTGCAAAAGTTCATTCTACAAATCGTATACTTTGCAAACTTGCTTAATTTATTGTTGTTAATGAGTTATGTGCGTTTTACAAAAGTGTTGTTGTTTCAGCCCTCTTTACAACATAACTCAAGAACCGCAACACCTATAAAAGTATATCTGTGATATTTCAATTCTTCTACACACTCGCTATGAATTGAGCAGTGCAGTTTTTGCCAAAGCTCACTACCATTCGTAAGATGCTGTGAACTACCAAATCACAACAGTTTAAAATAATTAATAACCTTAACATGATGACCTTTGAACATATACAATATTGCATGGAATGATGGTAAGGTTTTTCGGTTCGCAATTTATCGAGCAGCACATAATTGGCCTCAGTTTTATATGCACGTAGCCTCATGTACTATCCATTTCCGGCTTCCCATACATGCAGTAAGTAGGTCATCCACTTTCCATGTGAACTGAAAGAATGGATGTTACAGCAGACGATAAAACGCCTTTAATGAACAAAACTTACAGCCGTAAAAGGTAAGTGAATTGTAGAGTTTGACACTCATTTTGATGAACGCTTTAAACGTCATGTCATGAATGAACTATACTCCCCATTCCAGAAAAATACAGCACTAATTTTTTGGGATTAAAAAATTATTATCAAGTTCTACCAAATGAAACATAGCTCAATCCTAATCATTCATTCAGTCCGAACTGGAGATAAAAGAAAAAGTTCACCATTTTACTAATTTCTTGAAAAAAGAGCCAAAAACATGCATTTCGGCATGTTTTCTGACAATCGAGTCACAAAAATCAGAGTACAAGTCTAAGCATTCAAAATCTGGAGTATGCCCAAATTTTGCTCTAATTTTAACTTTTTTGGTGTTACTTTAATAAATGGTTGGTTATAGAATGAAACATGTCTTTTCCAAAAATTAGAATGCATAAACTGAAATTAGTCTTAGTACTGGTACAAGTCTTTGGGCTTGATTGTCACAGCATATATGAAAACACCCTAAAACGCATGTTTTTGGCCCTTATTTCCACAAATTGGCTATATATTAAATTTTGACTTTTATTGCTAGTTAAGACTAACTAAAGGATTAGGATTTAGCTATATTTCATGTGGCAAAACAGGATAATATTTTTTTTATTCAAAAAATTAGTTCTGTATTTTTCTGGAATAGGGAGTAGGCCCGGGCATGAACCATCATGGCAGAGCTAACAGGGCCAGTATTGGATACAACACAGGGAGAAGACAAATTGTGCGTTCGTGAAAGGTATTTTGTATGGCAGATGGTTGGACACAATAATATTTCTTGGCTTTTCTATTGAAAAGCCGCTCATCATATGAAAAGTTTGACTTTTCGTATTGAAGATATAGATTTTTTCCCAAAAAACACCAAAAAAGTAGGTCTGGGGATGTATATCTTCAATATGAAAGGTCTAAATTTTCAATTGATGGTCGGCTTTTAACCCCAGCTACATACACTATAAGTACATCATTGAATAATCATTAGACATGTTAGATTTCGAGGACTGTTAAATATCAAAAATATCCAATTTTAATAATTTGCCAATAATTATTTGATATCAGAAGGACATTCAAATCCAGAACTGATATCAGTTCCCACAAAAAATACTGTGCAAACGTTGCTATCCAATTCCTTAAAGGGCCCCATCAATTTTTATTACAACAGCGAGGTGATTCTAGACACTCTCACTTTCCTGGTTGATTGTTCACAAGTCGCAATTTAAAATTTTACTCTGTTTCAGAAACACCCTTTTAGCTCTACTGTTAATTGGTGTGATCATTTCTGCAGTGCTCATTGGATATTGCGTAGAGTTCTTCTTACACCGCTGTCAAGGAAATGCAAAGGAAGATACTGCTATAGCCGATTTGTTAATACGATCTGTTAGTGCAAAAAATATCGAAGAAAACTTGAAGTAAGTCAATAATTAATGAATAAAATCATGTACTATAGTAGCCATCGTTTCTATCCATTCCACTCTGAATCGGGAAAGTTTTTCATCCCTTAAACATGTTAAAGGCTTTATCAGTGATCGATCAGAACACCATAAATTTCACTGAGCAAAAAATAGATCTTTGCATATTTGGAACAACAATAGAGGTTATCCATTTTACTCAATGCACGACCACATTGTTACCTGCATGACTTTGACGACCACAGAATTACCTGCATGACTTTGGCGGGCTATTTTGAAACAGTTATGGTTGCACATGCCGGTCATAGTGCAGTTTTGTCCACGGCAAATTCACCGTGACCTTTTCAGCCATAAACCCGCTTAGTGAAGATTAAACCGAAATATGCAGTACTAAACCATTATAGTAATCGATGGTCCAATGCACATTTCTTACGACGTGATAATATTAATCCAATGAGCGATCGAATTGTCCGCTACGCGTACGGTCGACTAATCCAATCGATAATGGCGCTATTGACATGTACGGGTGGAGCTCCACTGACTGAGTTTTGGGGATTTTTCACTGGTTTGCTATCATTTACTCATCAAGGCGCTCCACCGTTATTATAAGAACTATGCTAATAATTGTAGAAAATAAACCATACTTGATTGACAGAAAGTACTAAATTTGTACCTATTACGGTTTGGTGGCACTTCTCTTCCAAACGCGACCAAGTCAGGGCGGCCCGGTGAAGCAAAATGTGCATTGGATTTTAACACGGGAGTTTGGATAAGATGCTAGATTTCCTTTCTCATACAAATGCATGCTCCCCCGTTATTAAAGCTTATACCGGATTAAAAATTCAGATATTTTGAAAAGAATAATTAGTAATTGAAACATAGAGCAAGTACTAAAATCAGAGCTTTTATACTTTTTGATATATGACGCTAACTAGTCCATCTCCTATACCCACAGCACAGCGCTACTAGTATGGGTCAATTACCTATGTGAATGCCCCTGTGTTGTGTGCATACATGTAGTTAACAATAACTGCATGATGTACTTCCTAAACAAGGTATAGCAGTTGCTGGTAGGATACGCAGCTTATAGAGCACGGATAACCTCTATAGATGTGCCAAGGAACCGAACGAAGAGCAATCATGAAGCAATCATGTACAAACTCATGATATTCTCAATCCTGTAGGGTTTTGTCTGCTGTTCCACACTTGGCGGGAACACCAGAAGGTCTCAAGACGGCAGAATATGTTCGAGACAAATGGTTGGAGCAAGGGCTTGATTCAGCTAAACTGGTTCCCTATAATGTCATGTTGAGCTATCCAAATCCTGATTTACCGAATAAGGTGAGATTATGCAAAAAAAAAACGACAACAATATAACAGTGTACATGGTGTATCATTTTCATATGTCCAAAACTTTAAACCACCAGAAGTGTGACTGTTTCGCAACGGACTTAAATTTCGCAATGACTTATTATAACTCGGATTTCTTTAACTCGGACTCCGAGTATGCTGGGAGTCATTACTCCCTGGGTATTACTCGTATTTGTGACCCCGCAGAACTACATGTATATAAAAGTGTATTCTTGCTCATATTACGTAAATTTCGGACCCAACCATTCTTTTACGCGCGATTGGGAACTCCACAGGAGTCTTCATGACTGGGCTTCAAGGAAACGATATGCTTAAAATCGTGCATCCTAGAGCCTTTCATAGATTGCATACAATTTGCCAGTTCAACATAGCCCGAAACATTATGACCCTACTTGTTCAGTAGACCTCAGTACAGGTCTCCGTGAGGAAAAGGCAGTTGAAATCTTAGTGAAGGAGGTGTGAGTACCTCGGGCTAAAGTAGAACCTCCAGAAATAGAAAACACGGACTCTAAAAGACAAAGTGGCGAGCTAACCGGCCTTCCTCCTTAAACCACGCACATTTTATTTCTGCACAGAAACATGTAGTCAGACTGTGCTTCACCAACCTATTATACCGAATCCTTATAGCAATACATCAGAAAATCTTGTTTGTTTGTTTAAGTGATCTTTACGTGGTTACCCGACAACGACCCAAAGGAGAGGGCTACCGCTCGCACTGCCCGCATCTTCGGTCTATAAGCTGATAGACCAATTTGAATCAACTTTTACGTCTTTCAGGAAAGTCCATCTTGTAAGACTTGCGTGCTTTGTTTTTGCAGGTATCTTTATTGGAAAATGGAACGGAAATCTTTCATTCAGCGCTGGAAGAGAAAATTCTACGACCGGAGGATGACAATCCTAACATCGTGCCGCCATTTAATGCTTACTCTTATCAAGGAGAAATAGAGGTATGAAACATCCCCCATATTTGATTTTTCAACAAGATTTGCAAACTCTCCATGGACAGCTATGGACCTAATGCTTGAATTCTCATGACGTAGTACACAGTGTCATCGCCCCGATATCTTCATGGCAGAAATCGCCATGGTAGGTAGAATCCACAGCCACGCATGGCCATTTTGTTCCGACCTTTGAGACGCATAATTAGCCGAGGGACATGACTAAGGCTACTCACAATAGCCGGGTAATTGATTTCTCTGTGCGTGAGTAAGCTTGTCATACGCCATTCAATGGTCATCGACTTTTATACTGCCTCCACGGGAGTAGTGAGTGCAGCTATATAGCCTACTACGCGCTGTAGTCCATACAGGACCAACGCAATATAAAATTAGAATTTTGGTCATTTTTTGAGTCAAGACGCAAGCTTCTTTCTCAAGACGCTAGCTAACGACTATCATATATGTTCAACACGTATATTCAAGTGCAAGGAACCAGATCTGGATTCTTCAGACGAAATCATTTACGGGAGATATTCATCATTTTCTACCCCGGTATCCAAAGATTTTCGTCTGAATATCAAAATCGTGCATAGCACATTCACGTGTATTGATCCCGGGTATTTATTTTAGTATCTCTGCTGTACCAAGTAATTATTAGCCAGGCGATGTCGGTGTGTAGTGTATACTACAGTCAGCACAATAAACAGATAAATAAGTTATCATGTCATGAATGACTTTTGAGCCAAAGTGAGGGTCAATTTCAAAAATCATTGTAACCATAATGACCCCAAGGATATTTTCGTTAATTTGAGCCCTTGTTCATGTTCGTTGAATATGGAAACTGATGAATACACTATACACACACTGGCCAAAAGTATATTGCAACATCACTGAAAAAAGAAGAGGCAAACTGTAAATTGAACATTCACATTACGTATATAAAGTCTGCACAAAAAGTAACTCAGCTGTTATAAATACGCCTATAGATTCAGAACTAACAATTGTTTTCACAATATTTCAACATAGAGAGAATGATGATTTATTTACACGCATTTTGATACCCCATTCGTCAAATGTCGTTCAATATTAACAACACCGTAGTGCTTTTACAGAAAAATATCCGAATTTAAAAGTTGCAGTTTACAGCGATCAATGGTTATAATGCCAGCACTGTAAACACGTAAAGCCCGCCATTATCTTCGCGCTTAGGGAGCGATCGTTATTTATGGCAGGGGGGAAATGGGTAAATTTAGGGGGGAACACAAATTTTTTTGTGGTCTTGAGGGGGGAACCTGAAATTTTTAGTTGAACCAGGAGGGGGGATTGTTAAATTTTAAATGGAGAAAATTGGAAAAACAAGGGGGAACGCGAAAATTTTGAGCGGACGCGAGGGGGGAACGCGAAATTTTTTGTCGATATTTTTGCCAAAACACCCATTCCCCCCTGCCGTAAATAACGATCGGTCCCTTACTTCAAATCAATACAAATAACTGCAACTTTTAAATTACGGTATTTTTCTTTCAAAACACTGCTGTATTGTCAATATTGAACAAAATTGAACAAATGGGGTATCAAAATGCGCGTAAATAAATCATTCTTCTTTTTATGTTAAAATATTGTGAAAACAATTATAGTTCTGAATCTATAAGCGTATATATAACAGCTGAGTTACTTTTTGTGCAGACTTTAGATGGCAATGTTCTTTGCATGAAATGAGTAAGATTAGGCTGCACAATGGGATGGAAGGTTTCATCTGAGGTGACACCATGCGAGTATTCCAGCGCAATGGCGAAAAGATATAAATCTGTTTGAATGCAGAGACGATTAAACTTTAGTCCACAAAATGTCCAGATTCATTTGCAATGGTCGCCAAATGTTTAATTGGTTTCTGCATCGGGAAAATGGTGATAGGAGATCGATTCATGAATGTGTCGGGTGGAAGGGTCTTCAGGTCTGGGAGACACTAGCTATCCCATAAGGCTCCTGCTGACCTTGAATCATACCAAAAACATATTGTGTGTTCATTTCAAAATTGTTGTGATTATGTCCTTTACGTGTCTTTAAATATTATTGTAATTGAAATTCCTGAGTTCACCAACCCTTGCAAGACGTCGGACATCTTTGACTGTTATTTTGGCGATCATTGTAAAGGCATCTACACATTATGTGAACAAAAGCTTTTCAGGGCTGTCAACTTTTTGGAATTGCTTGCGCATGGCGTGAGACTGAGGCGTACCGGGATATGTCGACTACAATGTTCATTTTGACCCATGATTATTTGAGCCATGGCGTTCGAGAATCTGGTTTTGATGATGCGTGAGATTTTACTCATTTTCCAGCGTTTTGCGTGAGATTTACTACCTAGGAGTGAGATTATACTACCTCGGCGTGAGACCGTGAGAAAGTGACCCAATGCGTGAGAGTTGACAGCCCTGAGTTTTTTCGTCTCTACTTCAAACGGATTTCCATCATTCCACCTGCAATCACTATACGCGCATGATGTCACCATAGGGAACACCTTACATCCCATTGATTAACCTGATCTTACTTATATCATGCAACCACAGGTTGGCCCATGTGACCCACTGATTTGCCCGTGTGGTTGTCTTTTATAGTGCCTAGGCGCCTATATAAGTTCTTGACCTGTGTCACTCCTCATGGGCTATTGTTCACTCTAGCAACAACAAAAAAAGAAAGAACATTGCCATATACAGGGTGAGTAAAAAAAAAGTTCAATAGAGCAATGAATCGATATTTATGTAAGAGCCACTTTGAACTTTCCAATTATTGAAAGTTTCTATAAATGCCACACTCAATAGTCACCTGTTGTGAAAAAATGAAGTCAATCACATCTACCGTTTCATTTTTATGAGTTCTTTTGCTACGATACCCAATTTCATTATTTGTCCACGATGTACCATGTATTTTGAATGAGAGAACACAATGCACGATAACGGCACCAGCTCTGAAACTGACTTTAACTTAAATAAGGTTGATTTTTACGTTATTTTAATTTCTTTTTTCTGTTCAAACAAACGTTTTAACATTACTTTAAGTCCTTCATATCTCAGTCGACTCCAACTCCAGTTTTTTTAATCCCAGTATGTCCAACTTACTGGAAATTTTATAATTCACTCCACTCCAATTTGCGCGCATTTCATTTCGACATTTGAAAAAATCCGCCTGCAAATGTGTATGTTTTTGATAGAGAAAAAACATCTTTAAAGTTCCTTAAACAAGACCAAGGACAATAACAATTTGGGTGCTCCATTTTATTTAAATGCCATTGAGATTAAGAAAATAGCAGTTGTTCCAAATCTACCTTACACAGAGTGGGCTGACTTTCAAATTTTAGATGTTTCTTGGACAAACATTAAAATTGGGTATCGCTATAAAATGTGTCATCAAAATAAAACGGTAAATGCTAATTCCTTGGTTTTTTCACACAAGGTCACTAATTGATATATCATTTATAAAATGTTTTAAAACCTATAAGGTTCAAATCGGATCTTAAATAAAAATGGATTCTTTTCTCTATTGCACTTTTTTTGACTCACCCTGTGGTACGTGATGTAAAATCGAGGACATTGGATGAATGTTCAATTTCCAGTGCCGATTTCTTCTTTTTTCAGCAACAGTGTTTTGTAGTTTGATCTACCCACTCCTCTGTTTTTGTTTGTTTTGTTTTTTTATGTCAAGACATATCAAGGCATTAACAGCTGTTATCATTACAATAAAGCTGACGGGTTGACGTCTAGATAGCTGTTAACCCAGCAAACACATAACGTTTTCGACATCATTCACAAAAGGTTATAAAAGGTTGTCAGAAACGTTTAAATGTCGGGTTATATAAAGGGTATAGTAAGAGTGTAAAACGTTTTCATAACCTTAAAAACATTTTTGATAATCTACTGCTCAGCAAACAAAAATGTTTTACAGAAAACGTTTAAATGTCGGGTTATATAAAGGTTATAAAAACGTTTTAATAACATTCCAAAAACATTCTTGAAAACTTGATACAAAACATTCTAAACAGAATGTTATTTTGGGGTTGAAAAAATATTTTGCGAAAAATGTTTGGCCAAAATATTTTCAATAACGTTTTAAAAACGTTTTCATGACCTTTATATAACCCGACATTTAAATGTTATTAAAAGGTTTTGAAACAAACATTTTAAGAACATTTCTGTGTTTGCTGGGTTCAAATATTTTAACATAATGTTACTTATAAAGTATTGACAAAATATTTGGCAAAAATGTTTGCAAAAATAGTTTAAAATAACATTTTTTGAAAACATTTTAAAAATAGTGTTGTAGTGTGTTTTCATACAAAACGTTTTAAAACGTTATCATGACCTTTATATAACCCGACATTTTAATGTTATTAAAACGTTTTTACCTAAACCAAAAGCCAAAATATAACTTATTTAAAACGTTTTTAAAACGTTTTTGTGTTTGCTGGGAACTTCCTTTTTGAAGCTTACCGTTTCACAATTTCTGGAATGTGAGTGTATTCCATGTGCGGGCTGTAGATGGAATCAAGGGCCGTTCATGACTAATAATGTTATGTAACATTCTCTTTATATTAAATGCCATCCGTCTATATACACTGAGCCAAAAAAGAAACTGTTTTCACAAGGTCATATCTTCAAATCCTGTCCTTCAGAAATAACCAAAATTACACATAGGATTTTCTCAATACTCTACTCTAAACACATGTCAGTAACCAAGCAGTTGTCCAACTGAACACAACAGCAAAAGGCACTCATGGAACAGCTTCCTGGACCACATTCACAGCCCAATAATTGGCACCTAGCAAAAGAAATCTTTGAGAATCGTTGAACAAGGTCCTTGCACAGATGACAATTCCCAAAGAGTAAGTGGAATAGTGTGGAACAAGACCTGTTTCTTAAAGAAGGTGCGTGAAAAGCAGAAAGCAGCACCGTTTTGTAAATTATCATCTGTTCAACGATTCTTCCAGATTTCTTTTGCTGGATGCCAATTATTGGGAAAGCTATTCCGTGTCAGTGCATTTTGCTGTTGTGTTAGTTGGACAACTGCTTGGTTACTGACGTGTGTTTAGAATAGAGTATTAAAGTAATCCTATGTGTAATTTTGATTCATTTTTATGGACAGGATTTTCAGATATGACCTTGTGAAAAATGATAAGTTTCTTTTTGAGTCCAGTTTATAATACTCATGATCCTTTCTGCAGGGTAACCTTGTTTACGTTAACTATGGTCGTCACGAAGACTTCAAATATTTACAGGAAAACTACCCAGAAATTAACATCAATGGAAGTATCGTCATTGTAAAATACGGGTATTTGTTCAGAGGTACTAAAGTAAGTTTGCATTCTTTATTCAATCATTCTTTATTAATCATATCATAAAATCACACAAAAATTAACAAAAGACATGATGCAGTCATGTCTACAGTAGAATTCATCTCGACCTTTGCAGGACTTAAACCCCATTAAAAGCTATTAAACCAAGATAACACTCATTGAAACAGCTCAACTGATTAAATCGGATCTTCTCTGGTTGTGCACATGTGTCTGTTTTGCATGTGCGATATCGCAATAAAGCTGGTATTATAGCTTCAGTTGGGTAACCGATTACAAAGGAAACGAAAGGAAACAATGGTATGTGGACCTTTGTTCACGAAATGAGACAATGGCCTGCTTTTTGTTAACCAGCATTCTTGAAAATGAGCAACATAATGATTGTTGACTTAACACGGTTTGGAAATAATTTCTTCATATTTTTGGTGTTATCTGTCGTTTACATATCCTTCCTAAAACACAAAAGTGCGACCCTCTCCAAACACCTAAATTAGCTAAAAATTTAGGACATGTTACAAAACTATATTAACTAGAATTTCATGGAATAGTTTAAATGTAGCTTGTACCGTTTTTTTGTAGCATCCTTCAGAACGGAGTGGTCCGTTACAAATATAGCTCAATATTTTCGGTCAAATCTCCATTCAATTCTCGCTATTCGCAATAAGGGCGCCGCCAGCGGTTTGCGATGTAATCGTGATGTATCATGGGAAAAGGTCGACATCCAAGTCCGCGCAATACGAATATTACCATGCTATTACATAGGAACACGTGACAATATTTTTTAGTTTGTCAAAATAAAGGTGTTACACGCGAATCGATACTCAATAATACTTAATAATGTGATTTGAAATGTGCACAATTAATTTTTTCTCTATCGATTTGCGTGTAATACCGTTATATTGACAAACTAAAAGATATTGTCACGTGTTCCTATGTAATAGCATGGTAATATTCGTATTGCGCGGACTTGGATGTCGACCTTTTCCCATGATACATCACGATTTTTCCCATGATACATCGCAAACCGCTGGCGGCGCCCTTATTGCGAATAGCGAGAATTAACACGGGGAGTTGGCTAGCTATGAGCTAGCTATGCTTTGCCCTCACTCATATTCTACGAAAGTGCGACCCCTTCTGAACATCTAACCTAGCTGTAATTTTAGGTCATGTTAGAGAAATATATTTGCTAGAAGTTTGGAGAATAGTTTAAATATTGGCCGGTTATTTTTCACACAGTGATGTTAACTAGGCAAATGCAATATACTTCTAACATAGACTATTTGTAAAGGTCGCGCGTCAATGGTGAGAGCACTGTGTATTGTGTATAGGAAAACGGACAGTAACTGCAGTATGAATGTACGAACACCCCCAGGACACGCTGAAAACCTACGTTGGTTAAGTAGCTGCGTCCCAATGAGCTCATTGCGGGCGTTCCAGATCGTGAAGCTACTGACGAGCACGCGATCTTACTAATCTCCCGAAACAATTGCTTGGCGAATTTGGCTCCAGCAAACTTGAAGGTATCGCGCAATCTCACCACGTTCTCATTTGCAACCAGACCCCTGGACCCAATTTCAAAACAGGTCAGGTAAAATGATAACTAAAAGAAAATTAAAATGGTATATATATCTGAAAAATGATGTTAAAAGTCGTAGATGTATCCCAAATAAATTTTAATTTCAAAAGACATCTATAAGTCATCTATATTGGGTATTCAGGACCAGGTATGTCTCAAACCAAGCTTCATCCTGTCAACCGATAACGGTACCTAAGATATAAACCGTAAACGGCTTAGATTCGGCAAAACGATGTTCCCGAGTCCCGACATTGCTGGAACAGAAGGCGATCCGTGCCGGGGATCCATATCGTTCAATTTATAAGATAATGCTGGGAAATGTGAGAATAGAGAATTATATATATTGTACTGTGTATTAATTACTTATAGGTCAAACTTGCTCAAAAGGCAGGTGCAATAGGCGTGATTTTGTATTCCGATCCGGCAGAATATGCATTGGAAGGGGAATCCTATGTCTACCCATCAAGTTGGTGGTTGCCGGGAACAGGGGTACAGAGGGGTAATGTATTTGATAGTGATGCAAAGGGCGATCCAGTTACCCCTGGATACCCAGCTAAACGTAAGTCATAGACAGACGAAAAGATCACGGTGTGACAGACATTGTTGCGTGTTGTGTGTTGGCTACGTAATTTAAATATATTAGTATGTGCCTACCAGAGGGACAAATTCTGGAGTTTATAACTGTATGATAAGGCCAATTTCAATTAGAATCAAAGCAAATGAATCAATAATTATTACACCGCCGTAACGTTAGTGACGTGTTGAGTACCCTCAATTGCGCGCGAAATATTTGATATTTTTACCTGAAAGTGTGCGTAAGAAAGGCTTTACAAGCATCTTTATACCGCATAGTGCACATGTTAAGCACGGAACTTTAATTGTCACTGCACGGATTTTTAATCTCACTGCACGTACGTGCCAGGAGGCACGTTAAAATATCACCAGATTTGCAAATATACATTGGTCCAATGTGACACAAAAGTGAAGCGTTGGAGACACCGTCCAGTCAGCCACTATGATATCACAAGATTATGTAAAAAAATAGTCGTGGTGGCAAGTTAGGGCCCGGCCCCACCATCATTAGTTTATACTCATTTGTTTTCACAGCATATATGTATCGTTTGGACGATGAAGATACAGCCCTTCCAAAAATTCCAGTACATCCTATTGGCTATGACGATGCTAGGCGTTTTCTCCGGTAATAACTTGACACTGGTGTTTTAATAATCTAACATAGGTTATTAAGACGGATTGGAAGGGAGCAAGACCTACCAATATTTTTACGCAAAGATTGAGACAAATAAAGCTGATACACAAGAGGAAGGGTATGGGTTACATAAAGGAGATCCCAAGGCATGATATAAGTGGCTCGGTAGGCGCCCAAAACCTTTTTTTTTACAACTCAAGAATAGCAACACATTATGGAAATATAAATAGTTAAATGGCTAAACTGAAACAATATGGCTCGATCCTGTCTTCACATTCGTTAAGTTGTTTTTAATGATTTTGTCATCAGATTTCACATTATATAATGTTTCGTATTAAATTCTAAAAAATGAGGACGTCCGCAGAAGTTTAAAATAAACATTACTTCTACTATTGTCCCTTAATTCAGTGTAAAATATTGTGACTATCCAGATTATCTTGGAGTGTACGTTTCGTAAATGCTTTTTTCCTTCTGAATATTTTCTAGTGAAATGACAGGGCCAGAAGTTCCGAACGACTGGAGAGGGAATCTAAACATAACGTATCGGTTGGGTCCAGGTTTCACCAATACCAATAGGTTTGTAATATGCATTTTGTTTTTTAAAGCAAAACGAATGATACAATTGAAATAATTATATGTAAACATATATCCAACGGTCTTCACCAATAAACATGGTATTAATTGGAACATTATCACCAATAACATAAAAACAAAAATGTAAGATTTCAATATTATTTTGTAAATATTCTTTTTTCTTTTTCGTCTCTCAATTCAATTTTCACTTTATAGGAAAGTCAAACTTAGTGTTCATTCAAGCCGAGAGCAACGGACAGTTTACAATGTCATTGGAACTATTACGGGCAAGACTGAACCAGGTATCGAAGTTCAAAATACTAAGTAGGCCCATGATCCCTATTTATTTATGCAGTTGCCGGGTCATAATTTTCTGGTACGATTGATTTAAATACAGCAAATTTGGTAGGAACGTGTCAAGAATTTTGTTAGCTTCAGTTTGATACCTCAAATGATTTCGAAATCTTCCAGAATTTAAAGATTTGACGAATATTTGTGCGAATAGTTTTGGAATGTGTTACGCTTTAAGCCTCCAGCATACTTTCCTGCCGCTTGCCGCTGCGGCAAGCGGCTGGGCGTTTCAACCAATGACAAGCATTTATTGTGTCCGTTTGTCTGCAATGCGCGTGCGCCACGCCGCTCAGCGGCAAGCGGCAGGGTAGTATGAAACCAGCATTAGTTTAACCGATCGATGACGCACACTTGCCATGCGTTCACTTGAGCCGAGTGTAACATCCGTAAGCATTTTTACACTTTTTTAAATTGCACCAATATTCTTTTGACACAAGTGGTGTATCAACAAAATTCTTCACACTTTCCAATCAATTTTACGGTGTTTAATCAATCGTATCAAAAATTATGCCCCCGCAAAGAACTATGGACTTAATTTTTGTTCGGTTTTTACATAATATATATATAACGGGTGTGCTACGGAATCTTACTTGCTTTTACCATTTTTTTCCCGCGCGAAAAAGTACTGGCATTGAATATTTTATTTTTTCGACAGATCGTTATGTTATCTTAGGAAATCATAGAGATGCATGGGTGTATGGGGCGATGGATCCATCAAGTGGAACAGCATCATTATTGGAGATAACTAGGGCTTATGGGGAATTAATTGTGTCAGGTAAGTCGACTGTTTACTATTATCTGCTCTAAATTCAGTGTCATCGCCTGCATAATTATTGTCCTGGGTAGGATTGAACCAACCTGGTCAGTCTATAAGCTTCTATATCGCACTGTACCCACATTCGATATTCAATCTATATTACACAGAATATACGGCATATATAGCGCCCTCTATTAGTGCAATTACATTAAGATTACTGTTGGTCAATATTACATTAAGTTTACTTTGAGTCGCAATTACCCCTTTGTTGGTCAATGTTACATTAAGGTAACTGTTGGTCAATGTTACATTGAGGTTACTGTTGGTCAATGTTACATGAAGATTACTCTTGCATTCTTGCTCTGCGGGTCCCTTCTATATTAGAACTCCATTAGTAAAGAACTATGGGAGTCTGGATGTGTGTTGATACCGGGTTCCAGTATCAACAAAAACATCAAGGCCGCAGAGCCGAGGCCGGAGACTCCCATAGTTGAGTTCTGGAGTTCCAATATAGAAAGGCCCAGCAGGGCAGGAAAGCAAGAATAACCTTAAGTATTTCATACTTAGAGACAGCCCGTCAACCATACCTCACAATTTCCCTCATTCTTTAGGCCCTGTCCTCTATCGGGGCTAATTTATAGTTTAAGCTTGATGAATTGAAGCTGCTATCACTATTCGGGAAATGCCCGTCACTGAAGGTCACAACAAAGTCAAATACCGCCGTTCACGGAGAACGGCGGTATACAAGTATACCGACATCATTGCCTTGGTATGATTTTAAAGCTTTGAAGTACAGATTTCAATTATATTATATCTCAAAAAATTGACCAACACCAACAGTAATCTTATATTATATCACAAAAAAAATTTTGTTGACTTGGTGCTAATGCAGTCAATGTTTTCAATGTTTTTATTTCAATGTCAATGTTCAATGTTTTTGAACATCGCAATAGCTTTATTATGGGTATTATATGCTTGATAGAATCAGACCGTCTCGTCACAATAGGATCGATGACTCTTGAAGATTATAGTTTCAAAACATTTCACTCATGTTCTATCTCAGATCTAGTTGTTGTGCGGTACAGCTATAAATCATTACAATCATGTTCTTGTACCTTAGTGTCTTGTTTTGCATTGTGGTTTGAAAATTAATTAAAATAAGTTACAATCAAAATGTAGATATCATCTCTTCCCACTTCCAGTGACCCGACATTGCTCTTACGAACTCTTATCCTCATGCTTGGTGGCTATTGTTTTTGGAGCAATATTGTTTCTTTATAACCCTGCGGGGCAACCTTGAGCAATTTTGTTTTTTAGCAATATTGTTGTTTACATGCTCTGATCTCTATATTGAAAAGACCGCGGTCAGCCTGGCCAGTTGCTCTGCCGATTGATGGTACACGCTGACCGCCACTGACTCCAGGTGAGCGGAACATGTTGGTTTTGCAATTTCACCGCGTAATCTGAATTTCCCACTTCAAATCGCAATTAATGTCCAAAATACAGTTAGTCCAATCATGCTGTTTTCTCCAAATAAACTTCGTCCAACTATGTTGGTCCAAAAGATATTTCGTCCACACATACTTTGGTCCATCAAAAATTTGCTTCATGGTCCAACTAATTTTGGCTTAATAGGACAATTTTTCTGTTGGCTTAAAATATAAATTATGAACCCAAATAAAAATATGGTTGGCCGAAACTCAGTGGGACTCAAGTACTTTGAATTAAAATCCATTGGACCTGTGACGGGACCGAGCGGCTAGGTACGTAGCAAGTGGTTTAATTGGTGGTTTGCCGGAGCTGGAATCCGGCTACGCACTGGAGGAGACTGTGATGGACCACAAAGAAATCTACGGTGATACCTTGTTTTTACTTCCAACTGGTACTTATTTATTCTTAGCACTACTACACTATAACATTCTACTGGTTCTCAGTCTACTACTATCTTCAAAACCAATAGTCATCACACGTGCTAATCAACAACAGGCTGTTAAGATCTGTCAAGGAAGGCAGCAGTACAACAAGTGAACACGAGCTACTGCGCCAGCAATAGTAGTACACGGGAGTGAATAACCAGCTAACGGACCAACAGAGATCGATCGAGCAACTTATCCCAGATCCATTGATAACAAACAGGCAAGCAAACAACAGCAGAACAACAGGCTGTTGCAGAACAATAACAGAACAGGCTGTTGATATAAAGAGAAAAATAAAGACATTTAATATAATAACCTACTTAATATCTACGCACATTATGATATAACATTGCAACACGAGTGCCTGAATGACTTGCTGAACAATCTGTGTGTAACTCCTTGCTAAACTTTTTGTTAACTCCCCATCGAAGACTCATTGAATCCTACACAGAGTGCAACCGGCGTCACCTCTCTGAAGCGTGCATTCTCTCCGAACTCCATATTGTGAAAACTCCCCATGTATAACTCTCCTTTTTGGTAACTCTCCATATATAACTCTCCTTAGTAATGACTGTCCAGCAGACGCGCACCCATGGTCACTATTGAGCATTATACATTATGTTGCAATATTACAAATATATTTATTACTGAGAAACATAGATAATAAATAATTACTTTGAGTACCTGCTAATTGTGCACCATGTTAAAAGCACTATGATATACCTCGGCTATCATTAGTCACTCCACAAAGAAATAATAAAATGACCTAATTTTGGTTCATGTGTGAATTTCCCCACAACATGATATAGTCTAAACCAACTCGCTCAACAACTCTACAAAGAAAATCAAAACTCGCCAACACACGACTCTCTTGGCATGTGGTCACTTTTGAAATAGAGCAATTTGCAACAATTGACATAAGTGCACAGTATTTTATAGCAAGGGTTCATTTTTATAACACACAATGTTAATAAAGCATGTAAAAGTATTCTGTGCTACATGTTTAATATATCAAAACATTGTTAATGAGTTACCTTTCTTTTGCAATGTACTACTAATTAGTGAAGGCCTACTGGGCTCACACATAAACAATTACTATTTTAATAACTTCCAAATAGAGGACCTACATATTTGGTTGAAAATAAAAGAAATAAATGGTAACTCACATGAACTCGACTGATACCTCGACTTCAAAAACTCACATTTTAGAATTATAATTATTTTTGGTGCATGAGTTAAAATCACAACAATGGGCGAGCAATCACTTAATTAGGAGCATCTGACATAATATAAACTAAGTACAAACATTCAATCTATTTTATACATCCTACACAATGACCCAATGCTTTGTATGACAAACCGTACTTGTATGTGTGCCGCGGCAGGCATGTACCGTGCCCTATGACCTATTGCCTACGTGACAAATTGTAAAATATCAATTTCCAAAATGAAGACGATCTAGAAAATGACGAAGTTTACGGCCAATCACCCATGTCTTACTCTAACGAAGTTAACATCATGATAGATACACATTAGTGATGACCCTTACACGCAAATTAGCCCCTGACATTATGTCAACAAAGAGGATTTTGAACCCAAACTCGAGATGGTCATGTCAAAAATACGTTTTGTTTACATGCCATTTGAATGCAGATCTGAATGCAAAACACGCACCAGAAAAACATTAATTTCTATAATTTGAGAGCACTTAAACACACACCAGCGGGCTCATCATGTGCTATGAATGTTTGTTTACTCAAATCTTAACTCATATTTTATAAATACCTGAATCCCCAGCACTGTTTTAGTGATAAATATCACTCGTTTCCGGGTGTTTACACACAATTCATGAAATCGCCAATCTCTGCTTTCCCCGGATTACGTCATTCCTCATGCAATTAGGAAGCACGCCAATCAGGGCGGCCCATTATCAGTTAATTGATTGATTGATAATGACGTAATGCAGAAACTAATTTAAAGGCGCACTACGTGATTTGGATAGTAAAATTAAAGGATACTATTTAACAATATTTCGAATCCCGTCACAGACCAATAGTTTTTGGAGGAAGTGTTATTTTTCCCTTTCTGATTTTGCAGGGCGTTGGCGACCAAGACGCACAATAATCTTTGCTAGTTGGGATGCTGAAGAGTATCAGCTTCAAGGTTCTACTGAGTATGTTGAGGTAATTTACAATTAATTTAACCTGAACTGTTATTCACTCAAGGTTTTCAAGATTAAATTTTCTACGGAAGCGTGTAAGTGCCACGACATAGTGGGACCGTGTATCCATTGTGGTATCATGTGTCTTGACAAGTAGACATTTTACCGTATTTATTAAATATATTTGTCAGAACCGGTACTCCTAGCTTAAAGTTCATGTCAATTTTGAATTTGACAGTATAAACTTGTTGTAGAGGTTTGCCTTTTTTTCGAAGCATTAGGCTTACATCATCATCGTTAATCGTCCAAGACCACGTAGTGACCCCACTCTGCCTCCAACTCTTGTTATCACCTTGGGCTGCAGTGGGTGCACTGAGAGCGGAGCAAAATTAAAAAATGGATTCGTAGCATCGTATTTGTGCAGTTTTTTACTAAAGAGACCATATTACCCATGCCTAATTGTTAATGTTTTACACGTTTGAAGAGGTCTACCAATTGCTGTATTACTGCATAATCCAACATTGTAATGTATCACTGTGAGAGGCTTCACTCTTTAAGACGTCCCGAAAGATTCCATTTTTTATTCACTGAAAGATTCCGTTTTTATAATCGGTCGCCGAAATATGTAAACTCACCGAAAGACCCACTGCCCGAGGTACTCCAATATCAAGTTCATATAGGGCACTCTCGTCTCTTGGTGCAAAATGAGCCGGGTTTTTTACTGCTTACAGCTAATAGTAAATGGTAAAGGTACATTTGAATTGCATAAAAAATATCTAAACTACTGAATTTGATGTTACTTTTTCCCATAGGAGTTCCAAAGCTCACTAGCAGATCGTGCGGTAGCCTACATCAATGTAGATCTGTCACTAGTAGGAAACTATTCCTTATATGCTCGAGGTACTCCACTTTTGTATCAAGCCATTTTTGCAGCTACTAAAAAGGTAGTCTCTCCTTTCTTTTTTTTCAGTTTGGTCACAGACGTTAGAAAAACTAAAGTTACATTAAAGCATTTCATCGTTTTAATAGGGACGTATAAGCGAAATCAGAGGCGTAGATTCTGAACATAATAGCCCACACATTGGGCCAGCATATATACGTAGTTTTTCCTTGCAATTTCCCATTGTAACAATGCGATCAGTGGCGTAACCAGACATTTGCATTGGGGTGGGGGGTAAGCCGGGACAAACATAATAAATGAGGGGACAAGCATTGTTTATACTGTTTGGGGTTGTAAGCGCGTCAACACCCTCGTCGCACTGGGCGACACGGGGTGTCTTAGGAGTCTTGGGATATGCTTGGAATGTGCCCCGGAACAGTGGCGTTGATTTCTTTTTGACATGGGGGGATGGGGTTGGAAAAATTGTCTTGAAGTAAAGTGAAATAAAGTGGCGACAAAAGTAATTTATTGTACAAATTCCCGGCGAAGCGCGCAAAAAATTTTGGCATATTAAATCTAAACTGTACAAAAGTGCAATAAATTCATGCGAAGCGCGCAAAAATTGGGTTTTTTTTAGGTTAAAATGACCAAATATGAGGTTGATTAATAATTCTCGGAAGTAGGCCTACTTACAGGCTTCCGCCTCGTGCCCCCCCCCCCCGCTAGTTACACCACTGGCTGGGATCTTGGCCGAGCAATTTTCTGCTCAATTTGTCTGTACATTTCTTCTCAATGTTTTGCCGCACTGAGCTGCAATTTGTTGACCTTTTTGCATTTGCTTGAACTTTCACTAGTTATATTCCTTGGTTCCAACGCAAAAGTGTTTTTCGAAAATGATTTTTCACAATACCTTCAAAACAATAGTTACTGATGCAAAGTCTAGTTATCATGGTTATTATCCTTAATTTATGAATACACATTTAGGTTGCAGATCCAGACGGTACTGCCGATTCTCTTTACGATAGCTGGCTAGCTAAATCAGCTCCTGGTGCCGATAAACCTAGGTAAGGATATACACAATGGGATTGGGTCAACTCTCCTGGTGCCGCATGCCGATAAACCCAGGTAAGGACATGCCTGCCTACACATTTAATAGGATCGGGTCAAATCATCTCCTGGTGCCGATAAACCCAGGTAAGGACATGTTGGGATTGAGTAAATTCTAGGTAAGGATATGCCTACCTACACATTGGGATCGGGTCAAATCATCCCCTGGTGCCGATAAACCCAGGTAAGGACATGCCTGCCTACACATTTAATAGGATCGGGTCAAATAATCTCCTGGTGCCGATAAACCCAGGTAAGGACATGTTGGGATTGAGTAAATTCTAGGTAAGGATATGCCTACCTACACATTGGGATCGGGTCAAATCATACCCTGGTGCCGATAAACCCAGGTAAGGACATGTCTGCCTACACCATGGACGAAAAAGATAACAGACCGCGTACAAGCAAAGTCTCAGCATCACCCGATAATGAGGGCCGATTGTTCCACGAAATGCGACAGGCGAAACTGCTACGCACCTACCGTGTATTTTTACGGTCTATCGCGTAATCGCGAAGGCACGCAACGCTCTATCGCGTATACGCGAAGGCACACAGTGCGCTGGCGTGATTGTTAGATACGACACGATCGAACAATCAGCCCTCATGAATATGCGAGAATTCACTGCATACACTGCACGGGGACTTTGACTGTTGATAGGGCCTAGGCTACATGGTCTATAGACATTTTCAAATCAAGATCGAAAAACCGCAGTATTTATTCAGTAAGCTAGGGGATCAAATTAGTGCACAATGAATCAAGCGGAATCGCGTACCCTTTTGAGTGAAAATACAACGTGTTTAGCCAAAATCAACATGAGTCATCACGGAGAAATATTTTATAAAGGTATTTAACTAACACTTCTACTATTTGGCACTTTACAATGTGACAGTAAAAGAAAGAAAAATGCAAATGTTTGTCGTCTGCGGCACATTTGATTTGGTCTTCGTGTGGTCTTCGCAATATAAATATCAATCTCTTGCACAAACCATACCCAACGCTTGATCGTGTCTTGTCTAGTTTGCGTATGAGGTCCTGTCAACCAGACCAAAAATGCCGTACTGCGCAGGTCAGCAACCAATCACGCCGCGCCGTTGTCCAGGACGTCAGACGCAAACTAGTCTTTTTAATTCGGTCTTCATATATATCGGGATTGGGTAAAATCCTGGTGCCAATTACCCCGATAAACCTATGTAAGGACATGCCTCCTGCACAATGGATTGGGTCAACTCTCCTGGTGCCGATAATCCCAGGTATGATACGTTTACGTACACATTGGTATTGGGCAAATCACTTCCTGCTGCCGATAAACCCAGGTGACGATATATCCGTCTACACGTTGGGATTGAATAAATTCTAGGTAAGAATATGTCTACCTACACATTGGGATTGGGTCAAATCAGCTCCTGCTGCCGATAAACCCAGGTGACGATATGTCCGTCTACACGTTGGGATTGAGTAAATTCTAGGTAAGAATATGTCTACCTACACATTGGGATCGGGTCAAATCATCCCCTGGTGCCGATAAACCCAGGTAAGGACATGCCTGCCTACACATTTAATAGGATTGGGTCAAATCATCCCCTGGTGCCGATAAACCCAGGTAAGGACATGCCTGCCTACACATTTAATAGGATTGGGTCAAATAATCTCCTGGTGCCGATAAACCCAGGTAAGGACATGTTGGGATTGAGTAAATTCTAGGTAAGGACATGCCTACCTACACATTGGGATTGGATCAAATCATCCCCTGGTGCCGATAAACCCAGGTAAGGACATGTTGGGATTGAGTAAATTCTAGGTAAGGATATGCCTGCCTACACATTGGGATCGGGTCAAATCATCTCCTGGTGCCGATAAACCCAGGTAAGGACATGCCTGCCTACACATTTAATAGGATCGGGTCAAATCATCCCCTGGTGCCGATAAACCCAGGTAAGGACATGCCTGCCTACACATTTAATAGGATCAGGTCAAATAATCTCCTGGTGCCTATAAACCCAGGTAAGGACATGTTGGGATTGAGTAAATTCTAGGTAAGGATATGCCTACCTACACATTGGGATCGGGTCAAATCATCCCCTGGTGCCGATAAACCCAGGTAAGGACATGTTGGGATTGAGTAAATTCTAGGTAAGGATATGTCTACCTACACATTGGGATTGGGTCAAATCAGCTCCTGGTGCCTATAAACCCAGGTAAGGACATGTTGGGATTGAGTAAATTCTAGGTAAGGATATGTCTACCTACACATTGGGATTGGGTCAAATCAGCTCCTGGTGCCTATAAACCCAGGTAAGGACACCCTACCTACTGTACCTACACACTGGAATTTTGTCAAGATTAAGGTGAATTACCAATTCAGGGACCTCTATCATATCATGAAGAAGGCTATTGGTTCCAAATGTCTAACTATATCAAGCATCAACATGACCACTGACTAACAATAATTCAAAATCATGGACTTCGTTTTATACAGTGTTGCAGACCTGGGCACGGGATCTGATTTCGAGCCATTTGTGTACCGGATTGGCGTGTCTGCGCTAGATATGACGTATTCATATGATTGGAAGGTATGTTACACAGTGTCATCGCCCCGATATCTTCATGGCAGAAATCGCCATGGTAGGTTAAATCCTCAGCCACGCATGGCCATTTTGTTCCGACCTTTGAGACGCATAATGAGCCGGAGGGACATGACTAAGGGTACTGACAATAGCCCAGTAATTGATTTCTTTGTGTGTGAGTATGCTTGTATACGCCATTGAGGTCAATGGTCATTTTTAGAGTTCAAGACGCACGCTTCTTTCTCAATTCTCAAGCTAATGACTATCATATCCTTTCAACACACATGTTCAAGTGCAAGGATCTAAATATGGCTTCTTTAGAACAAAAAATTACGGGAGATATTCATCATTTTCTACCCCGGGCTCCAAAGATTTATCGTCTAATATCAAATCGCGCATAGCACATTCACGTGTATCGATCCCGGGTATTTATTTTAGTATCTCTGCTGTACCAAGTAATTATTAGCCAGGCGGTGTCGGTGTGTGTTATTTCCTTGTTTAAAGGCGAATAGTTCGATTGCATCACACGATGAACTTCACGTGAAATTATATCGAGTGGTTTGGATTTTAGTAACAAAAATATACATCTGGTCCCATCAGTACCCAAGCGTGTGTCCGCCCGGACCGACTGGTTAAACAATAAAACAAAGACCATTCACATAGTTGCTTTCGGTTGAATCGTTGCTGCAAGGTAATCAATTCCCGGGAATTAATTTTTTTTTAGGTAATCCCGCAAATATCTTCAGCATATCTGACATTACCTTTGACTTGCGTACTTGCAATTCTTCAATATCAATATCATATGCCGGATACAACCTACTTTGAATCGGTTTGTTTTTTGAGAGCCAACAACCTTTAACATGCAGTCTACTTGAACGGCTCTTTCCAGAACCATCGTATTTTTACATTCTTTTGTTTGTTTGTTTATTTCTTCTTTATACTGGGTCCATATTCAGGGGAAAATTTAAGTATTCCCCTGTTCTTCCATATGGCCCAGTCTTCTTTCAAAGACCTTTACCCGGGTTCTTGTGCAGTATTGTGGATATACCTAAGCGACAATCTTCCCGTTTGTAGTTCAAGATAGTCCATTATGAATGCTCTGTATATACTTTCCTCGAATCAGTAATTTAGCAAAAATCAGCATTTTTTACTTTATACTTTAACTATAAACAAAATCTGAGGGGGTCAGGTGGGGGGCCCTCCTTGATATGGTATGGAGTGACCCTAATCATGAATATCAGTATGTGGAGCAGTCAGTAATAGTAATGATGTTTCGTCATATCTTAAAATAGTATCCTCTTAGTCTTGTCTTGTCTTGTCTTGATGAATACTGCCTAACACCCCTTTGCAGGAGTCACTCAAGCAGGTTTAGGTGGGCGCGTATAGTGCTATTTGATGCTATTCTTCTTCCGTGTTGTTATACAATTTGTTGACTGCTGATTTGAACTTTTGTTTCTCTTCTATGGTAGTAATTTCTTTGGGCAGGTTATTCCAATCAATCAGTGTTCTTGGAATGAATGATTGTTTATAACAGTTTTTATTTGCTTGAATTGGTGTGAAGTTTCTTGAGTTTGGTGAAGTTAGTCTAGTTGACCGTTGGACCGGACGCAGGATATTTCGAGTTGGTATGGCAAGGCATAGATTTTAAAATCTATGGGCAAGGTGACCCCCAATAGCCTGATTAAATAGATTAAGACGGGCTACTTTCCTACGTGTAGCCAAGTCAGGCCAGTTGAGGTCTTTTTTCATCTTGGTGACGCTGTTGGTTGTCTCCAACCTGAAGGTTGTCTTTTAGGCTCCCCTATATATCTTCATGAACTCAAGTGACTTCGCATAAATTGGATGCAACTTATGAATTTAAATAACATTGCTTATTAACTTCGATCGGTCAACCCTTCATCATGTTTATATTTCAGAAAATTAAATATTATCCCGTCTATCATAGCAGCTACGAGACATTTTATTGCGTAAAAACATTTGTCGATTCTAATTTCTTACGCTCGCAAGCAGTAGCTCAAGTGTGGGCGGAAGTTGGGCGTCATCTTGGAGATGCCGTTGTACTGCCAATGGATACAAGGGAATATGGAATTCGACTGAGGCAAGCCATGGATGCGATAAGGGAATTATACGCGGATAAAATGGAACAGCAAGACATATATTTTGGTAAATAACATAAATGTATAATGCCGGACAATGGGAGATTGCAATGATTGCAATTACAATGATTATTGATTACAATCTGCCCGTACAATGTTTTTAATGTTGTAATCCGATGAAACCGCAACACGGATCGGTTGTTTTTAAGAAAAGGTGAACACTGATGGCGCTATTTATCTTAAATCGTGTTTTCAACTTTACAAGGGGTAGACACTTGTATAATGGCAATGAAATTTTCAAAAAATTGTTTATCATGAAATGTAATAACTCATATTATTTGGCGAATTTCAATTTAAAATATATGTAAATAGCGCCCTCAATTTGCACACAAGTACACAGTTTATAGAATAAGAATTGCCACAAAAAGACAAAAAGTTTAAAATAACTAAAAAATATATGTGTATATTAGTGTGATAGCTGTTGGTATATTGTAAAGATCTAGAATTGAGAATTATGCAATGTTTTGTTAGCAACATTAATAAATGATCACATCAAACAACTTAAGCGTGGGCGCGGATTTATTACAATTATCTGTACCATTCGGAAGGCATAAATGATCTGCTTCCATTCATTTTTGTCACATGTGCGGCCATTGATGGCCGGCTATATGCTTGCACTGTTAAACAATGTCAACTGAAATTATGGGCTTTTACTCCATACAGATGATATTTACTCAGCTTTAGATAATTTCACATCAGCAACAGAACGCTTCCAGACAGAAATGGACCAAGTTAACAAGGATAAGTAAGATACTGTATATTCTTAGGCCATCTTAATTTAATAGTTTGCCTCTAAGCCTTTCCCCAAGTTGAAAACCTAATGCGGGATGTGATATTTTTATGTGGTGGGAAAAAAATGACATTTACTCAATCCAACGGGAATAACGCCGCGCAAAAATCGGGCGAATTTACTAGACCCAATGCGCGCGTGGGCATTGAGACTATTAGATTAAGATGGCTTTTTTATTTGCAGCGTTATTTCCCCTTAATGTATACAAAGTACTGTTGCTAGTGATATCGAAATGGCTTTTTGTACAATTTCAAGGAAAATGGAAGGCGTTACTCACATTTTTGTAGCTCATGTAGAGGACCTTACAGAGCGTTCTTCTCAAAGAAAGAGGTGAAGACATAGTAAGCCATACAAACGTTCTAGCCGTGCAGGCGGTGGTGGAAGCGATATCGCAATTTTTGACGTCGCCATTGGATTAACACATAATCATGAAATCTTCACAAACAATTCTAAATTTGTTATGTGGTGTCAAAGCAAAATTATCTTACTCTAAAACCGTTGGGGTACGACAATGTACCACACTGTACGTATGTTATTTTTCAATTTATAAATGCTAACCGTGTATTTTGAATGGGGCTGTCAGCCTTGTATTTTCGCCAGCCTCGAACGTCACGTGTCGCGTGACTTATGCCGCCTGTAGCCGTGGGCATAAATAATCGGACGCAGACATTCACAAGTCCGCTATTACTGATCATGTTACCTCTACCAATCATTTCATTGTTTAGGAGGACTCAAAAGTTGCAGCTGATGATATAATGTGACTAAAAGAAGCCATCCGCCGAAGAGGAAAACACACTCTAAACGAAGACGAGGGAGGCTATAATTCACTCAATTATCTCTATAATATCTTTGACCAACTCAACACGCCCTCTACAGCGGTTCCCATTCCCGAAGCAGTCGGTGTGATGGGTTGCCTGTCTGATGAAACGTCACTAAAAACTATGTTAACAGTGATTTGCTCTATGTGCGGGGGGGGGGGCTGTGTTTAGTTTCTATAATAATTATTATAAGGCCTACATTTATTTGTCATTCCTTTCTTTTCCTTTCTCTGTACTTATTCTTTCCTTGCTAAAGTATCACTCCCTCTACTTATATCCCGTCCCTTCTCCATCCCCTCTTACTTTTTGTCCCCTCTCATTCCTATCATTTTCCTTACCTTTCTATTTATTTACTTCTATTTATTTATTTCTCTTCATTTCTTCCTCTTTCTCTCTTCCTCCAGTCCCCCTCTCATTCTTCATATCCCCTCCTTCATTCTCCTTCTTAAAATAAAATAAAATGTCAATTTGTGAAACAACTTTTATATCTATGTATACGTAGCTATTACCATTATACAGTACTATAGACAAACAGACATGGCAGCCTTGATGTGTAATCATTCAGCAAGCGCATTCAATTGATTTAAATGAAGCACCTAAAGTCAGTGGGGTGACAACGAACTGTACATCAGCGGCTAATGTGTGCCTTTTGTGCTTACAGAAGGGTTTTATGGTAACAAAAGGTACTTTTCGTTGCAGTAGGCGCTTTCATGCGACTTTCGTTTGATCACTTATTGACAGTAGCCTGCTAGGTAACGCGACTTTCGTTTGATCACTTATTGACAGTAGCCTGCTAGGTAAAGCGTTAATACACTGTCGGGTCAGCTTACCGATTTAATGGCGGAAGCCCTTTGTCCCAAACAAAAGGTACCTTTCGATGAATAGCTTGTCAGATTTCAAATCGGCACAAGTGAACAATGCGTTACATAATCTATTGCTTCTCCATCTTTAATAGCTCCATGGTAATACCACACTGTGTATTCATGTGTTTTACTTCCATGGTCTATGGACATGGTACTGCAAAATTCTTGATTTAATATGTGGTGTTTGTCAATCATGTTTGAATGAGAATGGATAGCTACTGTTTTATAGTAGGTGGGTATTCAGGTTATGGGTTGGTAGTAGATTTTTGTATAGGTATAGGTTTAAGGTATTTCATAGCACAGACCATCTATATGGTCTATGATTAGGCCTATAGGCAGGTATATGGCTATTGTGGCTTACAAAATCATCCATCCATGGGTACATTCGCGAGTTGATTTTGACAAAATTGGTAGTCGGAATTGAAAAATGGCGCAATCAAAACCGAAATTCTGACAAAACATATAGCTTTTAAGCTAAATATGATGTGCTTTAGAAAGTTGAGAAATATCTTTCGTTAGCGAATTATGTTACTTTGAAAAGCAAAAACGTGGGGCAAGTTGAAGCCTGTAAAAATTGAAAATCTTGCATTAGAAGCATAAATTTCACACCCAAGTTTAACATCAGGGTTTGAAAAAAATATACAGTACCAAGCATTATAGTTTTCTTCTGACATTTATTGCTTTTCATTTGGCCGAGAAAATTAATTTTACATTGAAAAGGTGTAACTCAGAATTTTGCTCATTTCATCAACACCAAATTCGATCGTTTGTATTGCCTCATTAAATGACTGAGTGAGCCTTGTACAACAATAGCCATCGGTTGACTAGAGATCTGAGTGTACCATACAATAAATTATATTGCTTGGAAATACATTTTCGTTTGAATAAACCTTGTCATGTTTGTCTTTCAACTGAATTTGAAAACAAACATTTTCATTTTTTTTTAAATATGCGATTTTTAAATGCCATTTCATTCATTACAGCCAATTAGAAGTACGAAACGTGAACGATCGATTAATGAATTTAGAGAGAAGTTTCATCGATCCGTTGGGTCTCCCAGATCGTAAATATCTCAGGTAAGCCTCGAGATCAAAATGAAATTCTTGTCCACATTTTGTTATAAGTTGGGTGCCACAGACATACTTCACCTTTGGGTTGGGTACAACATACAGTAAATTGATCTTGATCAAAATGGTCTCAAAATGTTTTCATATTAAGAAAAATTGGTTTTTACTATGTGCGACATTTTGCTACCTAGCTATGTAACGCGGAAAATACATCAACATAAATTGGATTCAACGGGCAGCAACTTTTAATTACACCTAATAAATATTCACTTCATTTTATAGACATGTGGTTTTTGCACCAAGTGAACACGATCAGTATTCGTCGTCTGCTTTTCCTGGACTTGTGGACGCCATGTTTGAAATTGACAGTGATCCTCGCCCCGAAGAGAGATGGGATGTAGTGAGACAACAGATGGCCGTTATTGCCTACACAATTCAATCGGCTGCCTATGCTCTTCTCGGTGTCGCATGCATATGAAGAGCTGAGATGGGCTTACATCCACCTCTGGCCGAAATTGAGTTATTGGCAGACTATTATAGTGTGGGTAAAAATACACATTTTGGTGGTTGTTTGACCTTCATATCACATTCCCTTCCGAAGATATCGGACATTTTTCCTTTCGGGAATCTTCGGAAATTTCCGGACATCTGGACTGAAAATGAACATAAAATTTTATGAAAATAGCTTTCTATTAAGGGAAGGGGTATGAACGTTTGGACAGTATTTATTGTGGGACATTAGAGCATATCAGACATATCGAATTGCATTCTGAATACGAAGAATGTCCTTCTGATATCAAATAATTTTGATTTTTGAAATTCGCAATGTAATACACATTTTATGGCAAATCATTAAAATTGATATTTTTTATATTTAACAGTACTTGAAGTAAACTTTATATAAATCTGATGATTTATACTTAAAGTGTATGTAGGTGGGATGAAAAGCCGACGATCAATTGAAAATTTTACGAAAAAAGATTTTTTTCCAAAACACCAAAAAAAAGTGGGTCTTTTTGGGAAAAAACCATATCTTCAATATAAAGGGTCAAAATTTTCAATTGACCGTCGGCTTTTCCTCCCTGCTACATACACTTTAAGAATATATCATTAGATTTATATAATTTACTTCGAGGACTGTTATATATCAACAATTTGAAAAATATCAAATTTTAATAATTTGTCATAAAATTTGTATTATATCGTGAATTTCAAAAATGAAAATTATTTGATATCAGAAAGACATGCTTCGTATTCAGAATGCAATTCGATACGTCTGAGATGCTCTCATGTCCCACAAAAAATACTGTCGAAACGCCATAAACGCTCATTCTAGATCCCTTAATTTTTTGATTTTTTTGTGATAGCCCTGAATGTTATTTATAATAATAATAATAATAATAATAATAATAATACAGGGTGAGTCAAAAAAAAGTGCAATAGAGAAAAGAATCCATTTTTATTTAAGAACCGGTTTGAACCTTATAGGTTTTAAAACATTTTATAAATGATATATCCATTAGTTACCTTGTGTGAAAAAACCAAGGAATTAGCATTTACCGTTTTGTTTTTATGACACATTTTATAGCGATACCCAATTTTAATGTTTGTCCAAGAAACATCTACAATTTGAAAGTCAGCCCACTCTGTGTAAGGTAGATTTGGAACAACTGCTATTTTCTTAACCTCATTGGCATTGAAATAAAATGGAGCACCCAAATTGTTATTGTCCTTGGTCTTGTTTAAGGAAAAGAAACATTATTTGTTGTTATTTTCATTTTACCTTTACTTTAAAGATGTTTATTCTCTATCAAGAACATACACAGGCGGATTTTTTCAAATGTCGACATGAAATGCGCGCAAAATGAAGTGGAGTGAATTATAAAATACCCAGTAAGTTGGACATACTGGGATTAAAAAAACGGGAGTTGGAGTCAAGTGAGATGTTAAAAAGTTTGTTTGAACAGAATTTTTTTTTAAATAACGCAAAAATCAACCTGATATTAGTTAAAGTCAGTTTCAGAGCTGGTGCCTTTATCGTGCACTGTGTGCTCTCATTCAAAATACATGGTACCTCGTGGACAAATAATGAAATTGGGTATCGTAGCAAAAGGACTCATAAAAATTGTGATTGACTTCAGTTTTTCACAACAGGTGACTATTGAGTGTGGCATTTATGGAAACTTTCAATAATTGGAAAGTTCAGAGTGGTTCTTACATAAATATTGATTCTTTGCTCTGTTGCACTTTTTTTGGCTCACCCTGTAATAATAACAGCACTTAATGTAGCGCTTTTCCAACCTGATCAAAGCACTTTACAAAGATACAAAATATGTACAAAAACATATAATACCTGAAAAAAGGCTTAAAAACAACAACAATCAGTACAAGTGAGTTTTTAGGTTACTCTTGAAACTATCTACAGTAGGGGAAACTCTGATGTTTAAAGGGATGTTATCTTTTAAACCCAAAATAAACTGTTTTGGGGTCATTGTTGTTTGAAAAAAATAATTTTAATTAATAATTTTAAGTTGTAGCTTCGGAAATACTCAAAAAATGGCTGAAATGGCTTTTAATGAATCTAATTAAAAATTCATAATTAAAAAAGTAAATGAGATATTTTAATTTTTCTTTTGATTTTGAAAACATTAGTCAAGTTGCATAAAGTAATGCAAAAAGTACTAAAAATAGATTGCAAAGGTAGTTTCTAGAAAACGGGTCAATTTATTCTGCTGCAAAAGGGCTTATATCCACAAAAGGCGTGATATAAAAGAAATAATAGAATAAATATGAAGGCTTGAAAATTGCACCAAACCTATTCTTTTAGTTTCTTTTCATCGCCACTTATTCCAAAACTAAAATGAATCCAATCGAACAAGTAACGATAACAAAAAAAGTCAAAAAGAGGATGTAAGCCCTTTTGCAAATCAGCTCTTCATATAATGGACTCATTCAAAATGGCCTCAAAATACCATTAAATGGCATTTTAGAGCATTAGAATACTTTAGTAACACGAGGGTGCTGAATAACAATTTTTGGGTCCAACCTCTGGGAAAGGTGGGGAACTCCCGCTAGAGGGCGGTTTTCAAAATGGCCGCCAAAATACTATCAAATAGTATTCTAGAGACCTAGAACAGTATACTGATGGGATATATCGACTGAACTTTGTACTTTTGAAGATGCTGAATAATAATATTTGGGTTCAACCTCAAGGACATGTGGGGAACTCTCGCTAGAGGGCGTTTTTCAAAATGGTCGCCAAAATACCATTAAATAATGACATTCTAGGGCTCTAGAATAGTATACTTTATAAGGATATATCAACTGAACTTTGTATTTTTGAGGATACTTTCGAGGGTGCCGAATAAGAATTTTGTGGTGCAACCTCTAGGAAATGTGGGGAACTCCCGCTAGAGGGCGGTTTTCAAAATGGCCGCCAAAATACCATTAAATGGCATTCTATATAGGTATTGGTGAATACTTTTCCTTCTACAACTTAAGGGGAGTCTAGCGCGTTCTGCTTACTGTATGTCAGATATTATCCTCACCTGCTGCCAATGAAGTGTGATATACTATGCCCTGAAAGACAAGAGCATTTAACAACTTGCATATAGAACCCCCGGGATAGAACCCTGCTATCAGTATGAAGCCGATAATAGGCTCTTCTTCCACGCCACGTGCATTGTGCAACAGCAAGGTACCTCAATTCTATCACCGTACTCCCTGGAAAATTTGGATTTAACCATCATAAGCAAGTGGAACTCAAAAAATCTTGGCAAATAAGTATTTATGTTACATTTTATGTTTTATCATTGAATATCAACAAAGATGATATATTGAATGATATAATCTACTGCTGATCGAAGCATTGATGACTTAGTGACAATGCTATCTATTGCTGATGGAGGCATTGATGACTTACTAGCAATGCTATCTACTGCTGATGGAGGCATTGATGACTTACTAGCAATGCTATCTTCTGCTGATGGAGGCATTGATGACTTTACTACCCAGCAAACACAAACAAGTTTTAAACAAGTTATATTTTTGGTTTTGGATTAGGTCAAAACGTTTCTAAAACATTAAATGTCGGGTTATATAAAGGGCATGAAAACGTTTTAAAACGGTTTGTATGAAAATACACTGCATCAATATTTTTAAAATGTTTACAAAATATTATTGTAACCTATTTTTTGCAAATATTTTTTACCAAATATTTTGTCAACACTTAAATAACATTTTGTTAAAATATTTGCAGTATGTTATTAAAAATGTTTTTTAAATGTTATGAAAACGTTTTATAGCCATTATATACCCTTTATATACCCCGACATTTAATTGATCATGCCGGAGAAAACCAGGCAGTGGCAGGAACATGAAGGTTGGCCGAATTTGCCCATATTTGGTGTAGTAGGGGTGTTTGATGAAACATTCTCACTGAAACTTTTTCAGGATTCTGACCCTCCTTGTTAAGGGTTTATAGCCCTTATTTGTTTTGGTACAATCTACCCCCTTAAAAATGGATGAATTTTTCCTGAATTTAAGACAATTTTGTATTCTCAATTTTTCACAAGTGGTTGAAATTATTTAAGTAAATTAAGTATTTGTAGGAAACATCTACCCCGGGCATTACAGGGAACAATTGACATTCAACCAACCCCTATCATTTGGCTCTGGGGTGTCTAAACATACCCCCTCAAAATGTCTTAAAAATTGAATTTTTAGTTGATGAATTCAAATGCAAATATAAAAAATATACATCCAAATTTTGAATTTTTGTTTGGGTCATTAGAGTGACCCAACAAGTGGCTATGGGAAACAAATTAGAATATCTTCGGGCGGTGTTTCTTTTTTAAGAAAATACAGTGTTTCTGTATGGTATTTAAGCAATATTACAAAGATGAAAATGTTGTAATATTAATGAAATATGTGATTATTTCAACTACATACTTTATTTAGAGCTGGTTATTAAGTTGAGTAAGGTTTTAAACTTTAATAACATGGATAACAAAAGCAAAATGTTACTAAAATTGAAGTGTTTCTAGATTTTATTTGATCTAAAATGAGAAAAACCTAAAATACTTAGTCAAACACTCAGGAATTTTAAAGAACAGTTTGATTGGACAAACCATTTATGAACAGATTCAAACAAAAGTAAGAAATAAACAATTATTTGGTAAGCAGCACTCCCTTAGGATTTAAATCATGATCATACAACATTATTTAGCATCAACATATAAAAATGAGTTATTATAGATCTAGCAATTCAGTTTTTTATTAGTGCATAATCATGATGACACTTTGCATGTTACCGTTCTTTTACTTTCTCAAATTGTCACAACGTAGACCATGCCCTTATTTGCTTTGTTTTGAACGATTGCAATATACAATATAATTGTAATACAAAAATTATAACCTCATTATACCTCATTCATTCTAGTGAACATTCTAGTTAATAAATAATAATTCAAGCAACCCCTATCATTTGGCCTCCCTCAGAACTTTTTATTAAATTAATTCACAAGCATATAGAATGTACATCCAAATTTTGCTTTGTTTCATCTTCCTCCAAATGAAACAACCTTAGGATGTAGGCCTAGACTTTGGGAAACAGATCAGATTATCTTTGGATGGTGTTACTTGGTTTAATAGAAAAGTCAGTGTTTCTATATGGTATTTTACCAAGATCACAAAACTGAAAATCTCGGTTAAGGGGGTACTACATGCCTGCCCAATTTTGTGCCTATTTTTGCATTTTTCTCAAAAATTATAAAGCATTGGTGACAAGTAAGATATTTATATTATAGGGGCAAGGACTACAACTACTGCACTGGAAATTTTATTTCAGCACGACAACAGTTGTGGAGTTACAGTCAAAAATGAGGGAAAACCAATATTTGATCAATAAATCAATAACTACTTGCCTTGAGTTGCTGAATTTTCAGTGCAGTAGTTGTAGTCCTTGCCCCTATAATATACATACCTTACTTGTCACCAATGCGCCATAGTATTGAGAAAAATGCAAAAATAGGCATAAAATTGGCCAGGGTGTAGTACCCCCCTTAAGGAAGCACATGTCTTTTAAGGCATTTCTTCATTATAAAGTTGACTAAAGTTACCAAGCTAATAATAAATGGAAAAATAAACATTACTAAGCCTTAAAAATGTAGATGTTTCTATGTCTTATTCCCTCCAAAATGAGTAAAACAAAATTATCGTATTGTAATCAATACTCAAGACTATTAAAGAATATTTGATTAAACAATCATAAAGCTGAAAGATATCGTATATATGTCATGTCTTTCATGCATAATGCCATGTTGCACGTACATACTAAAATCGAATGAACATGTAACGCCAGAATCTTATGTATGCAAGATTCTTAGTCAGTGGGAGTGGTTTATTAGTATACACATAATCTGATTGGACAATCGCATGATTTTGGGTGTCGTCTATCAGGCTGTAGACGACCCCACGTCATCATGAGTGTTGATAACGCGTAACACGCTCATAGATGTGCGAGTATGTATCGCGTTAATTGCGTAGAAGCAGTGCGGAATACTCGTACGCGCTAGCAGTACGCGCAACAAAAGATGTGAAGTTGTAAACAAGTTTCGTTCATTTTAGAAAAAGGGGAGTTTTAATGACGGTAACTTAATTTTTGCTTTAAAAAATAGTTTACAGTTATTAAAATAATATTTAACTGGCTAAGAATGAGAATAAACGATAGGAATTTTTATTTTGCCTATCCTCTACCTATGATAGACGACAGGCAGGTCCAATATTTTTATCGTAGTGATTATTACACACAAGTTTTAGTTCTGCAAGTTTCAGTTTGCCGATGTTGGTCTTGCTATAAAGTTCACACACAAGTTGACTTCATTCAACTTCATGGGGTGTTCAAAGTCAACAGAACTGAAGACTGTATTTCTTAACTGTTGCCGCTCTTCTTCAGCGTTTAGTCCATCAACATCCTCATCGCTAATCTTTTCTTCCTCTGCAGCTTTAGCGGTTACATTCAACACTTGATTCCTCCTTTGTGTTGCAGCTAACCTGGAGAAAAAGCTTGTGATTTGCTTGGCCGTTTTCCACTCATTCGGCTGAAACATAAGCTTTCCATCCTCGGTGCGACTGTGCATCATCTTATGTGCCACATTGGTAGGATCGGCCTTTTGTTTTGTTTCCACTCCCTTGTTGAATATATAATAATATAACATGAACTGAAGTCTGAACATCTTGTCTGGATTTCCTCAGAGCCCATCCAGCTTCTGGAATGAGTGGTACCCTTTCTGATACATTTGGACTGCGTCTGCTCATTTCAGGACGATTATCAGATGCAGCACTTCTGGAGAGAATAGAGGTTGTTGGCTTTTGGCTTATCTCTGACACCGTCATGGCCCATTGCTTTTAATTTGATTATAAGAAGATTCATGTTCAAGTACCCTAATATGTGTTCCTACAGACAAGTGATGCTGTATGTCCTTCTCTTCATCAAAGGATAAGACACATCCAATCTCCAAACAGTGAAATAATCCTTTCTTGCTGCTGGTACTGTCAGTCTTTCTTGTCTGTCTTCCAGGGGTAGCTGAACTAAAGTCGTCAATGATCTTTAGTCCTGTGTGCTGTTGGTTTCCTTTGAGCAGTTCAGTATACTTCAGAAGCTTGCCCTCTCCTACATTGTAGGCCTTCCATATTCGAATTCCATTCTCTTCCCACTGGAAATTGTTGTAGGTGGTAATTCCTTCCGATTTCATTGGATGTTTGTCTACCTTACTCATGACCAGCTCTGCAACTGCAATCTTGCAGCCTCGTACACCGTCGTATCAGGGCCCTTCTCATATCTGCAGCACTTGTAACATCATGCTTTTCATTTACATAATATGTGCTTTTTTGGGGGCAATTTTGTGGTCACAAATATCTTTCCCGCCCTGAGGATCTGAAAAATCATATCGACGGACACTGCATTGAACTCGCTGTGCTATTCCTTGAATTGACAAGATAAGGGGTGCACAGTGATAACACCCAGCATTATCTGATCTCAGGTATACATTCTTCAGTGAAGAGTTTTGAGCTTTGATTGTAGCTAAGGGATTCTCAATAATAAACGCAATGGCAAACCATGACTGGTCACATTCATCAAAGATGTGAACATCTGCTGGAGATCCATTACCAAACAAAGTATTCACCACTTCTTCCACTGTATCGAATGCTTCCGATCCTTCTGTTGCAATATAGTCAAGTCCATGTAGAGACTTCTGTTGGGATGCAGCACATACTTCATATCATAAAAGACCATATCTGCCCCAGCTACTAGCTAGGCCTACTGAAACAACATCTTATGGCTAAGATTCTTGGACACCTGCAGCATAGTGTTTCTAGAATAATTATTTGTGAATTTAAACTGTGATCCAATTTATTTGAACTGATTAACTTACTCCTTTATAAACTCTTGTGATTTATGTTAGTTATCAGCTATTATCACAGTAGCCAAATAATATCCTAGTTTCTTACCAGTGGCGTGCGCAAAGGGGGGGGGCAGGGAGGCCACGGCCCCCTACTTTTGTTGGTCATTATGGGGAAATCAGTCAATTTCCCCGAAATAACTGATTTCGCCCGCACCTTACACTCCTAATCAGACTCCATTCGGAGGAACTGAACAACCTGCCCCCCCCCCACCCCCCACTTTCAATGTGCTGCGCACGCCACTGTTTCTTACTCATAACGTTGAGGGCTTTTAGGCATAATTTTTATCAATATATAAAAACAATATATATGATATAATTAAAAAATGCATACACAATAGGCCTACATAATGGACCTACATTTATATTGCTATTTTGTTCATCATGGTTTATCACAAGGTAGTCTTGTATTCAGTATTTCTGTTTTGCATTTTACTCAGATAGCTAAATATGAATTGTTTTGTGTTTAGAAACACTTCTGCAGACTTGACATGATTCTGTTTAGAAAATTCTAAAAGAATGTCACCATATGAAAACATTTAAAGAATTTTAAGACTAAAAAATAGAATTGTCACATTCAGTTTCCTCCAATTTTTAGACTTACAATATCATTTTCAAGAAATTTATTAGACGAAAATACTGTCTAGAAACACCAATTTTATGCAAATTCGTTACACCGCCCAAATCTACCATTTATTGTTTGGAGTAGACCAATATAGCCTCAAAATGTTGACATTAAAAAAAATCAATATTTAAGATGTATATTTTCATAAAAGGGCTTTAAAAATTGCCCTTTTTTTACATTTTTTACAAATGCTAAAGAGGGGTAACATTGATGACCCCCTCCTGAAAACCCAAGACCCCAATCATTGCAATTTCAAGTTCTATATTACAAATAAACTATGCTCTTGACAAATATTTCAAAATAAAATCCAATCGAGAAGTTGCTGATAGAAAAATAACTTCATGAACTTTGCCATTTTTCAACTGTTTTCACAGCAATTTTCCTGTGTCAAAAGCCCCAAATTAGGGGGTACCCATATCTCCCTACCCAGGGGGGTCAGGTGGGTCTAGTCTGGCATGTGAAAATATGTCATCCAGTACATCAATCTTCCAAAGTATGAACCGATTTGGCCAACCTTCATGTTCCCAGATTTTGTCATATTGCCTGCATCTCTCTGGCATGGACAATTAAACATTTTCTGACAACCTTTAAAAACCTTTTGTGAATGATGTCGAAAACGTTTTGTTGGGTAGCTATGCTATCTATTGTTGATGAAGGCATTGATGACCTTCTAGCAATTATATCTACTGCTGATGGAGGCACTGATGACATACTAGCAATGCTATCTACTGCTGATGGAGGTATTGATGACTTACTAGCAATGCTATCTTCTGCTGATGGAGGCATTGATGACTTACTAGCAATGCTATCTTCTGCTGATGGAGGCATTGATGACTTACTAGCAATGCTATCTTCTGCTGATGGAGGCATTGATGACTTACTAGCAATGCTATCTTCTGCTGATGGAGGCATTGATGACTTACTAGCTATGCTATCTACTGCTGATCGAGGCATTGATGACTTACTAGCAATGCTATCTTCTGTTGATGGAGGCATTGATGACCTATTAGCAATGTTATCTACTGCTGATTGAGGCATTGATGACTTACTAGCAATGCTATCTACTGCTGATGGAGGCATTAATGACTTACTAGCAATGCTATCTACTGCTGATGAAGGCATTGATGACATACTAGTAATGCTATCTACTGCTGATGGAGGCATTGATGACTTACTAGCAATGCTATCTTCTGTTGATGGAGGCATTGATGACCTATTAGCAATGTTATCTACTGCTGATTGAGGCATTGATGACTTACTAGCAATGCTATCTTCTGCAGATTGAGGCATTGATGACTTACTAACAATGCTATCTACTGCTGATGGAGGCATTGATGACTTACCAACAATGCTGTCTACTGCTGATGGAGGCATTGATGACTTACTAGCAATGCTATCTACTGCTGATGAAGGCATTGATGACATACTAGTAATGCTATCTACTGCTGATGGAGGCATTGATGACTTACTAGCAATGCTATCTTCTGCTGATGGAGGCATTAATGACTTGTTAGCAATGCTATCTACTGCTGATGGAGGAATTGATGACTTACTAGCTATGAATGATATCTACTACTGATCGAGGCATTGATGACGTATACTAGCAATGCTATCTACTGCTGATGAAGGCATTGATGACTTATTAGCAATGCTATCTACTGCTGATGGAGGCATTGATGACTTACTAGCAATGCTATCTACTGCTGATTGAGGCATTGATGACTTACTAGTAATGCTATCTACTGCTGATTGAGGCATTGATGACTTACTAGTAATGCTATCTACTGCTGATGGAGGCACTGATGACTTACCAGCAATGCTATCTACTGCTGATGGAGGCATTGATGATCTACTAGCAATGCTATCTACTGCTGATGAAGGCATTGATGACTTATTAGCAATGCTATCTACTGCTGATGGAGGCATTGATGACTTACTAGCAATGCTATCTACTGCTGATGGAGGCATTGATGACTTACTAGCAATGCTATCTACTGCTGATTGAGGCATTGATGACTTACTAGTAATGCTATCTACTGCTGATGGAGGCATTGATGACTTGTTAGCAATGCTATCTACTGCTGATATATGCACTGATGACTTACCAGCAATGCTATCTACTGCTGATGGAGGCATTGATGACCTACTAGCAATGCTATCTACTGCTGATTGAGGCATTGATGACTCACTAGCAATGCTATCTACTGCTGATCGGCACAAAACTTGTATGGTTTAAATGGTAGCAGCCTCAGAAAGAGTTCCTACCATCCAAGTAGCAAGGCGGGTGACAACATTATATAGTTTTGTTGAGAATGTTACAATTTGTTTAAAGAAGAAAATTTTATCTTAACGGCTACATTTCAGCACATCACATCAAAGCTCCCATCGGGCGCCCATTCCTTTTTAAAGGAATTTTATTATTGTAATTCAAAGCCCCTGGATAAGTCAAGCAGGAAATAAAAACGACGTCAATATTTGCCAAAGATTCAGTGTTGCTTAACAATAAGCCCAATCGGCATTGGAAGATTGCAATGCATTGTAGGACAGTTTTTGCAGTTTTAGGACACTTTGTCCTTTGACCTTTCAGAAAATTCAGAAATATTGGGTTTTTGTACGTACAAAATATAATCTTAAATGTTTTACAATATTTAAAACAAATATAAAAAATATTAGTATTTTATAAATTAATTATTTGGTATTTTTAATGATCAAAATTGTGACAATAATAAGAAAATTAATAATAATTACGTCAATTTTCCCGATATGTCAGAGGTCAAAGTGTCCTAAAACTGCTCTCAAAAACCGGAAGTTAGAATGGCGATTGGGCTTATTGGCCTTGCCCTTGACCTGTATTTTATACAATTGGCCAAACCACGGGTCACTGCCACTTAAACGTGCATCAAAGCATAACACATGCAATGCTTATCGAACCATTAAAAAGACCTTCAACATAATGGTAAGCTTCTTTTCTGCTTGGCAATTTATCGAACAGCACATAATTGGCCTCGGTAATACACGTAGTCTCATGTACTATCCATCCCAGCTTTCCCTGCATGCAGTAGACTATCCACTTTCCATATGAACTTTAACTTTGAAAGAGCCAATGGATATAGCAGACGATAAAACGCCTCTATTAAACAAAACTTACGGCCGGGAAAGGTAAGTGAATTGTATAGTGTCATACAAACACTGTTTTGATGACAGCTTTATTCAAAACGTCATGAATGGCCTAGGCTATAATACGGGGGCTATATGCCCGGGGCACTCAACTTTCAACAGCTAGTAGGTTATCAGTGCCTAAATCAGCAGTAGATAACATTGCCAGTCACAAATACCTCAATCAGCAATACAAGTGACGGGTATGTGCCTACCAGCGTAGCGTTCCGAAGTAGGGGCCTATCGGTACAAAACACCGTTTTAAAAAAGGGGGGTCATTGAGTACAAACAAAATGAAAAAGGGGGTCATTGGGCATAATATAGTGGGAAAAGGGGGTCATTGGGTATAAAATGTCAGAAAATGGGTCATCGAGTAGAAAATTTAGAGAGAAAAATGGAACAAAATTCTATTTCTTGTCCCAAATAGCTAAATAATAATAACGGCAAGTCAATAAGGGATTTACATTTTACATCAATCTAAAAACAAGAAACCAGTTATAGGTATGCCACTTTTAAAGTCTATACATTTTAAGAATATAAGTTGTGGTGTACACCAAGGGTATATTCTTGGACCCCTATTATTTACATTATTAATAAATACATCAAGGATGTTCCAATTTATTCTCTCTATATTCTCTCTACTTATTACACAGCAATATTATACTCAAATAATATCATTAGTAAGATGTTTTTAAATGCCGGGAGCCACTTGGTTGATGGATTGTAAAACGAACCCGAGGTAACTGCCACCCACTCTGTCAAAAAAGAAAAACAGATTGAAATTTAAATGAAACTCTATCTTTCTTAATAAATCTAAACATGTTTTCTGGTTAACATTTCACAAAGATTGCAATAATGAAATTGTATGCATTTAGCATTATTTGGTTAAACATAATACCATCTAACTTGATATCAGTAACAGCTTTCATCGCGCTGCAGCTACAATCCCCGAAATATGTCTTGAAACGTTAAAGCGTCTTTAGGGGAAAATAAGTCCCCCCACTCCCCCGTGCAATGTTGAAACGTGCAAATGTGTTCAGCGTGTCTGTAAAGTGTCGCAACATTGAATGATGGGGGGGGGGACGGGAAAAGTGTTAATTGATGGCCCAGCGTTCTTCTAATTCCAAATATTGAACATTTTTATCCACATTAAAAATACACTTTTGATTTCATTCAAGATTCCTAAAGCGTTTCAACGACATATTTCGGGGATTGTAGGTACACAAATTACAATTCAATCGGACTGAAATTTAAATGAAACTCTATCCTTCTTACAAAATCCAAATATTTCCTTTTCTGATTAACATTTCACAAAGATTGCAATTTTAATGAAATTGTAGAGTTTTTATTCGTTTTTGCATCCTGATTAACATTGTTACCGCTTAATCGTTATAAACTCGACATTTAGTGAACCAGGTGTGTACTATGCCTCATCAAGCTGTAGTAAAAATAGCGACAAGTCAATTAAAGGGATTTACATTTTAAATGAAAACCTACCCTTCAAAAAAAAAAAACCAAGATCCAGTTATAAATATAAGTATGCACTTTTAGCTATATTTAGTCATGGTAGTGCTGCAGAATGGTGAACCATAGCAAACATATTGTTAATTTTGGAAATTGACTAAAACTGCATAAAACTAAGAATTGGCTGTTACCATGGCAACAAGCAAAAAATGGACGAACAATGCTCGACACTGTAACAGGTTACCAAAGTACTTCAACCCCCAAGGTATAAGCAAAATCTATTTTTGACCTACCTTTGCCAACGATACTGAAAAATTACCTGAACTCAGGGGCGTAAATCCATTTTTGAAAGTGGGGGGGGGGGGGGGGGGACACACTGACAGTGGGAGGCCCAATGTGAGAAATCAATAGAAAATGGCCGTGAAGCGGGGGGTTGCTGGGCCTGAGGGGGGATGTTCCCCCCTCAGAAGTAAGAAACGTTTGCAAGATGAATACCTAATTGAAGCGATTTGGTGACCCATTTTGGCACTATTAGTGTTTAAAATTTTAGTTTAAAAAAGCCCAAATTTTGTGAAATGACTGGCCATGAAGCTTTTCGCTGACAAGTTTTCCCTATTTATTGTAGGCCTATAAATTGTCGAAAAGAGAAGTGAAATTGACCACTTGTTTATCCACTATGCAGGGGTGTGTGTGAGGAAGGATGTTCCCCCCTCAGAATTTGGAAAATTTTGCAAAATGAAGGTCCAATTAAATGCCCAAACTTCTTGTGGAGGTTCCACCTATGATTGTCTTCATAGTTACATCTATAAATTTTCAATTGGTAGAGCGAATTCGAATTTAATGCAAAGCGCCCTCATACCCTAATTTTGACATAAAATTGCCGTTTCCAAGAACATGGATGCTCCAAATGTCTATACAAACTTTAAAAAATGATTCTTTGGCGCCAATAACATATTCAACAACACCAATATCAATAGAATAAGGCATAGAATAATATTTTTGATGCAAATTAATGACAATTTTCCCTCCCCCTGTCCGAAATAAGTTTTTGGCCGGCACCTTCTCATTTTTTCGCTGATTTCAATTTTAAAAAAAGGTGTAAAAATGCTCAAGAGATCATCCTGCATCAATAAGTTGGAGCCCTAAGGGAGCGATCGTTATTTACGACAGGGGGGATGGGCGTTTTGAGGGGGGGAATCCGAAATTTGTTTGGGTCTTGAGGGGGGGAACGCGAATTTTTCGGTGAACCAGGAGGGGGGAATGTTAAGTTTTAAATGGAGAAATTCGGGAAAACAAGGGGGGAATCCGAAAATTTTGAGCGGACGCGAGGGGGGAACGCGAATTTTTTTGTCGATATTTTGTCCAAAACGCCTATTACCCCCCTGCCGTAAATAACGATCGGTCCCTAAGGAATCTGAAACATCAACCTTATTATTTACCCCTACTCCGACCCCTATTTATAGCGTATGACCTGCATCGAAACTAGGTAGAGTACTGGCACTCACGACGGTCACGGTCACCACAATAAATAAAAGCTGACCTAATATAAAGCTTCTAAATACCATCAAGTCAATCTAATCTGTATTGTAGACCTATGGATATATAGTACATGTACAATCAAAAGAACACAAGTTTTGAGCCGACTTTACAAGGTGTAGGACTCCTTCAAGTTCGATCCAGTATCCACTTTCATTAACCATGGCAGATCTAACAGAACCAGTATTGGATACAACACAGGGAGAAGACAAATTGTACGTCCGTGAAAAGTATTTTGTATGGCAGATGGTTGGACACAATTTCTTAGCTTTTCTTTTGCAAAGCCGTCCATAATATGAAAATTTTGCTTTTCGAATTGAAGATATAGATTTTTTACATTACCCTGATTTAGACTATCGTGAGAGGTTAACTAATTAAACCTCCTTCCTTTGTCTTTTAGACGTGAAATCCTTGATCTCATATTCTTTTTTTGATGCAAAATGGAACTTTATGACCTTAACCTTAACCATTTGTAGTTTTTAACTCCACCCTCAAGGACCGTCCCATCACCAGATCATCTGCTGACCCCCTATTGTTGATTCCCAAACGATGCAAAACCGAATCTCACAGGGCATCGTTTTCAACCGTATCGTTCCCCTGTGGAATCAACTTCCTCTCACAATTAGATCCACTGTCAAATTTTAGAATTTAAAACATTACTACCAATACCAATGCCCTTCATACCTAAAAAAAATCAACTTTCCCGGTATAAATCATTCTGGGACACCCTGTATGTGCTCTCTGGTCCCACAAAAAATACTGTGCAAACGTTGCTATCCTTAAAGGGCTCCATCAATCTTTATTACAGCAGCGAAGTGATTCTAGCTACTCTCATTTTCCTGGTTGGTTGTTCACAACTTGCAATTTAAAATTTTTTACTCTGTTTCAGAAACACCCGTTTAAAGTTAGCTCTACTGCTAATTGGTGTGATCTTTGTTGCCGTGATCATAGGATACTCCGTAGCGTTCTTCGTACACCGCTGTCCAGGAAATGCAAAGGAAGATACTGCTATATCCAATTTGTTAATACGATCTGTTAGTGCAAAAAATATCGAGGAAAATTTGAAGTAAGTCAATGATTATGAATATAATTATTGTACTATAGTAGCCATAGTTTTAATTCATTCCAATCTGAATCGGGAAAGTAAACATGATGTTAAAGGCTTTATCAGTGAACACCCTAAATTTTAGCAAAAAATAGATTTTTGCATAATGAACAACAATAGACGTTATCCACTTTACTCATGTCTAACAAAAGGCGCGGGTTCACGTAGTATTCCTCATTCAAACTAATCCAATGCACGACCACAGAGTTACCTGCATGACTTTGACGACCACAGAGTTACCTGCATGACTTTGGCGGGCTATTTTGAAACAGTCATGGTTGCACATGCAGGTACTTCCAAAACAAGGTATAGCAGTTGCTGATACGCAGCTTATAGAACACGGATAATCTCTATAGATGTGCCAACATGGTCAAGGAACCGAACGAAGAACAATCATCAAGCAACCATGTACAAACTCAATATATTCTCAATCCTGCAGGGTTTTGTCTGGTGTTCCACACTTGGCAGGAACACCAGAAGGTCTCAAGACGGCAGAATATGTTCGAGACAAATGGTTGGAGCAGGGGCTTGATTCAGCTAAACTGGTTCCCTATAATGTCATGTTGAGCTATCCAAATCCTGATTTACCGAATAAGGTGAGATTATATTAATGCAAACGAAAAGGACAACAATATTACAGTGTATAATTTTCATGTCCAAAACTTTAAATCACCAAAAGTGTGACTATTTGATTAATCCTCAAATGTTTGTTATAACAGCCCGGCAGTTTGTCAGCAAATACCGGTATGTGCGGAAACACTCTTATGTCAGTACGAATTGGACCATAATGGAGCAAATGTCAGACTTTAAGATCAACTTTACTAAAATGAAAAACACTACCATCAAGGCTTCAATAATCTGATCATTATTTTGGTCTCATGCTTTGGTCAAATATTTTGCTCATAGAGCGATTCACATGCGATTTCCGAGTCGAGTGCTATAGTGTGACTCGGACTCCAAGTCATTACTCCCTGGGCATTACTCCCAAATTGTCCTTGGAAGGCTTTGTGAAACTGTGCTTCATGATCTTTACGTGGGACGTCGACAACGACCCAAAGGAGAAGTTGCTAGACCAATTTCTACCAACTTTTACGTCTTTCAGGAAAGGCCATCTTGAAAGAATTGTGTGCTTTGTTTTTGCAGGTATCTTTATTGGAAAATGGAACGGAAATCTTTCATTCAGCGCTGGAAGAAAATTCTTCGACCGGAGGATTACAACCCCAACATCGTGCCGCCATTTAATGCTTATTCTCATCAAGGAGAAATAGAGGTATATAACATCCCCCATATTTGGACTTTCGAACCAAAGTGAGGGTCGATTTCGGAAATCATTGTAACCATAATGACCCCATGTTCGTTGAATTATGGTTGAAGGAAATTGATGCACTATACACACACTGGCAAAGTATTTTGCAACATCACTGAAAAAAGAGGAATTCGGCAAACTGTAAATTGAACATTCATCCAATATCATGTCGATTTCACATTACATATATAGATGGCAATGTTCTTTGCATGAAATGAGTAAGATTAGGCTGCGCAATGGAATGGAAGGTTTCATCTGAGGTGACACCATGCGAGTAATCCGTTTGAATGCAGAGACATGGAACTTTAGTCCGCAAAATGTCCAGATCCATTTGCAATGGTCGCCAAATAGTTTGAATGGTTTCTGCAAGGTATTGGGAAAATGGTGGTGGGAGATCGATTCATGAATGCGAGTATTCCGTTTGAATGCAGCGACATGGAACTTTAGTCCGCAAAATGTCCAGATCCATTTGCAATGGTCGCCAAATAGTTTAAATGGTTTCTGCAAGGTATTGGGAAAATGGTGGTGGGAGATCGATTCATGAATGTGTCGGGTGGAATTGTCTTCAGGTCTGGGGGACTCTGGTTATCCCATTAGGCTCCTGCTGGCCTTGAATCACACCAAAACATATTGTGTGCTCATTACAAAATCGTTGCAATAGAGGTTATCCGTGTTCTATAAGCTGCATATCCTATCAGCGACTGCTATACCTTGATTAGGATTTTCAGAAGAAGTACCTGCATGTGCAACAATAACTGTTTTGTAAATTATCATCTGTTCAACGATTCTCATAGATTTCTTTTGCTGGGTGCCAATTATTGGGCTGTGAATGTGGTCCAGGAAGCTGTTCAATGTCAGTGCATTTTGCTGTTGTATCATCTGCACAACTGCTTGGTTACTGACATGTGTTTATAGTAGAGTATTGAAGTAATCATGTGTGTAATTTTGGTTCATTTTGATGTACAAGATTTTAAGATATGACCTTGTGAAAAATTATAAGTTTCTTTTTTGGCTTAGTGTATAATACTCACGATCCTTCAAATTTACAGGGTAACCTCGTTTACGTTAACTATGGTCGTCACGAAGACTTCAAATTTTTGCAGGAAAACTACCCAGAAATTAACATAAATGGAAGTATCGTCATTGTAAAATACGGTAAATTGTTCAGGGGTACTAAGGTAAGTTTGCTTTCTTGTAGATAACTACAGCCTGTCTCAAAAAAAATTGTGCAAGTTAAAAGCGCCCTGTTTGGCAATTATAAAATACCGTTGTGACATGATGCTTACATTAACGTCACGGGCGCAGTCTTAGCTCTCAAATGCCGTTAACGTTCTGTTCAATTTGCTTGTTCCAATTTCGAGATATGTTAATTTAACAACGAAAGGGTAAAATCACAATTGTGCCACTTTTACTAGGGAAGAGAGCTGAACATGTAAATCAATGATAGCTGATGTTGATGCGTTTAATGCACTCACCCTTCGGGGTTCTTGCATTTGACGCATCAACATCAAGCGCGTGCATTATTTTGTCTAATATCTCTCCCAATAAGTAATACGCGTTCATTAACCTATAAGTGTGCAATATTTGTTTGTCTTTTAACATGTCTTTTAAGAGAACAGTATTTGCCATGAAAATCATTGACATGCACATGTATTTAATTTTTACAGCAGAATGTGAACTATTTATTTATCTTTTAATCTGTTTTAAGTGGGAAAAGAGAATCATCATTCCTGCATCATGATAAAACAGTAAAAAAGGTCAACAAAATTTTGTATTGTGTAATTGATGCATTCTTTTGATTTCACGAAGGAACTCTTGATAAACTTGATGCTATCACTGTTACATGTAAAGCCCTCTTCCCTAGTAAAAGTGGCACAATTGTGATTTTACCCTTTCGTCTTTAACGAAACATATCTCGAGATTAAAACAAGCAAATGGAACAGAACAAACAGCATTGGAGAGCTAAGACTATTCCCTGGACGTTGATATCAGCATCATATCACAACGGTATTTTGTAATTGCCAGAGAGGGCACTTTTTACTTGCACAATTTCTTTTGAGACAGACTGTATTGTATAGAGCTTGTATATGTATCGATAGCTCGATGAAATAAGTTAATTGTGACCTGCAAATATATGTAAAAGAAGATTGAAATGGTATTTCTGAAATTGATGTTAAAAGTCGAAGACGTAAAAATAAAAAACTATAGTCAGATAGTCAGTGGATGCAGGTCGCAGGCCACCAACCTCCACAATGTAAGTCGTGAGAACTTTGTTTAAATTTGTACTTTCTCGATATAGTCAGATAGTCCCAAATAATTTCAAAAGACATCTATAAGTCATCTATACTGGATATTCAGGACCAGGTATGTCTCACACCAAGCTTCATCCTGTCAACCGATAACGGTACCTAAGATATCAACCGTAAACGTCTTAGATTCGGCAAAAAGATGTTCCCGAGTCCCGACATTGCTGGAACAGAAGGCGATCCGTGCCGGGGATCCATATCGTTCAATTTATAAGATAATACTGGGAATATGAGCGAACACGAACAAAATGTGAAAATAGATAACTATACTCTGTGTATTAATAATTTCTTATAGGTCAAACTTGCTCAAAGGGCAGGTGCAATAGGGGTGATTTTGTATTCCGATCCGGCAGAATATGCATTGGAAGGGGAGTCCTACGTCTACCCATCAAGTTGGTGGCTGCCGGGAACAGGGGTACAGAGGGGTAATGTATTTGATAGTGATGCAAAGGGCGATCCAGCTACCCCTGGATACCCAGCTAAACGTAAGTCATACACAGACAAAAAGATCACCAAATGTGAATACGTAAAATATATATTAGTATATGCCTACCAGAGGAACAAATTTCGAAGTATATAACTGTATGATAAGGCCAATTTCAATTGGAATCAAAGCAAATTAATAAATAATTATTACACAGCCGTGACGTTAGTCACGTGTTGAGTGCCCTCACAAGCGCGCGAAATATTTGATATTTTTACCTGAATGTGGGCGTAAGAAAGGCTTTAAAAGCATCTATATCATGTATATACTGCATAGTGCACATGTTAAGCACGGAATTCTAATTGTCACTGCACGGATTTTTAATCTCACTGCACGTACGGGCCAGGAGGCACGTAAAAATAGCACCTGATTTGTAAATATACATTGGCCCAATGTGACACAAAAGTGAAGCGTTTTAAGTGTAGACACCGTCCAATCAGCCACAATGATATCACAACATTATGTAAAAAACTAGTCGTGGTGGCAAGTTAGGCTCCACCATCACATTAGTTCATACTCATTTGTTTTCACAGCATATATGTATCGTTTGGATGATGAAGACACAGACCTTCCAAAAATTCCAGTACATCCTATTGGCTATGACGATGCTAGACGTTTTCTCCGGTAATAACTTGACACTGGTGGTTATTTTAATGATTCTCCCCTTTAAGAATCTAACATAACTTATTAAGACGGATTGGGAGGGAGCAAGACCTACCAATATTTTTATTCAAGTATTGAGACAAATAAAGCTGATAGTGATACACAAAGGAGACCCCAATGCGAGTTATAAATGGCCTTATTTCCGCTCCATGTAGGGGAAAACGCCCAAAACCTTTTTATAACTCAAGAATAGCAACACATTATGGAATTATGAATGGCTAAACTGGAAAAATATGGCTCCTGACTTCCCATTCGTTTATTGTTTTTAATGATTTTTATCATCAGATTTAACATTATAATGTTTCGTATTAAATTCTAAAAAAAAAGTCCGCGGAAGTTTAAAATAATACTTCTACTATTGTCCCTTAATTCAGAGTAAAATATTGTGACGTATCCAGATTATTTTGGGGTGTACGTTTCGTAAATGCTTTTTTCCTTCTGAATATTTTCTAGTGAAATGACTGGGCCAGAAGTTCCGAACGACTGGAGAGGGAGTCTAAACATAACGTATCGGTTGGGTCCCGGTTCCACCAACACCAATAGGTTTGTAATATGCATTTTGTTTAAAACGAATTATACGAATTAAAATGATTATACGTAAACATATACCGTTAAAAGTCGATATTAGCATGTGTGCTTACTATCGAGCGCTTTTAAAACATGCAAACAAGAAGAACCCATCTACAAAGGTGTAAAGGGTTTTGAGCAAATCATCGATACAATAATTATAGACTAACATGTAAACCTGCAAATGTGTGTCTCAACCCCATTAGCTCAATTGGTAAAGCCCCGGACAGTTTCATGTTTTCAAAAGCTCTCGATAGTAAGCACATATGCTAACTATCGAGTTTTTACGGTATATATCCTACTGTCTTCCCCAACAAACATGGTAAATGGAACATTATCGCCAATAACAAAAATGTAAGATTTTAATTATTATATTAATATTCGTTCTTCTCTCCCTTCATCTATCTCTGTTTGTCTCTTCGTCTTGTTTTCTTTTGCTCTGCTGCTTTTTCGTCTCTCAATTCAATTTTCACTTTACAGGAAAGTCAAACTTAGTGTTCATTCAAGCCGAGAGCAACGAACAATTTACAATGTTATTGGAACTATTACGGGCACGACTGAACCAGGTATCGAACTTCAAAATAGGCCCATAATGCCTATAATTGCCTTGAATTGAGCAGTTGAGGGGTCATAATATGTGTTACGATTGATTAAATACAGCAAATTTGGTAGGAATGTGTCAACAATTTTGTTAGCTTCAGTTTGATACCTTGTCAAATGATTTCGAAATCTTCCAGAATTTACCGATTTGACGAATATTTGTGCGAATTTTTAAAGTTTTGCAATGTGTTAGGGAACAAACCAAAAGATCGATGACGTCCTATAAACGCAACTAGTTTCGTTTCTCAGCCGACCCCCTCCCTCTCTGCCAGAAATGTATTAAAGAAATGTTGAAAATTTTGACATAATAATAATGACACATTCTTCAGACCGATGTTTTTGTACAGACGTAATCGAGTATTTTTACCCCCTCCCCCCTAAACGAAACCAGTTTCGTTTATAGGACGTCATCGATCTTTGGTTTGTTCCCTTACGCTTTAGTTTAACCGATCGATGACGCGCACTTGCCATGCGTTCAATTCAGCCGAGTGTAACATCCGTTAGCAATTTGACACCGCGTAATCCTGTTGAATTACAACTTTTTAAATGTCACCAATATTCGTAAAACCGATAAATTCGAGTTTTTTTGACACAAGTGAGATATCAACAAAATATTCTTCATATCACACTTTCCGGTGTTTAATCAATCGTATCAAAAATTATGACCCCGCAAACAATTACATAATAAACAGTTACATAATAACGGGTGTGATGCGGCATCTTATTGGCTTTTGCCATTTTGTCCCGCGCATAAAAGTGTTGAATATATTTTGACTTTTTCGACAGATCGTTATGTTATATTAGGAAATCATAGAGATGCATGGGTGTATGGGGCGATGGACCCATCAAGTGGAACGGCATCATTACTGGAGATAACTAGAGCTTACGGGGAATTAATTGTGTCAGGTAAGTCGACTGCCGGTTTACTATTATCTGCTCTAAATTCAGTGTCATCGCATACATATTGTTCTCTTACTTTTTCTTTCCTGCCCTGCGGGGCCCTTCTATATTGGAACTCAATTAATAAAGAATTCGATTATGGGAGTCTCCGGCCTCGGGCCTGCCGGTACTGTGACCTTGATGTTTTTTGTTGATACTGGACCTCAGTATCAACAAAAACATCCAAGGCCGCAGGGCTAAGGCCGGGGACATGATGTTATTCCCGTGTTGTAATGTCATGGTGGTGGAATACCATATCTTCCCACTTCCTGTGACCCGAGGTCCCGACACGATAATGCTCTTATGAACTCTCACCCTCCTGCTTGATAGCTATTGTTATTGGAGCAATAGTGTATCTTTGTAATCCTGTGGGGCAACCTTGAACAATATTGGTTTTGAGCAATATTATTTTTTTACTTGCTGTAAAATGATATTTTTCAATGGGCATAGATGCAAAATCCTCTGATCGAAATCCTCTATATCGAAAAGACCGCGGTCAGCGTGACCAGTTGCACTGCCGATCGATGGCACACGCTGACCACCTCTGACTTCGGGTGTGTGGAACATGCTGGCTTTGCAATTTCACCGCGTTATCTGAATTTCCCACTTTTCAAATCGCGCCAAACTTTGTTCAATATCCCAAATACAGTCAGTTTAATCATGTTGTCTCTCCTAATAAACTTCGTTCAAATTATTTTGGTCGAAAAGATATTTCGTCCACGCATACTTTGGTCCGTCAAAAAATTGCTACATGGTCCAACGTTATTTTGACCTGATAGGATAATTTTCTGTTGGCCAAATAAAAGGGGACAAACAAAATATAATTGGCCGAAACTTAGTTGGACTCAAATACTTTGCATCAAAATTCATTGGACCAATTGGTTTTGGACGAAGTCTTATTTTCCCTTTTTGATATTGCAGGGCGTTGGCGACCAAGACGCACAATAATCTTTGCTAGTTGGGATGCTGAAGAGTATGGGCTTCTAGGTTCTACCGAGTATGTCGAGGTAATTATTAATTTAACCTGAACTGTTATTCACGCTTTAGCCTCGTATATTCACTCAAGGTTTTCAAGATTTAGTTTTCTACGGAAGCGTGTCCCATGACATTATTAGTGGGACTTGGCCTTGTAACCATTGTTGGATCATTTGTCTTGACAAGTAGGCATTTTTTCGTATTTACTAAGTATATTTGTCAGAACTGGCAGCTTAAAGTTCATGTCAATTTTGAATTTGTTGTAGAGGTTTCGTTTACCCTTTTCCCGACAACCTTAATCATTAGGCTTATATCATCATCGTTTATCGTCCACGAGCGCGCCCGTACTGAACCCACTCTGCGTCCAACTCTTGTCATCTTCTTGGGCCGCTGCAGCGCGCTGGTGCAATTGAATCTGAGAGCCCGGTCTGAGAGCGGAGCAGTATTGCATAAAATCAAAGAATGGATTTGATAAGACGGACGACAAGAAAAGACCGTGCTTGTTGGTTAAACTCGTCGGGTTAACATAACCTTGAAGAGCTTCATAGCATCGTATTTTTGCAGTTTTACTAATTTTAAAAAGACCATAACTGTTACCCATGCCTATACGCCGTAGAAGTGACGTCATAATCGGATTAACTACCATAGCAATAGATGAATACAATTTTTGAATAGACCGCCCTGCACTACAAGCAGATTGCACTAATCACCTGTGTATGTTAGCAAACATAGAATGAATACAATACCGCTCTTTTTAAAAATGCTTATCATACAGGTGCGAGTGATCAGCCTTTCTTTGACATTTATGGTTCAATGCATCGGTACCGCGTGAAAGTTGTAGTGCAGGGCGGTATAGTCAAAATTGTATTCATCTATTGCTATGGTAGTTAATCCGATTAACTACGCCGTAGAAGTGACGTAGTTAATCGGATTAACTACCATAGCAATAGATGAATACAATTTTGACTGATC